>NW_028263386.1:10671388-10987777 GCF_051168715.1 Poecilia mexicana | reverse complement strand
ACCCAGAACCTTCTTGCTGCAAGGCAACAGCTCTACCAACTGCACCACAGCGCAACCTGCATTTGAAACATCATAAATGAAACATTAGTCGACAATCTGATGTGTAATGATGGCACTTGACAAAATGTAATGCTTTAGTTACTGTGTGTTCCATGACTTTGTATTTTTATTATATAAATTGGTGAAAGTTGCCATAAAAATAAACTTGATCGATTGCTGGATCAATAGATGAAGTCTTTTATCATCCACCTGATCCTTTTTTAACGAACTGTGACAACCAAACACACACAAACCCGAGGGCAGTTTAGATTGTCCAATTAAACTAACAGCCATGTTTGTCAACTGTGGGAGGCAGAACATGCATGAACCCGTGACCTTCTTGCTGCAGGGCAACAGTGATTGTTGTCATCATGCTCCTGTTTAATTGATATGCTGGTAATGTTTGTACTCAGATAGTTTTATACTTCTAATTCCAATAAGGCCAAACAGCAGAGGTCACTGTTATGCTAATATTCTTCAAAGAAATGATTTGTCAATGTTTGTTGGAAAAAAATATTGATTTACAACAATTTTCTTGGATTTTTTTTCCCAAGAAAATTCTATTTAGAAATTTATTATTAAATCAAAATTAAATGGAAAATATTGAATTGTAGGGTTTTGGTTCATCCAAGACAATCTTTTTCTTACCAACATCTCATAATTATGCATCTGATTTATTTGTTCAGCTATCTTTGTGTTAAATGCCGTTAAATATGTGTGAAATCCTAAAAGCCTTCATAGAAGCTATGTCTGAAACTCCCCACAAACAAAAACAGGGTACATGTCATTGTCAATAACGGCCTATAAATAACTGATAACTGATTGAAAAGGAGAGCATGTAGCATATATGTATGCAAGTACATGAATCAATTTCTTCTTTGTGAATATTTCCACATGTGGGTGTTTCCATCTGTGATCGGAATACAATTATACGAGTCTATACCTACCAACATTACAATGCAGTTTTCACACACACACACACACGCACACACACGCACACACCCACACACACACATTTATTAGCTAACAGGTTCATACAAGTGCAAAGCGATGGTACAAATCACAGATTCAGTGAAGACAGCAGTCAGGAGGAGAGAACAGAGAAGGGAGGCAGGCGATGGGTTCAGGGAGGGGTGGATGTGACATGATTTACAATTATATCATTAACCTTGAGAAACGGAGAGGCCTCTTTGGCACAAACCGTCTTTCTGACAGAGTGCTACCTTCTGCATGCAGACAGACCTAATTCGCTCTTGAATGCTGAGAAAAATAAAGCGTCAAGAATGCATAAGCGTGTTCAGTGATTCTCCCAACAAAACATCAACTGTGCCACACAGAGCTTAGGTTAAGGATTTCAAACTTGATTAAGTAAGAACAGTCACAGCTTCTTGTGCAACCGTACATATTTTGACATAGACCTTTGTGAAGAAGTAAAGCACATTTCATAAAACATATTAGATCTATGAAGTATGTGCATCATTTGTAAT
The DNA here is from genome assembly GCF_051168715.1 of Poecilia mexicana. Taxonomy (NCBI): domain Eukaryota; kingdom Metazoa; phylum Chordata; class Actinopteri; order Cyprinodontiformes; family Poeciliidae; genus Poecilia; species Poecilia mexicana. The sequence continues at coordinate 10,986,251 of NW_028263386.1, read as the reverse complement.
CTGCTCTTTTTGTTTACACATTGTTTGCTATGGGCTGTAGTTTCTAGTGGCATACTTGTTTACATCACAGTATGAGAGATCAGTGACTGCCCTAAGTGCTCTCATGATTACTAGCTGAATTATTTTAAAAAATGAGTTTGATTAAGCTTCTATTGGACACATTCACAAGCGACAGCAATGCTGCGGTGAGTGAATCTGCTGAGGGCAGATGGAGAGTCTGCATTGTGTAGCATGATAAAGTCTGAGATAGCTCAGACTTTGGCTGACAAATTCCTGTTTGCCAGCAAAACAACGTTTCTTCTGGTTTCCTCTAGTTCTGGCATGAGAAGAAATGTTTAAGCCAAATGGTAAAACAAAAATATTTTATAGTAAAATTGGCCACTAACTGTAAATAGCATATAAGCTAAATTGAACTACATGGCAAAAATGTAAAGGAAAACTTCAGACAAAACCCAATTGTCTGTCATGTCATCTATTTCTGTGCCTCCCATAAAATTTTAATAATATAAAATAGCCAACAATACTTACAAAATACAAATATTTACAAGCATTTGCCATTAGTAAGCAGTACAAACTATTACAAACCCTGCATAAAGTTTTCAAGTGCAGAGGTTGTTGATTCTGAAAAGATTTATTATAGTTTTGGCTCTTTTCTTTAAAAACAGTGGACGACACAAAAGGATCGCAGACAAAAAAATGACGAGAAGATAAAAATTTTCACACAAATCCTATTTATTAAACAAAATTGTTCAACATTTTAGTTTTAAATGTGTTTCATGTAAATTATATTTGAACATTTGAACATTTGCAAGTAAAATCAGAAGTTTAAAGCTCCCATGACAAATATCCGGTAGAAGACAATGAAAACACATTCACAGATAAAACGAGAAGAAAAAAAAAACACATTTATCTACCGGCACAATGACTCAAGGGATGCAGGCCATTCAGTCTTTTTAAAAGTGCATTACACAGCAGTCCTTCTGTAACCTCTTTAAATAGAAATTCTCATTTAGCATGAGTAAAATATAAAATGTAGTATTTAGAATATTTGGCAACATATATTTGTCATTTAAAACATAAGATTTGCATAATTGTTTGAACATTCACTTTTTTCCACAATATTAAATGGGTTTTCAATCTGTGGGATGAACGTTTTAAATGTTCTGCTATTGAACATTAATCTAAGCATTAAATATCTACCCAGCGCAAAATAAAATATAAAATTAACATAAATCCCAACTTGCATTATTTTAGTTAAACTATTTTCATTTCAAACATGGTAGGTTAGAATATGTTCACACATAACACGTAATTTCAAAATAAAATAATTCAAAATCAAAGAAAACCATTAATGTAAATTTAAGAAAAATGCTGTAATTGTTTTTTTAGAGCATATATTCTTCAATCGTTCAAGTATCTCTTGAGAAATAAACTAAACGGGTAGATTAAATAGGATTTTTGTTTGTATGTTTCAGAGATCATTAAAGACCCAAAGCTTAACTCAAAGAGTCATTTAAAGAGACTAATAAAGTAAATGTTAATTAGGCTTTAACAGACAGCTCCTAATAAAAGTTTAGGTAACAAACTTGACCTTCCTTTTCCAGTCATGTGAATTACTTTTCATCTTATAATAAAAAGATGTTAAAAGATCTGCTACATATCTCTACTGTTTGTTTGGTAACACTGTTCACTAGGTTTTAAACTGGTTTTTAACCATTTAGGACATTTTAAGGCAGCTAGTTAAATTTTACATTTAGTTAAACCTTAGTTTACCTGTCCAACAGGTTTTTATCAGACTTATTGAAAACCTGAGGAAAGTAAATGTAACGTTATCCATTTAAGTTTGTATTCTTTCAGTTCTGGCCAGTGGCTCAAGTTCATTTGACCTCCATTCAATATAGAGTATACTGCAAAGTTCAGAAAATGTTATTCTTGAAACATTTAGGAAACAACTGACAAGAAACTCTTTTTTAAACAGATATGTTTTATGATAAGGGAGCAGGATTATTACCAAGAGCGTTTCTTCCTCTAATAAAAACTACAAGTCACTTTTATGAGAACAAAGGCTATTTCAAGAATGTAAAAATAAAGTGTAAAAATGCCACATTTGCCCAGCCAGAATTACAACAAAAGAATGCTGTTTTTTTATTCTGAAAGAATAAAAAAACTAAAAAAAAAACAATAAACCTTGATAAAAAAAAAAAAAAGCAATCAAAGAAAAAATATCCAAATTAATTTTCAAGTTCTAGGATCTTATTTTGAAAATTAGAGTTTATTTCAGGTTTTTTTAGACCCTGTAGAAACCCTGATGAAAATTTGACTGTAACAGACCGATTTACTCCTGTTTTTTACTTTCAATTTGTTTTTCTTAAACACAGAAAACATAACTGTTACAACACTACAAGTACTGTGGCAGAATTGCAGCCTATGAAACCCATTTATCCAAGTGTGAAGAACATACTTCATTTACCACAGAACTTCTTCTACAATACGAGTGAAATAAAAACCAACTTAGCCTCATGATAAACCAAACTACAGAACTACAGTTTCACTTCTGCAAAGCTGCCTATAAAAATCCTCATTGCTACATTTAATCTAGGTTTGTCGACACACTACTAAGATCAGTAACATTCTGCAGAGCAGAACAGTTCTTGTGAGCTGTTTGCAGCCTTTGTTCTTTGATAAGACCTCATCTGACGTTCAACGCCTCGTGTGCAAAACCGAGAGACACTTTTTAAATGCCACAACCTTTCACTGAGGCCGCTCCGCAGCTGAAGAGTCGGACCGCTTTACCTTGAAACAATCCGCGTGAACGTAAACATCTTGACACAGAAAGTCACATCCGCACCCGTTCTCCTTTGTCCTGGTTAGAGGAGGCCAGATTAATCGCAGACAACTGGCTTGGCAAGACTCAGATGATACAGCACTTTCTTTGAAATGAACCTAATTAACAAAAGGGATGTTTAGAGCGGGGAATGAACGGGAGAGGATGGATAGAATGGCTACTGGGAAATTCACTTCTTCATTATTTTGCACCCCGATTTATTTACGGACGTAATGCCTTTTAATCCGTTTCCTACGATTTCTATTGATTCTGATTATTTTTTTTACATTAAAATTTGTTTAAAGATTTGAAACGTAAAACTGTGCCAAAAACAGCAAATAAACTTTCTTACATCCTTGTGCTGAACACTTGAAATACAAAATATCCATTAGATGAGAAGACAAAACGGAATAGGAGGTGGCACACGGTCACTGCGAAACGTCAAACTACAGACGGCACTATTTTGTATTTAAAGAAAAGAAAAAGGAGATCAGGAACCAAGAGCACAAGATTTTAAAGGCACAACACAGTGAAGAGGTGAACTGACCAGCACCCGAATACGTTACCAAGACTGACCTGGAGAAAGAGTTGTCAAAGATGAGTGTGTATTCTCCTGGGTTCCTGACTTTAAGCTCCCCCTGTATCGTCTCTTTGTGGGAATTACACCGAGTCAGAGGAATTAAAACCTATCGAAAAGACACTGTCGTTTAATTCACACAGAAGTTCACATGTTTTTGGGTTTTTAAAGACTCAATAGAAGAAGAAAATTAAGGGTAACATATAGTATAGTTTGAAATACGAATGGGTTTTGGCAACCCTGCCTGTTTCCAGATAATTTTGTGTTCGATCCATATTGATTCCAGACAAGCAGCTGTATGAGTGAACAACAGAAACCTAATTTACTCTTACTTAAAGGCATTTTGTACTGGAGCTGAAGACCAGAGTTGTTGTCGTTATACAGACGACCATGTTTCTGACGGACTTGGAAAACTTTATGCCTGTTGTAGTTTTTGCATCTCACAGCTGACATTTTGCTTTGTTTAAACCTGCAACAACTGGTGCTCTTTAGCATCTGTTGTCACTGAAAACAGCTTTGCATATTTCTCTGATGGCAAACAGTTGCTGCAGCTAGCCTGGAGCAGAATAATCATTAAGAGCCGTATTTTGGTCTCATTTTGAACTGCTGACGGAAACACTTTTTTTAATTATGTTAATGCCGTGATTACAGTACGTCTGTACCACAAGTGTGCTGAGAGAAAAAACAGTACTGTAAAAGTTATGTCTGAAAACAAAACAATTTGTTTAACATCACAGTAATATTTTCCAATTATGACATAATTTTCATGTGATATGTATTTTAAAACGATCAGTCAGTGTTACCTTGGCCTGCTCCAGCGGAGTCTCTGCACTCTCCCTATAGACTACACTGAAAGAGATGCTCTTTGGTTCCGAGGTGAAGGTCCAGGACACGGTGGGTCCAGCAGAAGTCATAGTAACGGGGACGATGCTGTAACAGCTCGACTTGATGAAGAGCTCCCGAGAGCTTTCCCCAAATCCTGAGATGTCGTCCACCGTTAGGCCGACAGAGAGCCTACAGGCATACACACACAAGAAGTTCCCAAAGATATAGCATAGCAAACTCGCTAAACCACATTTTGAATTGATTTTGTAAAAGAAAAATCAGAAAGAAAAAAAATCCTGGACTCATTTCTACCACATAAATACGACAACCGCCAATTGGCAGAACAACCTTTCACTCCAATTAGAGCTGCAAGTCCCCACCACGGTTTCACACCAAGAGACTAAATTGTTTGCCCTTTGTATTTTCAAAATACCTCAAGCTACGCCAAAATGCATGGAGTGTGCAAACATCAATTTTAAGTCATAGCAATTGGACTTCTCCAGCTCTCCACAAAAATACACTCAACTTGTCTGCTGTGTTCTTTTGTTTTCAGAATTTTATGGAAAGCATGTGTCATTTTTTTTTTCCAGTACACAATTATAAACTACTTTGTGTGTGCAAGACATTAATCTCGATGAAATATATTGACGTTTAAAGTTATTAATTTGACAAATTGTGAAAAAACATGAAAGCAAGGCACTGGGTGTACCTTAGTGATAAAGTGGTTTACAGCCTAAAGGTCAGTGATTTTCAGTTCCTGCATGAACCTGAAGTCACAACCCGAGTGCAATATAGGCGAGTCCAATCTATTGGCTCAATAGAGTCGTAGTGCATTTCTATTGGACGGTAAAGTTAATGTAGGAAATATCGCAGTTGCAAAATGTCATACTTTAAGTGCAATGCATCAAAGTTTTGGATGCCATTAAAATCTTAGCATTGTTGGAAAGATTTTCTCTGCCTTTAATGCCCACACCAAAAAATGAAACGGTGGGAAACTTGAGATAAGAGAAAAGAAAAGAAAACACTCAGGAAAACAAATTGCTTTAAAAATCATTCCCAAGTATATTGCATTACCTACAGATACAAAGTTTTAGTTTGCAAAGATGTTGCAACCAATTTCATTTAAGGAGATCGTCTGCAAAGGTCACAAACCAAAAGAAGGCAGCACAAGTCAAACAATGTTTGTCAGGAGTCCAAAAATAAATGTTAGTTTCAGCAGAAGGATTTAGCACATGGATCAGCAGCTTCTGGTTAAGGTAGAAAGTCCTGACTCCAGTCCAGGATTTTAGTTTTTTTGTATTTACCACAAACTAAACCTGCTGTGACCCAAACAAACACTCTTTCCTATGTAAATGGAACACAGTGTAGGTTTTCACTTCCCACTTCAGAGGTTGTCCTCATTTAAAGAATACATTTCTGCCACTTCCGTTTCAAGAGAAAAGCCAACAACTTGTTGCACGGTAAGCATATTGTACTTCACTCTTGGTTTTCTTGGGTAACTTTCACTGGAAGCGAAACTTACGTTAGTTCCCCAGACTTCAGCAGGCAGATCTCTGCATCCTGTACAGCGGTGCTCACATCCTCAGCATCCTCTGATGGAAAGTCTCCTGTGCTGGCACTGTTGTTTCTGAACCAGATAGAAAAAAAACCACACACAAACTTTGTAAACTTATCTATAGTGTAGAACCATTTCAAATAAGTTAATACAAACAAGATGACACATTAAGATTCATCTATAAGTCACGTAGGTTTGGTTTAGCTTTTTAACTAGGCATTCGCTGGTGACCGGTGTGAAGTTATCACAAGTTTATGATTTTAAAACGTTTTCAATAACATTATTCCTATGACCTAAAGTTCTTTTTAATTAAATGCCAGAGAAAGTACTAGGGCAAATAGATACTTTTCACAAGCTATATGAAATATAATTACAATTTTATTGAATTGTTTTCAGGGCAGACTTGTATCAAATTTCCATGCATCTTTCCTGGTTTAATAAATTCAAAATAATATATATGTATTTCAAAATGGACAAAGTGCAATCCTTTTGTCCAGATCTATTGAAAACAGGCATTAAATTTCACAGTACTGTAAAAACCATATAGATGGATGAGGAAACATGGGTCAACAAGAGCAGCAGTGTTGCCAGTGCAACAGCAGAAAACCACCTACATGAACCTTCTCTAGATAAAGTGGACAAATGAAACATTCAAGATGTTAAAGCAGAGAATAGCTTAAATATACGACCCAGTTAATGTCCTTTGCTTTTATCTGTGTCTTTTGCAACACAACTTAATCTGAATTTTATCTCAAATAGTTGAATTGAAGGAGAGTGAGGGCCCAGGTACCATACACGTGTAAATGTAAAATGTTTTTTTCTTTACATTTTATTAAATTTACACTAGTATTCATAATTTCTTTTGTTTGTGTGCTTGCTGCATCTACGATAGTTACAGTTGTGCTGCCCCCTGCTGGCCGTGTCCAGGAGAGCAGGCAGTGGTGAAAGAGTCATTGTCATAAACTCCGCTGACTTCCTCTTCTGTGATGATGTCGAAAACACCATCATCTGGCTTTTCACCTTCATCTCCTCCTAAAAACATAATCATCATGTTTTTTACTGTTATACTTATTATACTGTTCATAAAGTGCATATTATCAAAATGTAAACCTACAGCTACAACCTTAAGACAGCGTGACTGTGTGAGATCATGTTTCACCTGCAACGCCAGCCATGGATCGGCCAGTCTGCAGCAAGCGGCTGAACGGAGACCCCGGTGCGTTGTGAGCAACCTCCACCTGCGGGTGGCGCTCGACCACTGCGCTGTGCTGGTTGTAACAGTCGGCACAGCAGCGCTCTCTGTTGCCGCCCTGCTGGGTGCTCACTGCGTTGCTGCAGCAATAGTAGCAGAAGGGACGCCCACACAGCCTGGAAATACAAATATAAAGATGGTATGATGCAGTATGGGCGACAGCTGTAGTCGGTTTAAAATGTAAAATAAAATGCAAGACGAATATGGTTGCATTTTACTATAAAGACAGTTGTACATGTAAAACTAAACATTATTTGGAATAATTACCTTCAAAAATTAAATACAAGCAGTTTTTATTACGGGGTCACTCTGTTTATGCATTGGAGGTCAAGCTTATGAAAGACTCAATTTACAAAAATTGCATGTTTCCTTTTTCTTTGGTTTTATATAAACAGATTTTTTTTTCAGTCACAATAGTCTTTGCCTTATAAGCATACTTTATCAACCAGACTGATATCTCAGATTAATCAGTAAAGTTTGTTTTTATTAAATACTTTCAGATTCTTGTGATCCCCTGCAGAAATAGGACAGCAAACAACACATTAACAAAACTGACCACCATGTTGTGATACAACATGTTATGAGAAAGATTAAGTTTATAAGAGAAGTGAAATACAGAAATAAAAACGCCAGTGGATTTCTGCAGAGCTCGTTTGACGTCGGTTCGTGTTTACTTTATCATAACTTGGTTTTTGCGGCAAGAGCTGAAAATTAGAGCGAAGTTCTCTTGCAGAACAAACTGAAGTGTTGCAAACAGAGAAAATGGTGGATTTCTTGCTTGAAACAAACTCAGTTAAATATTCATCTCTTGTCATGTGAAAAACACAGTGCTTTGCAGAAGCATTCATAGAACTTGACCTTTCCCCCCTCGTTCTCAGGTCACAACAATGAGGGTCAAGGCATGTTACTCGAATGCTATGTGAAAGATGAGATAAAAATCAATCCATAATTGTGAAGTGGAAAAATAGTAATCTAACTTGAAATCTTGAAAAGTGTGATATGCATTTTATTTCAACACCTGCTGCTCAAGTTCATTCTTGAGCGTCTGTGACCAACATTTCGCAAGTTTCTCAACTGGATTTAGATCTGAATAAAATTCCAAATATATTGCATCAGATCAAAAGCATTACATGGTAACTCTGTGTATAGTTTCATTGTTGTCCTGAGAAAATGAACAGAAAATGAACAACCCCAGACTTAAGTCAGCCTCCTTTCTTCCATTCTTGACCTGCATCTATCTTCTATTATCACCAGCTTCCCTGTCCTTGATGAAGTTGCCATTTCTTGGCAGATTTGCAGTTGCGCCTTTTTCTTTCCATTTATGGATATTGGACTGAGTGCTCTGCGAGATGTTCAACACCTAACATATTTTTAGAAACTAAACCTTGCTTGGAAACTAATTCTCCAAAGCTTTTTCTCCATCTTTTCTGGAGTGTTCCTCGGTCTTCAGTGTACTGTTTGTTACTTGTCACTTTATATATGTATATATTTTTCCTTCAACTTCACAAGTACACACTATATTATGTGTTCTATCACAAAAAAATCCCACTGAAAAACACTGAGATGTGTGCTTGCAGAATGACAGACTGTTAAAACAAGTCACTAGGTCACAAATACTTTTGCATAGCACTATAGGATGGCAATTCTAATTGTCAAAAATGATGATAGTTGGTGTTCAATTCTCAGCTGCACATCTGACCTGCAGTTGTATTTGCGCAGCCACCAGCTGAACTGAGTGTGACAACCCAAGCAGTAGTTGACGTCCCTTTCAGTCTCCTCATCACGGAGCTTCTGCTCGAACTCCAGGGCATCAGACTTCTGCCACAGTGCATCTTTTTCTCTGAAAAAAAAAACAAACAAAAAAAAACATAATGCACTGCATTTATAAGAGCCCCTTGAGGTTATTTACATGTTACATGGATACAAATGAAAATGAACGGAAGACAAACAACAGCAAATCAAGAAAATGTCACGGAACATACGAGTAAAGATTTAAACCAAGTGATTTCCTATACCTGATAAGCTCCACAAGTCTTTCCTCTAAATTGATTTTGGTGCGATAAAGATCGTCGAGTTCAGCGGCTGTCTTTAAATCAAAGCTCTGTTTGTCCTGTTTGACCCGCCGTAGATTTTCAGCCATCTCCTGACAGGCCCGCTGAGCTGCAGCCAGGCTCTCCTCAGACCTGCAACCAGCACGCATGCAAGGCCAACCTCAGCTCAAACAGCTTTCACTTAAATGTAATATTTAGTTTCAATTAAAAAAGGAAAAAATAAATAAATAAATCATACAAAGCTCTGGATTAAAAATGTACATAATTAGAAACGTTTAATTAGAAGAGCTTCGAAGTGGCTTAGAATGTGTGTTGGGGAGTACAATATCTCACCTTGATAAATTTTCTTTCAGATAGATTATCTCATCTTCTTTCTGCAGGATGAGATTGTCTGACTCGGCCATCTGGATGTTTTTCTCCCCAATCTGTTGGCAATATCTCCGATTCTCCGCCTGCGTCCAGAACGGCAAAGCGAAGCATAAAGTCTGTGTTTTACGAGTTACGCTTGTAGCCGTGACATCATGATTACTCCAACTGCCAATTTCCACGAAGCAACTGGAATTTACTGCAAGTAGTTTTGTTACAGTATTACTTTCTAAAGTTTGTGGCGTAAACAGGTAGTAAATTTCATTTCCTCGTATAAACTTTACTCTTGCACGGTAGTGTCTCTGTTGTTTTTTAAGGTGTGAGCCATTCAGAAATCTTTTTCTTGGTTTTACGAAAACGCATAATAATTTAGCAGATTTCTACAAAATGAGATTCAACTTCTGAAGCACAACTGACCTCCAGCTGCTTGACTTTGTTCTCCAGTCGGACTGTTGTCTCCTCTCTGTTAACCAGCTGTAGCTTCACATCTTCCAACTCCTCATTCACCCTCTGGAGGAGAATAAAGTTAGTGAATTAATGTGCTCAAAATTACAAAATGTTAAACATCAGCTGTCTTTATTAAGACAGCTGAAAGCACAACTAACAAAGAATAATTTTCATTTAGTTAAGTAGTAACATTAACATTAATTTCAAACAAGTGAGAATAAATTACTAAATATATTCCAATAGGGTGTCTCTAAAAAATGATTCTCACCTGATGAACATTTTACATTTTTCACCATTAAATGAAAAACTTATGTGCAGCTTAAAACAAGGAAACCCCACAAAACTTAAAAAATTATGTGCATTTGTGCTGCACTTTTTTTTTGCCCGTTCTTTTTTTGTCAATAGCTTTGACTCATTCAGACTGGATCGGCTGGAGTCTCTGATATTTTCAGTTTTCAAGTCCCACAGAATTGTAGTTAAAGGATGAATACAAATGCAAACCACATTAGACTCCAGTTTGGAAACATGTTTCTTTTTCCTTTCTTCTCTCAGTTGTTTACTGGTTTGCGTGGGTTCTAGCAGATGACACACTAAAATATATTGGTTGTAGTCGGAACTGAAAAAGATAAGGGTATAAATAAATCTGCTATGTTTATTTATTTTTTTTAAATCGGTAGAATTATTCCACTGTTAAAATCTCCCTCGTCTTTTTTTTTTTCTTTTTTTTTTAGAAACACTGCAAACAGATTTAGGAAGAAAAGTTCATGTTTCACAGATGGCGGCGGATCGTTCTTGGTGTAACAAGAACATCACTGGATAAATAATCTAATAACGAGACTCGTCAGGCAGAATCTGGCAGGTCTTTAGATGCTGCAAAATGTTGAAGATATAAAAGTATCCAGTAACCTCTAACTACTTTTAAGAGAACTATTTTAAATACTTCCTCGTTTCTTGCTTATTGTGCATTTCAACTTCCTCAGTGATTCAACTGAATATGCTGCTCAGCACCGATTATTGACCTTCAAAATGTATTCCTGGTTAATGTATGGATGCAATTCTTCTCAAACACAAAAGAAACAAGAGAAAGTCACTAATGCATATCGCACTCCGTTTCAGTGTCTGACCTGGATCTGGTTTTCATGGTCCGAGGCTTGACTGCTGAGCTGGAGCCGTAGGGCCTGAATCTCTTCCTGGCTCGTCTTCTGTCCGGTCTCTGCCTCCTGCTGGGCTTCGCTCAGCTCCGTCTGGAGCTTCTGCCTGAGCAACAACAGATCCTCTTTGTCACGGAGTTGAGAGCAGAGCTCTTGGTTCTCCTGACGCAGTTGCTCCATGCAGGCGTTGAGCCTCTCCGCCTCCTGGGCCGCTGCCTCCTCCAGGTCCCGTAGTCGTGACGACAGGCCTTCCCAGCGCAGCCGAGCCTCCTCGTTTTGAGCGGTCAGCATGCAGACGTGCACGCCGAGTTCTGCCATTTCTGTGTTGGCTCTGTGAAGGGCCTCCTGTGAGTCGCTGTTCTCCAGACGCAACGCTTCACAGCGCAGCTTCAGTCTGTCCAGCTCCTCTCTAGAGGCCGTTACCTCCGCGGCCAGCCCCACGCGGGCCTGTGCCTCGCCATCGCGCTCCCGCACGAGGGCCTCCTCGCGCTCTCGAGATCTCAGAATCTCATCCACGTGCCGCCGGTTCAGCTCCTCCACCTGCGCCTTCAGCTGATCTGATAAAACGCGGAGATCCTCTCGGGAGGCCGCCGTCACCTCCTGCTGAGCCTGGGCCTTCAGCTTGTCCTCGTTTGCCGCCAGCAGCTGCGCCCTGAGCTCCACCACCTCTTCTCGGAGCCTGGTCCCCTCCTTTTGGTTGAGCTCCAACTGGGCCTCAGCGAAGACCAGCCTGATTGGGGCCTCTTTGGTGTCCAACGAGGAGGCTTGATGTTCATCTTGAAGCTTTTGTGTTTTTTCATTGCTTTCCGCTGCTCCTTTTTCACGGTGCGAGGTCCCGCTCTCCAGCTCGCCCACTCGAGCCTGGAGGAGCGAACAGCTCACAGCCTGGGCTCTCAGGTTGGCCTCGGCTTCATGGAGCTTTTCAAGCAACTCCGCTTGGCCTCTTTGGGACCCTGTGAGGTTGTTTGCCAGCATGTCAGCTTTTGCATTGAGAAAGTCCAACTCCTGTTGAGTTGTAGTTAATTGCCTCTTCATTGAGGAATGAGTATTTAAAAGCTCTCCATTTTCCTGCTGTAACTTTTTCACTTGAGCATCTAACTCATCATTCTGGAGCAACATCTTTTGGAGAGTCTCTTCAAGTTGCAGGTTTTCATCTAAAAGCTTCTTCTCCCTGTCTTCCACGGTCATCGTTGCAGCTTCTACTCTACCCTTTAGCTGCTTCTCAGAGGCTTTTAAAGCAGCCAGCTGGTCCAGCAGGGCAGCCCTGGCTGCAGTCAACTCTGAAACATTTGCCTCAGCCCTCCTGACTGTTTGGAGAAGCTCTTTGTTTATTTCCATTAGATGACTGCATTGGTTTTTGTGGTCCACGTGATTTTCAGTATCACTACAGATGGAATTACTATCATCAGTTTGGAGGCACAAAGACTCTGCGTCAGCATTTAGCTTCTCTAACTGTTCCTCCAAATGCTTTATTCTTTCTGAGTGAGCAGCTAGGTCTTTCTCTCTAGTTTTTAGAGTTTTCCTTAACTCCAACATCTGACCCTCCAATTCCTCGTAGCTCATACCACATCTTTGTTCTACCTCTTCTTGCAACCTTTTTCGCAGTTCCTCTGCCTGGCGCTCCCTGCTCTCCAGAGAGGCTTGCACGTCCTGCAGCTGGGCTCTCAAGTTTCCGGTCTCCTTCTCTTTCAAAGTCAGCGCCCCCTGAATTCGACCAACTGCACTCTGTAGTTCCTCCAGCCGTGCAAGAGCCTCCTCTCGTTCGACGTGCGCTCTGGCTTTGACTTCGTCAAGCTTCTCCTCGGTATTCCTCAACTTTTCTTCCCTGAGTTTCAGATCTTGAGACAAATGTTCAGAGTGTCTGGCTGTTTCCTCTGCCTCTCTTTTTGCCTCCATCCGCTCCTCCTCTGCAGTCTTAAGTCTTTCTAAGAGTTCTTGGATCTTCCAGGCTGTGTCACAGTAGCTGGCTGTTTGTTGTCCCCTTTCATTAAGAGACTCATCCAATTTAGAAAAGAGCTCCATGTTTTTGCTCTCGGCGGCTCTGAGTCTCTCTTGTAAATCTTTCTGACTCTGGACCCGATTCAGTCTCTCTTCATTACCGGTTTCTGAGTTACACCTGGCAAGGACCGACGCTGAATTGCCGGACGTCTGAGCCGATAACTGACCTTGAAGGTCTTTGACGACATCTTTCAGCTCAGCAGCCTCCTTGCTCAACTCCTGCACATGTACCAGAAGCTGCTGCTGTCTGAGCTCGGACTGGTCAAGTTCGATGCGCAGATTTTCGGCAATGTTGCAGGAAGGGTGTTCTCCCAAATCTCCAAGTTCTCCAAGCAGACTGTGACTTACGTCTGGGACCTGAAGGCACTCATGCACCTACTCAGAACATTGAGATGGAGAAAAGAAATCTCTTGTTAAATGCTGTAAAAATAAAAGAAAAACAGTTATATTTGACCAGATATTTGATTCCAGTTTTGTGCATTAATGGGAAACAAAATGAAATACCTGGGAATGTGAAATGTTGCCGACCAGACTGTTGATGCTGGAACAGCGACTTGGAGGCTTCCACAAGAGATTTTGTGAAGCAGCTCCTAAGGTTCTCCTTCACATAAAAAGAGGGAAAAAAACTGATGATTACTTTTAGAAAGATAAGCGAAGTTTAACTCTTTGTCTTAAATACACTTCTAAATAAACCACCAGGCTAGACACTTCAAATACAAAGTACTCCATGTCCTAAATTTTAAGTGACCAAAAAAAGTGCACAGTATTTCAACTGCAAAAGTAGGTAATTTGTATGTGTCCATTAATTTCCAGAAAACTCCTGAGTTATTTCAGAGTTACTTATTAATGTTGTATTAATGTCATTTTATCCTACTACCACAGAGGAAACCAGCCTGCAGATTATGTTTTCTGCACAACAAGTGCAATGCAAAGCAACGGATGCAGTGATCAAAATAATTTCACCTCTGGATTCTAGAGCATGATAAAATCATATTTCTGTACAATAGCCATCTGAAGAAATATATGCAAAGAAAATGTTTGTGAATCCTTTAAATCATTGGTGAATCCATCTTACAGGTTTTAGCTTTGTTTGCCCTTAACTGTATCTTAACATTAACTACATTGTAAAGCAAAATATGACCACTTTAAAAACTTATCACTGACTGCAAAATAGGAGAAATAATTAAATAAAGGTGCAAACAAGAGAAACAAAGATCAGGGCTTAAGTACAAGCAGAGCACTCAGACAACAGGGGACATGTGGATTTGCTAAATGACTGGAAATTTGTGTTGTACTGTGAAATACTGGTGACATAGTCTGTAATTCACCAAGAGTTTTCATTTGTTCCAATAAAGCGAAATGCAATTTCCCAATACTTCCAGGTCTTGCACAGTTAACTGCAATGATTCTTTTTAAACATCTTAAACTAACAATGTAGAAGTATTTATAAACTCAAGATGAGCAAACATATTTTTGCTTTTCCCTACATGAAGCTTTCTCACTACTAGTTTCTAGCAACAAAAGCTTCACCAAACAAATGTAATGTATGCAAATGTAGATGCAAGCGATACCTTGCAAAGGAAGGCCAATCTGCATCAAGGTCGTAACCTCTGGCAGCCACGTCAAATTGGATCTGGTTCAGCTCATAAAGGTCGTTGATTATTTCAGCTGTGATGTAGGACTTGAGGAAGGGACTCCGGGCATAATACCAGTCACTGCATTTCCAGGACACGAATGAAGATAAGTGAAGTAATATGTAGGATGCACACAATTACTTTCTAGTACCAACATGATGTTATCATTCCTGGTAAAGCAATATGCTTTATGCTACTCAGCTAGGAAAACAAACAAAAACAATTGAATGAAAGTGAGCTGTCACTGGAACACATGAGAAAAGGGATTGTGTGGCAAACATCAAAAACATAGAGATATGAAAAATATCCTCATTCAAATCATGGTGGCACATCAAAATAGACATTTTAGAAATGCTTTCTTTACTCATGTGGTTTTCAATCTGTTGCAAGGATCACACCAGAGACACTTGTGGTTGTAGCGGCATCCTGAGGATATTATGGTGTAAAGATAAATGCAAATTAATTGCTAGGCTCTTGTAGATAAAAGGAAAAGCTGTTGAAGCACATTGCTATTGTCAAAAACACTTAAAAGAGAAGTGCGCTGAAGTTTCACTGCTTCAGGAAACAGGAACAAACACCGCTGGCTGCATATGCTGCATTTCATTTACCTGTTTTGCCATTGTCCCTACAAAAGGAATTCTGAATTACTGAATTACTTAACAGGCATTTCTTTCAACTAAAATGCAAACACATAAGAAAGTGTAACAGCACAACAAAAATCATCCTAAAAAGATACTATACACCACCCAGTCGATTAAAAGGTCAAATGTAAATAAAACAACTTCAAGTTTAAAGGAAGCCAGGAACTGAGAATGTATACTGGGATGTAAGGTTAAGGTTGTGTTGCCATAAGAACAGAAACAAAATGTAAAATCGGGAATGGAAAGTAAACAGTTCCTCAGAATGAACCTAGAAACTCAGTGCGACCCCAGCCCCGCCTTAATGGAGAAAAACCACACTAAGTAACAACAGGTACAAGGCGATAAACAGCAGCACAGCATTTAAGACTTATCTGACCTTGTAACCTTCTGATTAATGAAACACTGCTGCAGAGTGTCTGCAAGACGCTGGTGGACAAGGGAGTAACGGATGAAGGCCCGTCCTTTTCCCAGCGATGTCTTCAACTGAGAAAATAAAAACATGCATTTTATTATGCCACCACAGATACACAACCAAGGAACACAGCAGACAGGACAGGGAACAGGTTATGGAGAAGTTTAAGACAGAACCTGAGCTATTTTGCATTGAACCTAAAAGAAAATTGCAGTGGCAACCAGAGTTTAGACCGGGCCAAAACGTCCAACCCGACTCTCAAGCAAGTACTTTAGGAAATCTGAATGCAAATGAACAATTCTCTTCTCTTTTTTAATCTCTAAAACATTTAGAAAACATGCTTCTCTTGCTTCTACGTTACATTTATGCACTATTTTGTATTTGTGTATCAAATCCAAATAAAACACTAATGTTTGTGGTTGTAATCTGGCAGAATATTGCATTCAAGAGCATCAGAAACTGTTCCAAGGCACTACATTTTTTTAACACCTAACATTCTTTTGGTTAATATCAATAAATGAGATTTTGTATTTGATGAAAATTTAAACAAAGGGAAAACAGCCCATAAAAAAACTATGTCAGCTGATGAAAGACTTTACGTTTTTTCCTGCATTTGTGATGCATGCAATGTCTATAAAACGTAGAATTCCAACTGGGAATTATTTGCTTTATAACTGATCAACTGCAGAAATTGTTCCCTTGTAAATTTTCTCATAAAATCATTTATCTTTTAACCATACAGTACACAGAAGTAAGCATGCAATCTATGTTAAATAAAAGACTGAAAGCATTAGCAGATGGAAGGATCTTAAGTAAGTCGACGGATACCATAATCTAGCAGACGGACACCAGCTGGAGTTCTTGGACTTGTTCAGAGTTCGCAATCAAAAAGTAAAACTGAAGTAAGAAATCTAAAAGCCCACAAGAATTTATTAGTAATCACAGATCAAAGTATTTAGCTTTAGTGAAAAAAACAACACACACTGACCCGTGCAGATCTTTAATTCATATCAATGTGTTTTGATGATACATCAAACATATTTTTTTTATGTGACATAATATCTGATCAAAATGCATGTTAGATTGTACGAAATAAACAATAAATGTAATGTGGTAACAACTTTTAATAGATTATGACTTGACATCTCTCTTTGTGCCACAGACTGAATCACACTGAATATTTTAGCAAGCAGTGTGGACAAAACAAGCAATTTAGAAGGTTTAAATTGGAATGATGCATAATTGTTTTTTAAGCATCAGCAGCAGTTTCAATAAATGGCAATAAGCATAAAGCAAAGTAAAAAAAAAAACCTATGAAAGCAATTGCACCATAATCCTGACAAATAATATACATTATTTGTATATTATTTGCAGTGGCAAATATTAAAGAAATGTAATATTGAGCTTCTCAATTCCATTCCTCAGGCCCCCCTGCTCTGCATGTTTTAGATGTGCCTCTACTCCAGAACAGCTGATTCAAATGATTGCATGACCATCAAGTACTGCAGAGACCTGTTAATCACCAAAATATTGAATCCAGGTGTGTGGCAGAAAGGAAACACCTAAAACAAGCAGGGCAGGGGGGGCATGAGGACCGGAATTGAGAGCTATTTTAAAGTTGAAAACTCAACCTATCAGAAAAAAACATGCACATTCCACAATACGTCTTTAGCCAAATGATTAATTAAATGATTAAGAGATTTTGTAGGTTGGTAATTCAGCAGTAGCACACCTCTAAGAAACAAAGTTGCCTTAGGTCACCAAAACCTAAAGGCAAATAAAACAAATCTACAACTTGAATTTTTTAATAGTCATACAATGAATAATTTAAATACTGTAAAAAATAGTGTAATGCCAATCTTAAAGCTCACCACAGTGACTTCCAAGCACAAAACATGAGAAAGGAAGAAATTGCAGAAAGATGTGAGAGTTGCAGCAACTAGCAGTATCTTCTAGTCCTCCTGGCTAACAGAGGATTACCTACATGATTAAACAGTCACTGTGTATCTGGACGAGCACATGTGACGCGTGCCGTGGCTGGACGGGGGCACAGACGCTGTGTGGATGTGCGTGTACGTACATGTGTGTCGCATGGTAGGATTACCTCAGGGATGGATTTAACGGAACGGATGCCATCGTTAGCTCCTTTGATCTTAATCAGGCAGTCGCAGAAGTAATCCCAGTAGTCTTTTCTTTGGCCAAGAAAGGTTGTCTTCTCTTTCTGGTCAAACTGGGTCACATAAAACAGTAGCATGTTAAAATATCCTCAGTGTGAGATGGATTATCAAACAGGTCTGTGCTTTAAATGTGGGCATTTAAAACACATTTAAATTCTGTTTATATCAAGTCGATCCATGCATATCCTTTTTCCACTTCTATCCTTCGACATCATATACTGTAATTTTGTAGGCATTAAACAAACATATCACGTAATCGTGAATCCTGAAAAGTACAACCCAAATAATGTATATTCACATGTTTATCATTAGCTTATAACACAGGAAAGTTTATGATTTATGATGTATTTAGTACCATTCATAAGGACATAAGCTCTAAGTAGCTGCCCTGTTCCAGCTGAAGAAAAGTTTCCCACTTAATGACACTGCCATCACCATGTTATATGGTGGAGATGCTACTTTTTTTTCTTTTCTGTCAAATAGCATTTTGAATGTAGGCAAGACATATAGGTTTTGGTCAATTATGAGTTTTTTAGTTTCCTATTAAACTCTAGTTTTAGTTTTCAAAAGGGTGTCCATGCTTTTACCCGTCACTGTACATAATACAGAAAATGAGGAACTTGGATCTGCATGATTGGAAAAGCCAGAAACATATTGGCTGCTGTATTTTACAAATGAAAATATTTCTTTAGCATGTCAAGATGATTGATCAATCTCACAAATAAGCTAAAAATAGTATCAAAACAGAACTGTAACAATTGTTCCCTCCGTAATGGTTGTGGGCAATCATTGTATTGTCTCATGTTTAGATCCCAATCTGAAATATTTCTGTCTGTTACACTGTAAACAGTTGACATGTCTGTAGTTTAAGCTAAATTTTAATCAACAAAACTTAAAATTCAGAGACATAAAACCCCTCTTATATGTTCTTAGAATAACTAAAAGTCCTGAAAAACTCATCGGGGTCACTTTAAGAATTACAACAATGTCTGTAGGGGTCTCCAGATTTTGTAGTTTTTTTTTTGTTTGTTTTTTGTTTTTTTATTACTCGGATCATTTAATAGAGAAACTTAAAACAAATCAATACGTGCCATATTGTGGAGAGACACCTTACCTGCAAAAGGTATTCAAGCTTATAGAAGAACTTGTGCAAATTAGCACTGTCATCTGTTATAGGTTCATTACACTCCTTGTGTTCTTTAGTCAACTCCATCACAGCATCTGTGTTAAAACAGTAAGAGCTGAATTACCATATACCAATAAAAAAAATAAGATTTCAAGAGAAAAAAAAAATTGAGCAATTCAATTTTCTGCAGATTAAAAGACATAAAAGACTAAAACAAAACCTGCTGCAGGTTCATTAATACATACAACACCTGTAAATCCAAAAGAAAACAAAATTTAAAATGATCCCCAATTATGCAGCAAAGCAGTATGTTTCTAACCTCTGTTTGACTTTAACACCATGAAAAGAGCATTAAAGCTCATGTTGCTGTTGGTTTATCCATGTGTACATTAGAAAAGATAAAAGGACTCAGTAATGATGAACTGAATGATCAAGCGGAAAAAAAAAAAAAAATCTGTGTCTGAAATGCCCATTACTGATCTTTGGCCAATTAACTGCTCCACCTTCAACAAAATCCCTATTCTTCAAACCTTAAGCAACACATTATTTGATACACATGCTATTAGCCAATACATTGTTCAACTGGGAAAACCTGGAACACTACAATCACTTAGATTTTATTTTGACAACTGCCATGGACTAAATTTGCTTTCGTAGCCCATTAATAATAATACTAATCTGCATATTAGAAGCAGTACTACTGTTTTGTAGTAGTCTTCTTGTGTAAATGTAAACATTCGTACATGTACTTGTTCATGTACGAATATGTCAAGGAACATGAAACCATATTAGACATGCTTATTAAGCCTCTCAATGCAAAAATATGTCATCTGAAGGAAACAAGCTCAATCCACAAAGATGCCATGCAAAATAACCTAAACCTTCTACCAGAATTAAACACCACATGACAACATCCTCTGTTCTCAATGTCACTGGCTAGAGCTGTTTCTAAGGCAGAAGGGGAAATTACTACATTATAATTACAATTGGATAGAAACTTACATAACTTAATATAAATCTGTCTATATGCTTGTATTTTATTAAAATGATCAGAATATCAATTTCTGGCAATGACTTTAATCTATTTTTGTATTTTTCTGCGGGATGACGTGTTTTGTTCAATTGACATATCAAACAGTCGTATTTGTAATATGTGTGTGTGAATATATTAATTACCGTGTAGATCTCCGATTATCCTTTGCAGCTGTTTATCTCCAACCGATGAAGAGGAGGCCATTGTGAGGGGATAAGGCTGGCAGACAGGGACTTCATAAGGAATCAAAAAAAACATATGCAGGCTACTTTATTGCGGCTCACAGTCGGAATTAATGTCATGCTTTCCCACTCGAAAATCTGAATGTCATCTCTGACATTCAGTGTGTTCACTACAGATTAAACAAACATTTAAGAAATATATATCCACAGATTTATGTGCATTGGGATGCTGTAGCTGAGCAAAGTTAGCAAAGTCCTCCTGCTGTTGGGAGGCAGAAAAACAACGACGACAGCTGACCGAATCTCACTGTGTGTTGATCTTATCACATAACACTGGCACACAATTTAACGTGATTTGAAATCAGAATAATGCCTGATAACACTAATAAACAGCTTTGAAACGCAACATAAACATCGACTAGTCAGAGCTGTGTCTGAGCATGCACCTGCTCCAAGCTATCAACTTCCTGCTGATTTTATCAACATTTCCGTAATTTGTGTCATTAGTTTAACTAAAATTATCAAAATGACGCATTCTCAATAAAAATACAACAATATAAAATACATACCCGATAAGTATAACTGTCCGCAACGTCTAGTTTCTTGTTGATTCAGCCAAAACAAAACCTTGCTGGCTCTGGAGGCGGGCTCAAGAATTACTGACAGACTGATTGACCAATCAGCTCAATGGAATTGTAGTTTGGCTGAGAGGCATACATGATTGCAGAAAATTATTTATTTATTTATTTATTTATTTATTTATTTATTTATTTATTGAACCATTAGAATCCACAAAAGGTTGAAAAAGAGAAGATATAAGTGTTATTTGGCAAAAACACAGAATTAAATAAATGACTATAGAAGCCTGAAAAAATAATTCAAACTAAATATTTTATTACCACTACTACCAACAACAATAATAATAATAATAATAATAATAATAATAATAATAATAATAATAATAATAATAATAATAATAATAATAATAGGTTTTTATAGCCTGATAAAAAGCTGTATGTAGCCCTACTTTTCAGCAGGGCTTCATTAAAAATATTTATGTCTCAGTAAAATACACAGCAGGTCTGGAAACTAAAGACTAACTACTGGAAGTCATTCACAAATGAATAGTGTTTTTGTTTGTTTGTTTTTTTTATTCTGAAATGATACAGGTAACAAAGAAAATATGTGGTTTCTGTTCCTCTTTGATTTCTACTTAAGGTGAGACCTACTGCCCAGTTCTTCACCGCTTTTGGTCCCAACAATCCTTTGCATCATCGTGCAGGTGCAGTATGTTTCTTTATATTATTCATGTTTTTTCCTCTTTTATATTTGTAAGATTAAGGGTTACATTTTTATGCATTTTAATTGCAATACTTTAGGTATCAGCAAGTGAAATTCAAGTTGTCCTGAAAATGTTGAAAAATGAAAGACTTGATTTTTATCTATTGCATTACTTTTCCATATAAATAAAATGTATTCAGCCAAATATGTTAAATAGGTAAACTGTGTTTAAGCAGTAAAACATTTCTTGGCTCTGACTTGTGTAATTAACTAACTCATGAGATATGACAGTAGCCAGTTTAATTTTCACACTTCCACCCATCTACTGAGCAAAACTATATAATGTCAATATTATAGATAAATACATTATAATATTTTGCTTTTCTACACACAGCCATTTACAAATCCCTTTCATTTAAGTTTATATGAGACCTCATTTCTATGCGCTGTCAGGGTTTGAAATGAGTCAAATTCATTGTTTGTGTTTCACAGTAATTATGATCTCAAAGCAAAACGAGACTAAAAGAAAAAAAAACATTAGCCTCTCTCTAATTTGTTTACTTCTACATGGACAATATAGTGCAGAAAAGAACATCCAGATCTCACCTCTACCGTGTAGAAGCATAGTCCATTTCTTACTTAGTATATTGGAGAGATTCAGACATTAGTGAGAGAAAGAAAGTTCCACATACTAGTTTACATAGAAAGAAACAAGCAAATTAAAAAGATACCACAAATTAAAAGGAAAATCACATTTTAATTATCTAACAAATCTTTTTGTGTATTTAGACTCCTTACCTGCTGGAGGAAGATGGATACATATGAAAATTTCACGGAGAGCGAAAATGGAAACCTTTTTGATTATACCACTGATTACGAGGATCAAACATGCAACCAGACAAGTGTGATTGAATTTGGAGCCACATTGACTGTGTCTTTTTTCTCTTTCGTGATATTATTCAGTCTTTTTGGCAACATCCTTGTTCTTGTTATTCTGTTCAAGTACGAGAATGTCAAATCCATCACCAATACACTTATCCTGAACTTGGCTGTGTCAGATCTCCTCTTCACCTTAGGGCTACCCTTTTGGGCTTACTACTACATGCATGGATGGACATTAGGAGAGCCTGCATGCCAAGTCGTCAACTTTATTTTCTATGTTGGCTTCTACAGCAGCGGTTTCTTCCTCATCCTGATGACAATTCACCGCTACATAGCTGTCATAAATCCTCTGTCTAGCATTGTATCAACTACAGGCCCTTCTGGGATTTTCACAAGTTTCATTGTTTGGTTGATTAGTATCTTGGCAGCCAGTCCCGTCTTCATCTACATCACAGTAAAAGATGATGACGGCTCAAGTCAAACGTTCAAGAAATATTGTGGATATGGGGACTCCTTTTCTTCAAAGTTGGGAATCTATGAACAAAATGTTCTCTTTGTCCTAACAGCCTACGTGTTTGTGTTTTGCTATTCTCAGATCATTTACAGGTTGCTGCGTCCGACTGCCCAAAGAAGAAGAAACAAAACTGTCAAACTCATTTTCGTTCTTATGGTTGTCTTCTTCTTGGGGTGGGCACCTTATAATGTTGTAATGTTTTTAAGGTCATTTGCTTATGGGAACCCACCAACTACATCTGATGATTATGAAATCAAAGCAATTTGTGAACAACACATAAACATGGAATATGCCATCTCCATCACCCGACTCCCTGCCTTTTCGCATTGCTGCCTCAACCCTGTGTTTTACGTGTTTGCAGGAGTTAAATTCAAAACCCATTTAAAAAAACTGCTGCAGAACTTGGGTCATAGAAACAACAGCATCTCCAACAGAGTGAGCAGGATCACAATCACGTCTGTAACCAGCAACGAAGTATCCACGTAACTACAGAAATATACAAATTCATGGATTGGTATTTGAAAGCATGAAACCTCCATTTAAATTCAAATCAAATTTAAGTAATACTTTTTTATTTTGCAGCTCTTACATAGAGGGAAAATACAATATTTGTTTTTAATTTCAGACATAGTGGAAACTGTTTGTGCCTCTAAGATTTAACAACTGGACTTTTTTTTATTATTGAAGACTCCTCAATATGTAAATGATCCAAGCTATTACAAGCTAAACTTAAATGCTTTTAATGAGTCTTTGTCCAATCAGTCCATACTAAATATTTGTAAATGCACCTCTAATTTTTTTGTCTACTTGTACTGTGACATGTAATAGAAAAGGTTTGGAAGGGAACATGTAGTAAAATAAAATGGGTTTATTACATAAAAAAAAATTCCATCAGTTTTTATTAAGTGATTCTTTGTTAGTATTTAATCAAGCTATTAACTACTTGATGATGTTCTTAGATGGATGGAAAGTTGTTGTAATGTAAATAAGCAATGCTTGGTTTCATGTACCTGTAAACTGCTTTGTTTTAGTTTGTTCATAGTGCATTTGTACCATACATTTAGAGTATTTTGTTCATTCTGTGCTTGTACCATACATTTAGAGTATTTTGTTCATTCTGTGCTTGTACCATACATTTAGAGTATTTTGTTCATTCTGTGATGTAAACTGATGTTAGTCACCTTAACTGCACAAACGTTTGTATAAACTATGACAGAAACAAGGAAGTTGAACAAGAATGAAGCTGAATCAGAAGATTCTGTCCACCTGATGCGAAATTCCCATATACATATATACATGTGTATACTTTCTAATTATTGTATTACTGATCTCTTGTTGAAGTTCAAATTAAACAAAACTGTTGGAAATCTTGCCTCCTGTAATTTGTATTCTGAACAAGCAGATCTTATGATGATTGTTTAAACATATGATAGAATTTTTATTACATCAACACTAATTTAGTATTAAGCAGAGCAATAACATAATTATATGAATTATATTATATGAATCCTATTATATTAGGTCACTGGTCAATTTACTTTAAACACCAAGGAAGATGTTTCCTGATAGATACACCATCCCACTAGATGCCAAGTCAAAAAGTGGCTTTTTGGTATCTACCAGACCAGAACAGCTGCATATTCAGTTAAAATCCCAAAATTGTAATATGACAAATGAGACAAATAAGTAATTTAAAACTTTTTGCACTCGTCAAATTATAATAACTGACATTTATTCAGCAAAATTCAACTTAAAAATAAGCAGTACGTAGGAAAAAAGTAGAAAACCACCATAAAGGTGTAATAGCCAGGTGGACAAGTCAAAATCAGTCTTGTTCAAACTGTAGTACCTGGACCAATGGTGGTCCGCGGGCGCCCCCTAGTGGTCCTTACTGAACTCCATGTAAACGATCGTTATTTCTTGTGACGTCAGCTCAAAGTGCGACGCGTTAATCAAAGAATTGTGTTTCAAAATAATAATGGATAAGATAAGTGGTTTAAAACCGAGTCACTCAAAAGAAAAACTGAAGATATCGGTGGAAATAAACGCCAGGACAATTTATATGACCGGAGGAAGCTAATATCTGCCGAGATGTGTCGCTCACTATTCGATTCTTTTGAACGGCTCTTTGCTGGACTCAGTTAGTGAGAACTGTTCTTTTGCTTTTTTACGACTTTGCTTAATTATAATGCTCTGCTCGCACTTCAACATCTATTGTTGTTTTTATTGATTATTTAATTAAAATGTTTAAATTAAGAGCCTAATATTTCAACAGTATTATGTATGTTAGTTTATCTAATTTCTTTGTTTACTCTTTTAATTTTTTTTTTTTAGTCCATAGACGTGAATGATTAATTATTATTAATGTCTATGGTTTAGTCCAGAAGTTGTTTCTCCTGACATTTATTGGTGTATCACTGCGCTTGACGGCTGATGGTTACCATAGCAACAAATAACTGACAGCTCGTCACCTTTTTCTGTCGCAGTCCATAACTGCGTTATGTATTAGGAGCAGCTCTGTGTTTTCTTTACAAGTATTCGATTTCAACAAATGTTTTATACAAATTAAATCATACAAGATGTTTCAGGAGTAATTTTGCCATGTTCTGTATATGTTTTTAACTCTTACCGTTATGCGTGTTAGCTATGTTTAATTTTAGAACTATTAAGTGCTACTACTTTTAACTGCTGTCAACTCCTGCCAAATGTTGTAAAAAGTTACGTTATTGCTGGGGCAATTTCAAGTTAGGTGGTCCGTGAGTGTTTGCTAAATAGCTTTAGTGTTCCTCAGCCTGAAAAAAGTTTCGGAAATACTGCTTTAAAACATTTTTTCGTTTGTTTACAGCACCTTTGGATTCATTTTCAGCCACAGTGATGTTGCATTCACTGTTCAAGCTACCACGTTGGATAGTTGGACTGAAGATGGCAGCACCTGTCTGAGGTAATGTTAGTAGCGACGTCTCATTTCTTTCTCTTGTCAAAACTGGTATAGAAACAAAATATATTTTTGGAGAGATTTCTAGATAAATTCAAAACCGAGTTGGACAATGTTTGATACTTTAAGAAATGTTGGGTTTTTGTCATAAAAGTTCTTCAGACAAAGGAAATCAAGATTAAAATAATAGATAAAAACAAAAGCCAAGCAACACGTTATTAAGCAGCAAATAAAATATCATAGAAACAATGGTTAATTAAAATAAAAAGGTGTACACATTGTAGTGCAAAGTAGCAAGTAATGCAACTGAAGAAGGGCAATCTTTAACTATTAATTGGGTTTGTACAGCAAGTTGTAAGGATGAAATAAAGTCTCAAATGTAAGAAAATTTGCATTTTAAATGGAAAAGGTAGTCATTTGTTTTAGTTTTGAAAAATCATTAGTAGTCAGAATTGGTCCACAATAAAATCTGACTTAATTTGAAGCAGAAAAGGGAAGTTTTTATCATCATTTTTACTTTTTCTTTGACATGCAGATGAGAACTGGCAGTGTGTCTGTGATAAGTTTTTTTTTTTTTTTTTTTTTAAGTTTTTTGTAACTGATCTGGAATTGGGTGCTATAAAAATGAATGAATGAAATTATACTTGGTCTTTATTAGAAATCTCAAAGTCCTAAACTTGCGCTCGTGTTCCTTAGATAATCAGCAATGGACTTCCCCCCACCCCCAACAGCACAGATAAAGAAGAGGACATCTTAAATCTCATCCAAAATATGACTTGTCAGATTTCAACAATTAATGGAGCCGTATTCATCACAATCTTCATCATCAGCATCATCGTCAATGTCCTCCTCTTATGTATTCTGTTTATTTTTGAAAAACATAATCTCTTCACATATATCTTCATCATAAACCTTGTTTGTTCTGATTTGACCTTCGCTGCCTCAGTCCCCTTCTGGGCTGTCTACCACCTTCACTACATCATCTGCTGGGGTCCCTACAAGATTATACTTGTCATTCAGTCCAAAAACTGTAAAGAACTGCAGCAGATCAATTTTGCCTACAATATCTGTCGAATGCTTGCCTTTTCCCACTGTTGGATAAACACTCCTCAATGTATGCTCACTCAAAAGATATGAAACCACTTACTTCATATTTTGCGCTACCAAGTTGCTAGGACTAACAGAGAGAGAGCCGGGGGCCAGTCTTATATTCAGAATGTCAGTGCATCTCACAGTTCAGGTCTTTCAGCAACATTGCTGAAATTCAAGAGTACTGGAATATAGAATCTAGTATAATTTGGATATTACTCCAAATAGATTGGCATGAGATGGCTTACCTCTCTGAAATAGTTGGAAGTATTAACAAAGAAAAGAAAAAAAGCTTTTGGCACCAAAACTGTTTTTGCATGTGGATGCTGGGAACAAATGGATCAGAAAATTCAGTTTAACAAAATATCTGTTTTAGTGTGAAAATGATCTTAGTCAGCTTTTTGTATGTTCAACCTGTTATTTTTCGTTTTATTTCCTTTTCTTATTTTGTTTTACAAATGATGAGGAATACGTGTACTGTAAATGTGAATGATAAAACAGGACAAAAAGCAACTGCTAAAGTTATGCTGAGTTGCTGTTGCTGCTTTGGTACAAACCGGGTACAAATTAAACAACTGCTTTGTTTTTAATTTGTACCCGTTACGGATTTTGAAGTTCTTTTGTGGGTGTTCTGCTTGAGTAAAAAAAACATTTCAGCTTGAAAAACCACCATATTGTTATGCTTCTCTTTGTATTTTTCTTTAAAAAGTGGAAACTTGTTGGCCTAAAACTGTCTGTGGTGACCACTTGCAAACAGCTCTTCTTCCATGGTGATGATGTTTCTGATATTATTATTATTATTATTATTACTATTAGTATTTTCACAGTCATTAAAAAAAAAACAAAAAAAAAACTCTTTTCTCAAATCTAAAATCTAAAAGCATTGTTTGACTCCAGTGTTCTCGTTGGTTCACTTTGGCCAAAAAAGAGTTTCAAGTCTTCCCATTATTGGTTTAGCAAGCTTGCAATGACTTCTCATCTGGAAGGAAACAGGCTCTGCTGCGTAACTATTCACGTCATCAGAGAGAAACAAAACACAAAAAGAGAAGTCAGTCCAGCCAAGTTAAAACCAAGTCTGATCACCTGCCAGATTCAGTTGCAATAAATATTTTGTTTTTGTTTTGTTTTTGGGGTTGTTTTTTTTGCCCCAAAGTCCTGGTACATTTTGAGGTAGGAAGGAAACTCTTCGATTCCCAGTGAGCTTTTTTTGTGCTTCCCCAGAAAGGTGGTTAGATGAAAACTCAGAATTTGAAGTCATAAATCATTAAACTCCTGACAGAGTAGCAAACATTTAATAAAGGTTATGTCTTTAATCCTTTAATCATGACATTGATATGTTTCTAATGCAGATAGTGTACCCCTTTTCTATGTAGAAATAGATTCTAAAAGGTAAAGGTAATTTTATTTATATAGCACATTTTCAGCAACAAGGCAGTACAAAACTACTTTACAGGATTTAAAAGGAAATACAAACAAATTAACAGACCAAAAGAAAGAGCAAAAGGAGAAAAAGCTAATATTGTTGATCCAAAGTAAATAAACTAGATACTCATATTCAGGGTTGCTAGATAAGTATCCTCTGGTCTAATTTCTTTTCTGGTTTGGAAGAACAGGAGTTTAAAAAGCAGTTCCTAAGATAGTTTTTTCTGGATTCTACAGTTAGTGTTGGTCTTTTTATTCCAGTTAAGTCATTAGGAAATTGACCTTAGTGAAACTAATAGGAAACATATATATTTTTTCTTATTCAGCAACATATTTTTCATTGAATATGAAATATGATATCATAGTTTTACAACCTAAGACACATACACAGAGTTAAAAACTAAATGTCCATTACAGAAAACACATTGTTAAGATAGCACTGAGAGAAAAACTCAGTTTATTTATTAATTAAAAAACACAAATTCCGCTTTTACTTAGTTAACCATCAAAGTAAACATTGTGTCAAATTTTCCTATGCAGCATTGTTTATCTCTATGTCTGATTTTAAATGTTTTTCTCTTTTCCTTTTAAATCGCTGAGTTGTCAGATACTGTAATGTTTGGGATTTTTTTTTCCTTTCATTTTTGTTGAGTTGTTGAACTTTCACTTCCCTGTCTAAATAAAATCTTCTAGCCATTGTGATAGGCTGAGTCTTAAAAAAAATGCAGAGGCACACTTGTTTTGTCCCACATGAAACAATGTCTAAGTCCAAGACTGAGAAAATAATGTAAATATGACACATAATGATCAAAACATCACAAGCTGGAGTACTTCATACCACTGAGATAATGTGACCGATATCACCTGCATTTGTGTCTGCAATGACATTACAGTTTATGACATTAGAAACATTAAGATTTATTTCTCTTCAGCTTTTTGTTCTGAGATCATTGTTTTAGTATGATCAGGGCTTCAAGAATAAAATGTCATTCGTTTGGTGTATTTTGAGTATTTTTGACCGTTATTATTTATAGACCATTAATATTTTTACTGATTCATCATTAAATTTGAATGTATTTTGAATTATAGGTTCAGCCATAAATATTTCATCAAAAAAAAAAAAATCCCTCTGACCTGTTGTTTTTATTTCCTCATGAGATCGTTTGTGGTTTTCTTTCATGACCACAAACAATCAGCAATGGACGCCGACAGTGATTATTTACTTCTTCCAGAATGGCAGCAAATGTCACATGGATGAACCTTCCTATAAATGGGTAGACTTCAGTATGTAAAGAATGTCATCATTTTTGTCAGCGTGCCTGGAAACTCCTTCCTCTCTTGTGGTTTCTCCTGAGGAACAAAATGTGGAGGACAACATCTGACATCTTCCTTCTGCAGCTTACAGTTTCTAACCAATGCTTCATGGCAACTCTTAACTTTTCTGTGTGCAGTGCGCTCCGTGGATGGATCTTTGGCAAGTGGTCCTGTGGAGTCATCTCAGGACTTTGATTGCTGTGAGAGTCCAAAGTATCTCAGTCCTCACTGTCATGACCTATCACAGTGATGAAACGACCAAACCTCAAACTAATTTACGGTACTTCATTCCAGTATCATGGTGTGGCTGTTGAACTTTCTTTAACAAACAGGGAAGCAGAAAAGAAGAAGCATCAAACTTACGTTTGCAAAATTTCGCAAGGTTGTTTTATAAGAAAGAGGAGAGTTTTATTTTAAGATAAATAACACATTTCCCAACTTCAAAGTAAGGATGTCCAGAAATCCAAGCCTGAATCAGAAAAAAAGCAAAGCCATGGCCTTGTGGTTTAGAGATACAAATTCACAACATGAATTATTAGTTTGCTTGGTTGCTTAGATTTGCTTTATTATAGTTTAGTTTATCTGGTCAAGATAGGACCTTATTATAAGAAGCAATATTTCTTCCTTCTTTAAACTTTATTTCTGAAAACTTTTCTGTAAAAATAAAAGAAAGCTCATTTGTCTTGTAAGACATGCAATTGGGAAAAAGTAATGCAAAAAGTTCAAATAATGATTTAGATAAAATGAATTTTACTCAAATGAGATGAGACTTGGCTGATTTTGATTACCAGACTGTCGCAACGCGTTCTGCAAATAAAACTTTATCTGCTGATTGATTGAGTTGTTGAGTCATTGAGATTAGAAAGACATTTTATATGACACAAGTTATTACAAAAGGGGAGATGATTGATTGGTCAATGATTAGCTGCAAAAAATGTGTTGGATTTATAATTTGTTTTAGCTTAACTTGTGCCATTCTCATCTTATTTTCATGTGGTATGTTTAAGGATTTTAATACAGGCAAATCTGAGGGTTAAAATATGAGAAGTTAACTACAAGTAAAAAGGAATGTGAGAAAAACTATCTTTAAATACCTATTAATTAGGATTTTATAACAAGCTATATGAGAGAAACAAGCCTCGAGGGTGAAAAAAATATATTTTCAAATAGAAAAAGTGAAATTCAATTCCCATTTATTTTTGTTTTGAAACACCATAAGGGGTCAGAATGAATCAGCAGTAACATCTGACCTAATCTGAAACAGAAAGAGAGAAGTTTGACTTCTGATTTTTGCTTTTCCTTTTAAGTGTGCAGTTCAAAGCAACAGCTGGAAGTGTCTGCTGTCTGGGGTAAGTTGTTTAACACTGTTTTGTATTTATTTAAGAATTGTGTGGTTTTTTGGGGGTTTTTTTCAGAAAGATTTAACAAAAGACGCAGCAAAAAAAAACAAAAGGCTATGATGAGATAATATGCTCTGTTTTTATTATAAATTGACAAGCCCTAAATGTATGCTCATATTCCTTAGATATTCAGCAATGGACTACGACTACAACAGCACAGATGAAGATGGGTACATAGTCCAAATTGCTTGTCAGGCTTTGGACTTTTCAACCATTACTGGAGCCGTGTTCATCATAATCTTCATCGTCAGCGTCATCGGCAATGGCCTCCTCTTATGCATTCTCTTTACTTTTGAACAATTCTACCTTGTCACAAAAATCTTCATCATAAATCTTGCTTGTTCTGATTTGATCTTCGCTGCCTCAGTCCCCTTCTGGGCTGCCTACCACCTCCATCACTGGATCCTTGGGGACTTTCTGTGCAAATTCTTCATTTGGGTGCACTTCTCTGGTCTGTACAGTAGCATCTTTGTACTAACGGCAATGACAGTGGATCGTTTTTGTACTGTGGTGCTGAACATCTGGCCAAACAACAATCAGAGGAAGAAACGCTGTGCCATCGGTGCCTGTGTGGTTATCTGGGTGATCAGTATCGGTATAGCTGTGTATGATGCTTTCAAAATGGAGGTTTCTGATGATTACTACTGCGAAGTGTCTTATTCTGATGAACTTGGATATTATTTCCAAATTCCTCTGCTTCTTTTCGTCCCAATCGCCATCATTATTTTCTGCAATTGTGCCATTATATATGCTATTTTACGGTCAGCAAACAGAACAAGGCACAAAGCTCTAAGTATAGTCTTTTGCATTGTTGTGGCCTACATCATCTGCTGGGGACCCTACAACATTGTACTTCTCATTAAGGACTGGTACAGACCCAGAGACTGTGAAGAAATGGAGCGGTTGGATGTTGTCTACCATATCTGTCGAATGCTTGCCTTCTCCCATTGCTGTATGAATCCTCTGCTTTGTATGCTCACACAAAAGTTTCGAAGTCACCTGTTTTATCTTTTACGCCACAGAGTCTGTATTAACAGAGAAAGAGCCACTGACCAGGACATGGTTCATGTTCAGAATGCCAGTCCAGCTCGCATTCTGGACTGGCATCACAACAGATAACAATAGGTAATCCAAATACATCAGCTTGAATAAGAGGAACTCTCTATTTTTAAATTTATACGTGCACAAGTTTACACAAATTATATTTATGTGGTGCATCTGAAAATCAGGACTAATTATGATACACACATATAGAAAGAATGGATATTTTTTCCACACTGATTGGATTGACTCACCACGTTGAAGTGTAATGTTTCAAGCATTTTTAAATTTTATTTTTTTGGCACCAAATCTTTTTTTGCATGTTGGGTCTGTGGATCATAAATTTTTATTTTTTTATTTTATTTTATTTTTTTCAAAATAACAAAATTCATTGTGATGATAATGTTAGTCACTTTTGTACGTTCAACTTTGTTATTTTCTTCTTTTTGATTTGCGTTTTACAAATGATCAGGACTACATGATGTAAATGCAGTGCTGTCAGGGCAATACCAAGCACCACTCTAATGTTGAGGAATAATAAATTTAAAAAATAGTTTTATATTTTTTTTACTTTTTTTCTGTAGGATTTTCAATCATTTTAAGCTGCTGTTTAATTGAGTTATGTTAAATTTTGTTATTAGTGATTGAGCTTAGTCTGTTTGTTTTGCCCATTTTATGGTTTTGTGTTTTTGAGTAAATAAAACATTTTTGCTTGAAAAAAAAAAGCATCTTGTCCTGTTTACTCAAAAACAGGAAGAACTATTCTTCTTTGTAGTGTTTCTTGAGTAAGTGGGAAAAGGCTCACAGAAAACTGGGATTAAAAAGTCTTTAATGACGACTTCCACACACCTTTTCTCCCATATATTAAGAATACATGTATATTTGGATGACTTCTTATGTGCTATGCTTACAATAAGTGATATCTGAATTATGGGGATATGTTTCAAAGTGTCTTTTATGTGCGTAATCAAATTTGTATCTATTTTACAGTAAAAACGCAACAACAGCAACAAAAACACCCATCAAAGTTTTTGGAATTGGTTAAATTCTGGACTTTTTTTTAATCGTGATAGTGGATTATTTGCAAACATAATTAAAAAAAACTAAAGCGTAAATATATTAAACTTATTTTCTTTGTTCCTGCCTCCAAAAAGGTCAAATAAATCAAATGGCTTCTCTTTTGAAGAAGTTTGCAGTGATGTAGAATGAAAAGGTGATTAAATTGAATTTATTTTATTTGTTTAAACAAAATATGAAGTGAAAATCAACAGTTTTCCATGTTCAATAATTTTGGTTTTAAATTCCTCCTGATGAATTTGTTTTTATTTTGCCTATTTTATGAAGCTGTCAGACACATGCTCCTTATTTATTACACACAGCAGGCTACACCTTCTTTGAAATATATTTTTTGTAAATACGTAAGCTGACAATGAGGGAAGTAGAACTCACAAATTAAGTAAGCCGATTGTGAAAGTTTTGCAAGACCTTTTTATAAGAAGAAGGAAGATACAAGAGGAAAGTTTTATATTGCAAAAGAAACTAACTTTTTCTCACATGATGAACAAATTAAATTATTCATCACTTCCTCTTGGCGAATGTTTTAGTCATTTCTTCAATACTGTGGTGAATAAATTAACCCACACGGGGGCAACAAAAAGGGATGAAAGGGACTTCTAGTAAAGGACTGTGATCACAATTTCTTTTCACAGTGTTAAATTACATGACTTTTGATTAGTCATCTCAGAGTTTCAGAGTTGTATTATGAGACACACATCCTGATGTTGTGCAATGCATAGAAATTGTACTTTAAAAAGCACAATGTTGTCGGTGCCATATTTCACTGTGTAAGTAGAAATCTTTTGGTTGATGCCCAATGGAGCTAGATTTAAGAACTGCAACCCAAATTCTGCACATTTGGGCTGATCAATGACCATGAAAGCCAAATCTGGATTTTTCTTACGAAGACAGATTTCTGTCTTTCGACTTCTGTCAATCCTGCTCCTTAGTTTAATTAGACACAGTGAATTTCTGTCATTATGTTAATTCATTGGCAACCTCCTCCAGCCAGTTTCTGAAATGTGTTTTTCAATGATTTCTGAGAAATGTCCTCTTTTTTGACTTTGATGCTGTTGTTGTCACGCATTGTTTACAGTTATTGATTGTGATTGTATGTAGTAATAATAATAATAATAACAATAATAATAATAATAATAATAATAATAATAATAATAATAATAATAATAATAATACAGTGGAACTTTTTGCACCTGTGTCCTGATAACTTTGTACCTTAGCTAAAAGTGAATCAGATTCAGTGTAAACTCAGGAAGACTGAATGCTGATAAGTGGTTTGAAGGTGCCATAGCCAAGTATTAATGAAAGGTTGTCTGCCTTTATGCAAATTGATTATTGCAGGATTTTATTGTTTAAACATTCCCCACCAACAGATTTGCTTGTTTCTTATTTTAACTGTTTAAAATATATATCATTATCATAATGGTCTCAGTAATAACAATAATAATGCTACTAAAAAGTCCCTAAAATGTACCTTTTAACAAATTGTAGACTACTCTATGCAGCTCTATTTCTGTGTCAGAAACAATCTTTTTTACCATTGGATATCATTTGTTCGGGTTTTTTTTTTTTTTTACATTTGTACAAAGTTAGTTGTAATTCTACAACTTCTTATCTTCTTGTAATTTCTTGTCAGAAAGTCTACAACAGAACAATATGTACATTATCTAGAAGTATCATTTTCTTGATCCTCTACAATGCATTTCTCTGGAGTCCTGTCAGTATACTCAAACTTGGCCCCGATGGCTCAACGTCTGGGGGCGGGTGGGTCCGGAGAGGAGAGCTCAGGGACAGCTCAGTGGGTCTCTGTAACAGCAGCCACATCTCTGGGGCTAGATTAAGCTTAATTAACTAAACCATCCAGCATGCTTGAATGAATGGATAGAAGTCAAGGGCAGAGCAGTCACAGGAGTGCTCGCACATTCTCTGGCAAGAAAGAGCTTTGTGTTGGATTTTAACTGGATGTGTAAAATTTGACACTCTTAGCTGTTCAAAGCCATGTTTAAGGCCAAGTACAATAAAGAGGCTTGTTCTGCCTTAACTGCATTGATCGATGAACGACTGAAAGCATCACTTCGAGGTTTTTCTGTATTGGAAAAAGTGTTCATGCATTGGTTTTTCACATTATGCAGAGCTATTTTATTTAATGAGATCTAATGTAGCAGAACCAAGTCACAAAAGTGCATGTATTGTATAGAGTGAGACATGTAGATTTCAGAATTTTGGGACAGGAAAAAACAAACGAAAAAAAAACAACATTTATATTACTTTGTCCTTTCTCTGATGCCACTACATAACATCTCCAAATTAGTAAATTTGAGTCCAACTGTGTATAATTTAATCTCAGTATAATTCCAACTTTTTTAAGAAGGCCTCAGAGATTGATCAGTGATCAAACAGCATCATGAAGACCAAAGAACTCTGCACACCACCCTGAATACACTTGGTAAATATGGTGATGGCCAAATCATGCTGGAAATACATTTTTGAAACAAGGACAGCTACAAACTGTGAAAACGTCCAAGGGTTGTTAATACTTACATTTTAAAGGTACATTACATTTAAATATTTTAATAAAAGGAACTGATTTAACTGGTTAAACTCCATAACATCAGAGATCAGAGAGAACGAGTCAAACTTGAAATGTACACAGAGATCCTGCTTACAGACAATTTCAAAGCATCCCACTTCTTTTGAGCCAGTGCATTCTTAACTCCGAGTTCATTTTCTCAGCAAATGATGATGTTGTTCACTTGTCTTTTTAGCCACAAGCAAAACAGCTGTTGTTGTTTTCTTATGTAGTCGGTGCTACTAGCCTTCCATGCCCTTAAAATTCCTGCCATTCCCTTGTTTTCTCCCAGGCAAGTCGCACATCGATATCTCCCCCTTTAATTTCAGTTATCTGTAACGATAATTACTCTGACCATATGTGAATTTAATTGATGCCTTTCCAATGTGTGAAATGTGTGTGCGTAACTCTGTTCATGTCGCTAATAAAGTCTTATTGCTTGTTAATCTGGACTGTCAGGAAAACGCATGCAAATCGATTAAGTGTGCCAGTTCTATCCTTCCCAACAACTGTTTTGTTCAATAAATATTGACAACTTAATCCTCATGCGGCAAATGCTGACATGTATGTCGTTTCATTAATGCAACTAATGTTGATATTCTCATCCAAGTTTGTTATGGGACATTTAAAACAAAAACAAACAAAATGGAGAAGAAACACAAATTAATCACAAACATAAATGCAAAAAAAAAACACTGAAAAAATACAAAATTTTGCTCAAACATGATCTTAATACAAAATCATATTTAAAAACTTTAAAAAAGGAACTTGATTTAACCCCTGCAATACTGCTCTCTTCCACTAGAGGGCATCTTCTACTGGACTAAAGCAGTTCTTGGATTTTGATATCACAGTTCCGTCTTATTGCACATACTCTAACAAAGCTGACAAGAAGTTATTGGTCCATACACATATATGTTCTCTGATGTGAATTTTATGAACACGTTTTTGGGCTCCTGGTGCGTTTTAGACACAAACCATGAAGAACAACTGCAACCTGTCTCGGATATATCTTAGGGTCATCCTCCCCTTTTTACCTGCTGTTGTCAGATAGGGAAAAAAAAAGCACAGTGATTAACTACCGTGGAGACTTAATTAAGAAATCAAACATCTGGATATTCAGACTGAGCTTTGCTGCATCAGTTAAAAAGTAGCCATTTGATGTATCAAACAGTGCGGCCTGATGTTTTGCTTAAATTTTTCCCATCTGGCTTGTTTTCTCGCTAAACTTTATCCAGAATTTTTTTTTTAGGTCTGTACCATTCTTCCATCCATAAGTATTTCATTCCAGTTCATTGCTTTGCAAATCCTTAAAAAATGTATTAATTTATGCAAAATAAGGTCTAAATCTTGAGGCTTAGAGTCTTAAAGTTTTACGAAATTACCTTACATTTTGTCAAGGTTTTAATCTGACAAATGAGCCTCATCTGAATATATATGTTCTTGATACATTTAATGTAATTTTGTAATGATAACTGGCTCAGCTTTCATGACACTACTGAGTTTTGATTGCACTGAAGCAATTATCAATTAAAATGACTGGATAATATTGTGGTTTGTTAATAATTTATTGAATTACTGTACAAGTTTCCTAAGCTCATAAAATTACACCGACTGAAATGAATAAATGAAAGAAGGTAAATATTTACTGACCTCTTCAGTGTTCTCCATGTTTAAAATGAAGTCATTTCAGATCAGGTCAAGTATTTTCTTCTCTGTTAGAAGAAAATACTTGATAAATACTTGATATACTAAGGATCAGAGATCATAAGGTGGTGTCCAGTTTCATTGACTAAAACTATTTGCTTTAAATGTTAAAACTGCAAATTGAAAATCACTGGTGCTCTTTATGTTCAGTCTGGTTCTGGATCAGAATCTGCACAGACTGATTGTGTTTCTTGGTTTTGTGGTTTGTGTTAACACATTGATAACAGTTCTTTAAAATACCGTAAACTTTAAAATGCAAGTCAACACTGATCATATCTCATGTTTCCTTCCACTGGCACACATTCAGTGTGTGTTGTTGCATCCAGCTTGTGTTAAACCTTCAGCGGCCAGGTGAATATTGCCCTCCAGGACTGGTCTTCTGCCATTCCCAGCACACTCAGTGTTACTAACTGGGTGAATGACAGAATACCACGCACATGAGCCAGGAACTGCACCTGCGTTGCCCCAAATGTCCTCCAGATGGGAAAGTGTCTGTTGATATTTTAAAGGATACGTATACAGTCATTTAGCGGAATGAAAAGTTTATATTGTTGTTTTGCAAAAGAAAGCTTCTCAGAGAGACAACAACAGACACAATGGCCACTATATTTATGATGATTTCACATCAGCCAATTAAATATCTCTATTCAGTCAAGAGAAAATGTTTGGGATGAGGGTCCAAATGTTCTGTTCAGACTTAGCCTAAACATTGACATTGGAAATTAGTCTCAGATAGCATGTTTAATCAATAATCACTACCTTCAAATCATATTTATGCATCTTCAGACATCTTTATGTAGGCAGCCAGAGGCAACAGAAGACAACTAAGCAGCTGCTTGGTCCCACAAGAGACATTTGAATGTCAGAATTCTCAAACGTATATTTTTGGAATAAATAATATATCACTAACATTCATACAAATGGGTCAGTTTTCTTCCTCAAACACTCTGCTTTGCCAGAATAAATTTATAATTCTAGAAGCTTGCAATTTCTCTAAAAGTGAAAGTTTAAACATTTAACTCTGCTCTGTGATTAAATTTCTTACCTTGAAGTCTGAAGCTATAATGCTGGTCATGAAAGACGGTGAGGTAAAGTATGAATTTTCAACCAGATTTTACGGGTTGGTTGGATGGAAGACTATGATGGTACTTCAATTTTATTTTGTCATTTTAACTAAATTTTGCTCAAGATTTACTTATGCCTCACAATTGTGCTCAAGTTATTTGCTCCTTGTTTTGCATCAGGAATATCTAAGGCTAGAAGGCCAACCAGAGGTTCAGAGCAGTTTGTTGCATTTATACAGCATCACTAATTGTGTTGCTATTCATTCACACCAACCAAACAGATGAATTATCAGAGCATGCAGTCTAAATGTTAAAAATCATGTTGCAAACTGCAGGTCTCTTAAGTTTTGAAAGAGATGACTGTCCTATTTAAATATCAGTTTGCGTCTGTTGATGACCTTTGATCTTTGTGCGAACCTAAATACCTAGATGTTGTTGTTTCAGCCCCACTGTGGGACAATAAAAGATACATCTATTCCATTTTACTATACCTACAGTGAAATTGAATTAAGGGTCATACGAGGTCTGACAACAGTGCCTCAGTCTTGTCTTGAATGGCAAATCCAATCAGGGCTTTTGTTTTATTTAAAAATAAATAAGCAAACGAAAAACAAATGTTATCAAAAAAAAAGAAAGAAAAAAGTCAGGCCTCCATTAATTCCATGCCACACCAATGCATGCTCGACGTGTTTCCTGAACACCTCAGAGAGCCTTTTACATCTTGGCATGGTGACACAATACACTTGTCAAGCTGGCAAAGGTTTAAATGAGAGAGAGAGACTGTCTCTATAAAACCTTCACTCTGGCAACGGCTAAGACTTTGTTGGTTTAAATATCTGATATTTAGACTAATTTATTTTTCCCTTCATGTGTTTGGTTTCTTTATTTGAGTAAAATAATGGCATAATTCCACAATTAAAACCAAGACATCAGAAGAATAAAGAATGAAGGTGTCAAAAATGTGGAAACAATCTCCAAAGCATGTCTCTTTGTGCATTATTTAACTATTGCAGTTGTTGTTATATTTAACATTAAAACATAGAGAGATATACCTGTAGTTGTAACTGAGCCACACAATGAGCTCCAAAGTTGTGTAAAGAAAATTAACTGTGATTTATAGAAGTATGTATAAAATTTATGTCTGAACTTTAAAAAGTTTTGAAACCTGAAAGCCAATGAAAACCAAAAAGCAAAGTTTCTCTGAAAAGGTCAGTGTTAAATTAGATGAGCACATCTAATGTTATCCACATTTGTATGACCTACACAATCCTGGAACTGTGTAGGCCACACTGCCGACTTGACAGCTGGCGGCGCGCCATCCACACGACGAAAAGCTGCAAGTGATATATGGAAAGCTGAGTGGAAGGATGAAGTATGAGCTTCAAAGAAGTTTTGAGTGGAAATACTTCACAGTAGATTGATATATGTTTTTCTAGGGTCATTAATTAATTTGTTTAAATGACTGATCATTACCCCTCAGGTTTGCAGAAACCTGAGGGGTAATTTTGTGGGTTTCTTTAGCTGCAAGTCGCAGCAATCAAATTTAACTGAAATAAACATTTGATCTTCTGTATGTGCAATCAATGTATATATTTGTATGAGTTTACTCCTAAAGTTTCAGCTATCCCAATTTTAATACTCTTGATGAAATGTTTAAATAAGCATATACTACATTCTGCATCTCCGTCTACATTCCAACACACAGAGCCTAAAGTAACATACCTGTGACATACCCCTTTATTAAAATGGCTATTATACTGAAAAATAAAAACATTTTAATCTCGGATCTTGGATCTCAGCACCTGGACCCCTTCCCACTGAGCTCGTGTCCTGCACACCCCACGTTTTGGCTTGTCCGTTCTTATCCTCGGGCTGCACCAGCTGCCGTCTACCTCCGACCTCACTCCAAGCTCCTAGCACGTTTTCCTCTGGTCGTCTTGTCAATCCCGTTCCTCGTTTGTGTCTGCTCTCCCTTCTTCTTCGGCTCAACTTTCCGAAAAAGGTGAACAGGAGTGATTCTCAATAGCACCGTGCATGACTAATGGTGGAAACATGTTAAAATCATTGCAGAAATGTCCTTGGGAAGACAAATGAATTTTCAGCAGAATAATTAACTTAATTAACAAATTTGCATGCATATTCATCAGGGCCATTGAAGTCTTTCCAGCTCAGCTTGATGAACGTTGCTGTGTAATAACCAGCTCATTTACATTCTGCCATCCACTGCCATTTGTGTGGATTACTGAGAAAAGGCAAAGTGTGTGTATGTGTGTGTAGATGGTGTGAGAGCTGCGTTCTATGTGCATACACACTGCCTTCTTTCCTTTAACATGTCATACAAAAGCTTGATGAATTAATTTGACATATAGTTTTGTTGTATACACTCCTTTCCATTTGTCCCAGCTGCCCTTGCTTTTGCACACTGATGAATAAAGAGTTCACACACACAGTCATATCCATACACACATACCTTGCAGGAATGCAACCGATCCAGGGCTGAATTTATGTCTGTGCTTGTGCGCCAAACCCATATCTCTTTGCATCCCAGTCCCCCAGCCCCCATCTCTCTGGTGGGCAGTTCTTGGCACCGATCCTGAGTCGTAAACCCTCCTGGGCTGCCAGACTGCGAGCTGTTAAAAACCACGAGGCCCTCCGTACCCCCTCCCCGTCTCTGCAGGGCAATCTTTAAAGGCAGCAAGGTGTGACGGCACAGACTGGCAGCTTGGCAGCGATGCCCGAGGATACCAACGTTCCGTCAGCCGTGAACGGGCACCATCACATGGGCTCGCCTAACTAATATGCTCATCGTACATGTGCCTTTCTCATGCCTCATCTGGGCCGGCGAGAGACAAAGGAATTCATTAAAAAAAATTCACAGAGTTGTTTTGTGATTTTGTTGGGATGTAGTTAATTGGGAATTTCACACAAGCTAAGACAACTGAAGGAGAGAGCATCCAAATGAGTTTAGAAAAGTTAATTACACTCACTTGGCTGTGTGTACATATACACACACGCACATACACAAGTGTGTGCCCTTGGTCTGGCAGGGGAGGCAACAACAGGGAAATTTGACAACATGCCTTAATACCATGCCTCTCCTTTATTCAGGTGACATGAAGAAAACAAAACTAAGGTATCTCTGTTGAAAACTATCATTTGGATGAACAAGATACTACCACGAAGGCGCACAAATATTCCAGTATCTCCATAAAAAGTGCAGAAAACAGTATCGAAAATAGGACAACATTTTGAAATGAACAAATAACTTGCAGTCGTGTCAAGTCCACTGATGGCAGCAGATGGTTTGGCAATGAGGTGGACAGCAAGTGGAAAATTGGACATTTCAAATTCTTCTCTCAATAAGGTTCAAGTTGACACTTTCTTGTGCTAAACTATTGTAACCCTTACTGATATTTCCTGTACTGATGCTGCGGTTTTAATGCATAAATAATTTTGTGTTTATTAAGTTCTAAAATAAATATCCACCTTGTTTATTGTAACAATGATAATGTGTGATATATAACACAGTCTAATATCAGATAGTTTTACATTGTTTTGTAAATGCATCTGTTTTCCTCAATTTGGGCAAAAACAGTTAACAATACAATTAATTATCATTTTATAAATCAGTTATAAATCATCAGTAAACAACTGTAAAGTAGATAAATTACATTTTCCATATATTGATTTGACTATACATTGTAGCGACTTATAACTAGTTTATCACCACTTGATCATGTAACTGGTTTGATGAGTAATTTTAGTCATTTATGGGGTGAAGCCTATTGTGAAGTTTCAATTGAAAAAAAAAAGCAAAAACATGTTGATTTCAGAATCTTAAAAGCAATGCTGCTCATTAAAAAAACGGTAACAGTCGCATTAACTGATCTGTTTAAAACCCATATATGATAAATAAGCTGTTAAAAGTCAGTTATAAAACCCTCTTCATACATTCATACTGGTACTTTTAACTGGTCTGACACTCACTAACTGATACACTGTAAGTTTTTATTACTGTTTTGTTAGGCTCTTATGACTTGCATTATAACTGTATTTAGGTAGTTAAAGTGAATCTTATAACAGTGTTATA
The DNA here is from genome assembly GCF_051168715.1 of Poecilia mexicana. Lineage (NCBI taxonomy): Eukaryota > Metazoa > Chordata > Actinopteri > Cyprinodontiformes > Poeciliidae > Poecilia > Poecilia mexicana. The sequence goes on along the minus strand of NW_028263386.1, from coordinate 10,943,618 downwards.
AGTTCTGCAAAATAAACTAAAAAACATTATTTAATATTAAAAGTAATTACAATCAAAGCTGAAAGACAGTACACCAAGAACAAAAAATGTCCTTCATAAATTATTTAAATGTTAAAACTAATACATACTGGAAATGAGTTGAAGAGAAGCTTCCACTGAGAGTCAATTTTCCACTGGTTACGGTATAAATAACTGTAAAATTGAATTTTCACACCCGTTTTTTGTCTAAGGAAGTACAAATCAAACAGTGCACAGATTTACATACAATAACTGAGACTATAAACTAAAAATACAAAAAAAGGAAACAAAAAATTATTAAACATAGCAACTAAAAGTGTTGCTTTAAAATCCACACCTCCTAAACTATTGCATTTTATCCCACACAATGAGATGTAAAACACAGAAAGAAACTAACTTGTTCTGATTTGCTTTTGTCTTTTGTGAGCTCCGTTTTAATTGACTTTTGTTTTCTCCCTTGCGCTTGCCATGTAATATTTCCACCAGCTTTAAAAAGCAACGCCAAGCGAAATGCTTTCACAGCTTTTACTGAATCAATATGTTCCTCTGTACAAAGCTTCTCAAATTGTAGTTATCACATCTGAAGAAAATAACAAAATCACCTGACATGTAAAAAACTTGTGATATCGAGCATACTTTGGCTCTGCGATGCTTTCCCCTACGTTTTTTTTTTCCTGCAGACATATGTGTGACACTTGAAGCTGTTATATTAGCTTGAAGTGTGAAAGAAAGCGGTTACAGTAATATCTTTCACTTGAGAGATGTGACGAGGAAATGGTTTTTCTGATAACTGGCAACTTCAGACCTTGTCCGACACAACACATCTTGTGTTCCAAGTCGATAAATTAACTTCTCCAGAAATATGATAATGAAACATGTGCCGTAAAACTAGTTTATTGAGAGACTCACTGTAATGTAATTACACATTCTACTCATAAAAGCACATTTACTGTGTTTTCTTGCCTGACCCTTTTTGTTATGAAGTGTCCATCGATGCAAAACGACCACCAACCACAAATGGACCATTAAACTGACCTTCATATAAAAATCAAACGACTGTCATCACACTGATGGGGGAGTTTACACAAAACGCAGGCCGTTTCCCTTCAGTGAGAGTGTAAAAAACACACATCAAATGCTTTGTTTCATGATCTTCTTTTCTGAACTTGCAGCTTTCACATGAGAAAATAGATCTATGAAAAGTCTGATCGTAGAGCATGAAAAGCTGTGTTTTGCTTGAATGGAAAAATACTTCTGTCTGCAAACTGGCTTTGCTGGCCTGCTATTGATGTTGTTGCACTTTACTCAGAGTTAACCTGATCTGTCATAAACACATCTATTTTACCCGAGACAAAACACCTGAATGATCCCTTCAGCAACTTGGATTCTTGTCTTTGCATCCAATATCCATATCAGCCTGGAAACTTGAGAAAATAAAGTCTTGTCACTCTTTCATAACCCTTTTTTTTTAGTTAGAAGGGTGCTGCATTTGAAGAAGCCACCATTTGATGGTGCAATTGATGGGAAAGTTCTGAAGAAAGTCCTGAAGCCTCAGAGGAATTTGATTACCTCCATCCATTATCTGCACAGTGAGCAATTGCGAGGCTCACCATCTGTCATCCGTTTCATTTGCATCGTCAACACCTGCCCTGCCTGTTTATGCCTTCACATTTTTTATAAGCTGCCTTTCATGGCGGGGAAGAAATGTTGACTTTTCCTTCTAAATATATTAATTGCAAAAGTTCAAAGAACGTATTGGGAGACAAACAACTTGGTTTATGTTTAATAGAATTTGGATAGTCTTCTTTTGATTTCTGTTGATTAAAAGTTTAATTTACACTGCCCACAAATAGACAGACAGACAGATAGATGTAGCAATTTATCTCCTTCAGTAAACTCTGACCAGCTTTTCCTGCCTCTGCTGAAGAAAATCACCCACACAGTACGACACCGTTACCACCATGTTTCACTGCTGATGGAGCGGTCAGGTTGATGTGCGCAAGACCAACATTTCCTCATGTTTGCTGTGTGTGGACATTGTTTCTCCTTCACAGCATAACTTAAGAATTTCATATTAAAGGAAAACATTTATATATATGAATTAGATAGATATTTTTCACTACTATTTATTAGTCATATATTGTGCTGCACTCACTCCTTCCTCTCTCCCCCTCTCCCTTCCTCCCAGCCTCCTCAGTCCTCCCCCATCCATCCTCCCCGTCTCCCATATCCCCAGGTGGTGCCGACGGCTGCGGGGCCCATTAGCGACAGAATTCCTGCCTCCAGCAGGCCATGCGTGTCCCGAGTGACACATTTTTGGACCGGCACCAAAAATCCAACCCTCCGCAGACAGCTCACTTCTCCACGCAGTCACCACAGTCTGTGCTTGTGTGCGTGTGTGTGTGCGTGTGTGCATGTGTGTAAAAAAGAGAGAAAGGCCTTGCTAGCACAGCATGAGTCCCACAGGAAATGCTTGAAAGGCAGTATGGGACAGATTGGTGAAGGGACAGAATGGTCTAGAATACTAAAAAGAAAAACTGCAAGATATTCCACAGCAGTGAGAACATATATCCATGCCATCACTCTCCTGCCAGGTTGGGACATTTGTTATAGCCATAACCTCCACAATGCCCACCCCCCCACCCACCATTGTGCATCGGCATGCCTTCCCACACAAACTGCGTAGATGTAGTCTCTTTCACTACAAAGATTTAATTGGAGTTTGCTGATCCACATTGTTGTTTGGCAATGCTCCTTGCCAGCTGATGCGTGTGTACCAAGTTTTACTTTGCAAACACCTCCTGTTCAGCGAAGAGAGTGACTTTAAAACTCGATTTTTATTAATTTTACATCAATCAAATACAGTGAATAGTGTTACTGCAGTGATAACCTCATCTGGGATGATGTACATGTGAAAAAATTGAGGTTTGATCAAGATTCTTAATCATTGGGAGGAGTGATTATGGAACAATATTTTATGAGTTAAGAGCAAGAAGTAATCCCTTTTTAGGAGAGATATTATGAATGGTTTCTTTCTTCATACTAATAGATAGTTAATTATGTACTTAATGACTCCTCACAAAGCAGTATATAATTAGTCTGGATGAGCCAAGAAAGTTCCTACTTGTTCCTACATGTTTAATGCTGGTGATTTCTCATTTTCAAATTAGACTGTGGATGATGGTGGTTTAAGACTGCCCACATTATATATCAATCTATCTATAGATCTGTCTATCACTGTGATATGCAGGTTCCCATCCCTTTTTTTTTTTAAATGACAGGCTTCCCCTAAACAAACTTGAGCACATTGCTTATTGTTGCTTTTTCAGAAGGGACAGGGAAGTCAAAAGTTAATAGGAAAGAAAAATGAAGGTAAATACAGATCCACCCTGTTACAGGCAGCTAAACGCTTAACATGTTTACCTTCCAGTCAAACGCCACCAAAAGATAGACAGAGCGACAATGAAGTGGTTTAACCAAAGCATATGTTAGAATGACTCAAAGTTCAGAGCTCAATCCAATTTAAAATTTTAGGTAAGTCTTGAAAATTGAGGCTCACGGATTCTCTTTGTCTGATCTGAATGAACTTTTGCTAATATGAAAAAAGGAGAAGACATAAATGTTAGTTTTTGTGTCTAGCTCAGGGCTGTGCATCTCTCTGTGCAACTTAGTTTAGGGTTTGCACAGTGTGACAATGTGACAAGACAAATCAACAAAACTATACTATCTTGCTGAATATGCCTGATTATTAAAAGATCATCCTTGCACAAACTGGTATTGTCTATTAGTGTTAGCACACTTATAAAACCTGACTCACAATGAACAAAAAAAAAACTGAGGCTTAGAGCAAAGCTGTAAAACCTTTCAGGCTGCAGATGTAATTAACAGTCAAACAGTAACTCATCAGTGGATAGAAAAATGCATTTTCTATTTCATGGACAATAAATCATCAAGTTAGCTTAGAATGTTTAATAAAATTTTTGTCTATAATTGATCAAATTTGGAAATACGCTTTAAACTAGCACCGGTATCACTTCTGAACATTAACTGTAATGACAGTGACAGAGTGTTGAAAATGCTCCTTCTTCTGAGACCTGGAGAAATTGATAACAAAAAACATGAAGGAGGTGTTAAAAGTCATGTTCTCTGTAAATCTATAAGGCCGTTTATCATTAAAGAAGGTGATGACATGTGTAACCATTTTAGCACAAGTTTTTCTAAAAGACAGCAACAAAGTTGCTCACCACTTTTGGAGCTTCTGGTCCAAGACAAGTCCAAACCTGAGGTCACAGGAGGACCTATGCATTCACAGAATGCTGCTTTCTCAAATGTGCAATATACTACTTTATTCTTAGGCAGTGTGTGTATCATTATCACTGGCACCATCTCTACCTAGCTATTGTTTGTGAGATGCACCTTAAACAGGTTCCATCTCCTTGGTGATGATAACCGTTGTCTCCTTTCTATCAAAACGTATATTGTATATTTCTAAATAAAAGCATATTATTATACTTATTAAACAGATTGAGTTTTATTGACCCAAGGATATAAAAACCAATATATGTGGATTTAATCACGAAGCTCTACCTTTTCTCTACCGATGCATTTGCACACCACAAGCACAGGTAGAACTCCAAACGTCTGCCGTGCAAAGTTGTGTAGCGACCAATTAATATTTTAAAGACTACCTTTTAGCACAGAAACCTTCAGTAAATGACCCCTTGAACCTATTTTATTTTTACCTTCACAATTTTACTTTAACGATGAATAACAAAATAAGACGTTGCACTTTTAGCTTGAGCCATATTAAGATAAAACCACAGTTTTCGGGGTCTGAAATCTGAATCTGTGGAGCAACAAGTGACTCTTTCACTATTATGTAAAAATCAACTCTGTTACGGCTTTATCTCAAGTTATAATGTTATTCCTGCATAAAAAATTATTCTTTCATGCATGTTTAAAAAAATCCTTGAGTGTCTCCTGCCAGCCACTCAGGAGTGCTTAAACCCGTTCTCAGAAAGCGCTGTCCTTTACCTCAAACCTCTTCCTTAGAGCTGCAGTCACCAGCCAAGTTTCCGCCTCACAGAGTTTCTCTCCCCCGTGCTTTCCCCATTCAGCTCCACCAGACTAGCGGCAGCAGCAACTAGCAAACACCTAATGGAAGTTCTGATCTCCTGAGATTATACAAGCCATTTCTCAGTTGAATGCTCCTAAGAACGGTTGTTAATGATATAATGGAACGGCATTGTTGTGGTTACATACTGAAGAGTGTTGGAAAGAGCAAGAGCTTCTTAAAGAGAAAGACCCGCAATTTCAAGGCACTAAATTGCTAAGTCAGTTATATCTGATAACATAACAACTAAAGGTAACATAGTTAATTGACTGTGCTATAAAAAGGACACATCCCATTAAGCACTAAAATAGTGTCCTTTACTGTTGTTTTATTCTGTTTTTCTGTGCCTCCATAAAAAATCAGTGACGCCACCCTGGCTCCACCGGTAAATTTGGTCTAACCGCTACCACTACCATGCATGTCTGTTGGTACCCACCTTGAATTTTCCTGATAAACCTCTTGCAATTGTCACCTAAATATTTGGCTCGTTCGAAACTGAAAGCGTGAATTTTGGGTCTCTCTGTTGGTCAGCACCCTCTCACTCCATGTAGGCCTTAATCTGGTTGCTCAGTGGAGTCTCAGAAGTTGCCAGGTCATAGCTGTTTTGACCCTTGTTGGGTTCTTAGTAGTTGTTAAACATCCTCACCAGTTTCCTTTTATCTTTGAGTTTGTTTGGGGGCTTTTTTTCTAAAAATATACGGAGACAAAATCTATGAAAGCAATAAAACGGACAAAAATAATGTAAATATTGCTATTATAATGTTAAAAGATAAAACAAAATCTGTGGCATTTTCAATCACAAAGTCAAATTGGATTGTTTTCCACTCTTTACGGTATCTGTTATGCCCTGAGAAAAACAAGCCGTTTATAAGAAACCACTTTTACTATAAGTTGTGTGTATTCAAGGTAAAGTGTTGTCTATATCTCTGAGAATTTCTCCAACTTATCTATGTACCTTGCAACACACTGCAGTCATTATTACCAGATGCTCACATTCACAGTTAAGGGAATCAAAAAGCACTTCATCCAACAGCACCCGTCTCTTTGCCCTGAAATAGGGTGTTGCTGGGGTGTCAGAGGATCACACCCCTGTATGTTTCCCACCTGCTCCAAAACCCACCCTATATGCCGTCGTATTGTAGCAATCCTCCCAACCACCCCCCCTCCCCCCCACACACACATTACAGAAGCCTGCATACACCAAGTCAAAGTGCCCCCAGACAAAGAGCACAAAGCACAAAGGTGATGTAGTGACAGATGCTCCCGTCACATACTTAGCATATCTCCACCTCCAGAATAGCAAAACCGCAAGAGTCAGTCTCCTTCTTTCACCCCTGGAAATCATCAGCGCTACTTTCTCATAACTTACACTCATTCCGCTCCGACGGATGAATCGCAGTATTTATTTATTTTTTTTACCCAACATTTATCCAATTTGACCAAATGGTATAATTAATGTTTTGCCATTTTCCTCTTCTTCCTCCTCTCCTTCAGGCCAATATATTTCCTATACTGAGCCCCCCCTCCTGGCCTAACCTTTAAGCGCCAAGTTCACAAATAGAGAGAAAGTACTTCCTGTGAGAGAACAGGCCGGCTGCCAAGGAGACTGATCCACCAATCTGACACGTTAATGAGATCCTGGCCCGTTGTACGGGAGTGTCAGGCCTCCTCCGCTGCATCGCCATCCCTGCCATGACCCACAACGCTCACACACGAACATCCCCACTCGTAGCCTCTTTATAATTTTTTCACACATGCACCCACACGCACAGAAATATGGGGCCCCCCACTGCCCCCGTGCCACCCCCAGCACACGCACACTCTCTTCGAGAGGGGGTTCAGCTCCTTAAATCTGTCTAATTAAAACACCAAATCCCACTACTCCCCCCTCACCCACCCACCAACCCAATCCTCACTTCTCACTCCCCACCTCACCCCTCTTCATCGTCTCCAAACACACACACAAACTCGCACCCAGCCCTCCTCTATCCCCACTGCTGACACCCCCGATTCCACTGGAGAAATGATTATTAGGAATTTAATGGGGGAGCGTTTCCCATCCCAGACCATCTGGGGCTTGGGAATGGAACAAAATTTTGAGGATGCTCGTGCGGTGGGGGGGGACATTATTTTCATTTTTCTTCACTGGTGCTCTGATTTTCAGACATTGCAGGGAATCCATCCTGACTATAATAAATCCAATAAATGTGCATAAAGATGGATTTGTGTTTTGTACATCGGTGTTATGAGATGTGTCTAATCGCTACCATTTTGCAGCATAACTGAAGAAAATGCAGTTGCTACGGTGCTTGTGAAGAAATATTTATAGATTTTCTTAATTTTTTGCTTTTCCCACCCCCACATTTAGATATTTTAGATCAAAGATTTCTGCATTTGAAATATAATACTTTTAAAATTTTTACACAAACTTATCTCTAAATGAAAATAAAATCCCTGCGATTTCATCTTTCTGACGGTCAGAGTTCAATCCACACTCACGTCTAATTACTCTAAAACCTGTGCAATCAAGAACTCAAGTAAGTAAAACGTTGCTGACAACACAAGGCTGGCTAAAAGAGCTTTCTTCTGATCAGGAACACTGCGTCCTGACCTGAAGAAAATCAAGAACAGTTGGGAATCAAATCATTCTGAAAAGACATAGCCATTTCTAAGGGTTTGAGACTCTACTGGGCTACACTGAATGCCATCATCCATAAGTGGAGAAAACATGAAACTTAGCCTACCCATGAGTGGCTGCCCAACCAAAATTAATACAAGCATCAATGACTAATCAAGGAGATAACACAAAAAACCCAGAGCAACATATAAACTACTGCTGGTGCCACGTGCCTGAGGGCAGATTTTATGATTGGACGATAACAAAACAGACTTGGTAAAACTGGCATTCAACTTCCACAGTGACAACCGCTACCTAGAGTCTTCCCACGTCTGCCAAAAAACTTCATGATCCTCAAGATTCCTCAAGACATTTGGGAAAAGACTGAGAGAACTGACGAGATAAAAGTGGAACTTTTTCAAAGGGGTCATTACTGTTACACCTGGGACAAAACTAACAGCATTTCTCAGAACAACAAACCAACAACCAAACATAGTGGTGGTAGTATGAAGGTCTGGGACTGCTTTGCTTCTGCTATAGATGATAAAACCCTTTTTTTTGTGCCGTCAAGCAGAAAATCCTGAAGGAGAATGTTTGGCCCTCAGTGCATAACCTGAACATCATGCTCAAGTGTTGTACAGCAGGACAATGACCAAAGGCATACTTCTTAATTCCTTGAAAAGAAACGATTGAAAATTCTGCCATGACCTGTTTAAAGTCTGTGTTTCTCCAGTGTGGAGCCTTATAACAATTCTTTAAAGAAATGTGGACCAAAATTCCTCCACAGTGATTTATAAGATCATTACTGCAAACCATAAACAGCAACTGTTGATGCAAAGGACGGTACATATATATATATTAGGGATGTGCCGATCAGGTTTTTTACTGCCGATACCGATACCGATCACCCATGAGGGCCGATACACCAATACCGATCACCGATACCGATCACATAATTATTTTTATTTTTATTTTTTTTATTTTTTATCATAAACACTACCGGTTACATTATGTGGAAAAAGGAACCATGAATTCACCTTAATTTAGACAAAAACTTGTTTTTAATAACTTTTTTCAAGAAGAAAACTAAACAAAACAGGCATTGTGCAAATTGTACTGGTATTGATAATACTATCTTTAACAGACTGATAACATATGAAGGCTCTGAAGAGGCTAAATAATACAAAGAGCCAAAATAAAACCTCTCAACATTGCCAAAAAAATTCAAGTATAAAACTTAACATTCAAAGGCAAAAACAGGTTCCATTACAATAAACAATCCAGAGTTACTGAATGAAAACTTCCTGATAGCATGGCGGCTAGCTGGTTACTGCTAGCTCTGATTGGCTGTTTCTGACTCAGCGGAGTAATTATGCAGAACAGGGAGGAGATCGATTATTTTTTGTAGAGATTATCTGTCTCATGTTAGGACAGCGAACGTTTTAATACGTATGTAAAATTTATTTGTTTTAAGTTAGATGCTGCAGCTTTAAGCAGGTTCGGTGTGAGAGTCACTACCAGGTGGAGCAGAAGCGGCGCTCCGTCTGTGAAATATTACTACCTGTAGCGTAGCAGCGGTTCAACAGGAGAGCAGAACCAGCGTCTTACATCGCAGCTCGAAGACTTAAATAATTTTGCGGGTTATTTGTTTAGCTTTCTGATCGTCATGCTAATCCGGGTGAGTGTTTGTAGCTGTGCGCTGCTTTACCTGATATCTGATCTGTATGTCTTTTTTACTGCAGTGAGCCTCGATGTAGCCAATCTCCGTCAAGTATGGCATTGTTTTTATGTCGTATTAGCTTCGTTGTGTTGATGCATTTTGACCTGCTTCAATTTTCCGCCGCAACACGCAAACTTCCCCATTCACTCAGTGGGTTATAGTTCCACATCGCTTTGGATTTGTTGCTGCGCGTTTGCGCAGAGTGAAGGAAAGAAGAGACCAGCTGCACAGGCAGGTTGGAAATGAGATGATCGGTATCGGCAACAAGAGCCAATGATCGCCGATCACCGATCATGCACTTTTTCACGAAAATCGGCCCGATTATGATCGGTGACCGATCGATCGGCACACCTCTAATATATATATATATATATATATATATATATATATATATATATATATATATTCCCTTACTGACTCAAAACACCTTTTGCTTTTGTTTACAGTTTTTACAGAGTTCTTATATAACACTGTCTGTTTTTGTCTTTCCTTAAAATTTAAAGTTAATATCTCCCATTTGTATCCCTAACTCTTACACAGAGCATGAACATATGGGCCCCTTTTCTCCCTCTTTTTTTTTCTCTGTTGCACCGAGCCTAATGAGCTGGATGAACGTAGGGATGCATGTTTAAGTTTGACCCAGTGCTAAACTGCAGTTTGCCACCCTCTGAACCTTGTGGGCGTAAAGCACCTTTGTTTCCCCCTCCCCCTTGCGCTCCCTCAGGACTCTATGTGAAGACCTAAAATGAATCTGAAGCTGCCTCAATCTTGACAAGAATACATGAACAAGTCAAGAGATGCAAAGCAAGCATTTTCCACTGTTTTCTGAAATTGAACCGACATTTCCTTAAGCCATCAATCAAACAATCTTTATTGACGAGGCACATTACGCACCCAAAGTGACAACAGTTCTGTACAAATCCATAAAATAAAATATAGCCAAAAAGACACAAACACCTAAAATAAAACTGACATACGAAAAGAAAGAACAGCTAAAAAGAGGCCGAAAATGCTGCAAGTTTAAACAAAAAAAAAAAAAAACAAGAAGTCAAAAAGAACAGGAATTTAAAATCATTCAGACACAGGATTTGAGAGCACCAACAGGATATACGCTGTCTCCTCTGCTCAAGTCAAGACAAGTCCCAAACACCTAGAAGCAATAGCGATTTTGACCTCAAACTTATTATGGGAAGGTGCTAGTATAAAAACCTTATTAGATAAGAAAATGCCTGACTGGTTAAGCAATTGATTCAATGTTTATAGCACAGAACTGGTGTGAAATATAGAAAGCTTATTTAGTGCAGTTTATTCAACTAGTTGAAAAGAGATTTTCATTTATTAGTCAAACTTTCTCAAATGAAAGAAAAAAATACGTTATACATTTATTTTGGTGCCTAATTCACACTGAAGGATTTTATGCCGATTTTTGAAAATCTTATAACGCCCCTTTTATTGGGATGACCCCCATTTCTATTCCTAACTGAGAGCGCAGCCTGTTGATTGGGACAGCTAGGTAGCCAATCAGAAAGCGTGGTAACGTCAGCACAGAAGGAAGTCCAAAACGAAGAAGCCCACATTGACATATCATATCCAGTGTGAATGTTTAGTCAGCATTATGTGTTGGAAAAGAACTGAAATTGTTACAGTAATTGATGTACCCGGTAACCTTTCAGCTATCCATCATTAACTTGGCATAAGTTAGTCACTAGAAGTTTATTCATTCAGCCAGGGCTTGCCATTGATACTATCCAAATGCATGTAAATATTTTATAACATTAAGACAGCAAAAACTTAAAACGAACACAAAGTAACACTTGAAGGTTAAAGACGAAACAAAAACAGAACAACTCACCTCCAAATCATAGTGCAGCCATAGCTGCTCGCACTGTCTCCAATCCTTTATCCAACGCCTTTTCTTTTTGTTCCTTCTTTTCCCGCTTAAAATAAGTCCACAAACTATCGCTATCGCTCGCCTGCCATGTTTCTTTACGGTAAATTCACGCTTGGTATCGCGGGATTATGCGGGATTTTCTGTCTGCAATCTGAATGTTTGTGAATGAAATCGGTTCGTGTGTTCTGTGTTGCTCCAACTGCCATTTGGTTGGACACACCACACTGGGTAAGACTTGTTAAACCTTGATTTTTTATTTATTTATTTATTTTTTTTATCGTCACCTTTGTGGTCTCTAAGGTTTTGAAAATCATTGGACAATTTTAAAATCGTACCCTGTGAAATAGGATTATGTTTACAATTCAGACTGCCCTAATGTCACATGATTAACAAAAAAAAAAAGATGTTTTTTTTCTTTAGTTACTTGCTGGACTCCTTTCCTGTGAATCCAGATTCCAGATTTTGACAGTGAACCAAAAATACCCAGTTTAACTTTTACGACTTTACATTAACTTTTCCTTTTTAAAGCAAAACTTCGGAGTTCACGGGACCTGGGTTATACTGAGCTATTCTCATACTGGGATAGATTGCTGAAAGACAGAATGACCAATTTCATCACTTTACTACTTTCTTTTATTCTCCAATAGTGCATTAGCTATTACTGCATTAACTTTATGTTTGCTCTGTTTTTTTTTTGTTTGTTTGTTTGTTTGTTTTTTGTTTTGTTTTTTGTTTTTTCATAAAAGTTACACTGACCTTTGCCGTTTGGGAGGGAAAATGCTGGATGGGATGTTACCGATAACTTCATGTTCTTTTTGTTTCTGTGTTTAATCCTGTTTTAGTCTTAGATAAAGCAGTTGAATGAGGTATTCTGACTGATTTTTCTCTGCTTTTACTCCTTGGCTCATAGCTTATAAGATTATCTAATTCAAATTGACAATTTACTTCTGTACATTTGATCTAAATTTTTTTGTTTTGTTTGTTTGTTTTTGTTTGGTGCCTGGAGACATTTGTTGTGAAGCTGTGCTAAATAAATATATTGAACTGAATTGGATCAGGCTGATCTCAACAGTTTAATACATTTTTCAAACAAAAGACCTGAGAAACTTACTAATTAACAGATAAATACATTTTTCCAAATTTGAATTTCCTCAGTCTCTGACCTTGTTCCACCTTTTTACTTGCTTAAGGGATTGAGCAGGATTCCAGAAGCACAATATTAGGTTGTTTGTGTTTATAAAGTGTCTCTTCACCCTCTCTGATTTTCATACATCACAGACACAAGTGTGATCCCAGGTGTTAAAGCAACAAAATTAACTGGCAGGGTTAGATATTATCTCTGATATTATTTTGTCTATTTAACTGTATTAAATACTGACCTTAAGTGAGAAACTGAAGAGGAATTTCAGTTTTGGTACCCCATTGATCTTTTTAACGTTTCACCTCGTTATAACATCCACCCTGAGTGCATAATTATGAAGCGGAAGAATAAGCAATTTCTCAGTCACAGTACATGGCATGGATTGGGTATATGGGCACAAAAAGCATCTCATGACCTTGAAGCCTCACTAAGGATTCTAAATTCCATTTAAGTCTGGACTTTGACTGGGCCGTTCCATATTCACATGAATATGGTTACAAATAAGCTGTTCTAAAGAAGCTCTGACATAATTTTGGGTTGTTGTCCTGCTAGAAGATGAACTTACACCTCAAGCTCAACAGGTTTCCCAACAACATTGCTCATTATTTGGATCCTTCTATCCTGCCATCACCAACAGGTTTTCCTGTCACTGTTTAAGAAAGTCATCCTCATATTGGGAATGATGTAGGGATGTCCAGTGTTAGTTTTCCTCCTAACACAGCATTTAATATTTTCCTTTTGACTGGAGTGTCTTGGGATGTTCTCTGAACAATACGTCCCTTGCCCAACCTGTCAGTTTAGATTGACTGTCTTTGTAAATTTATGATAAAAGCTGAAAATATTGTTTTATAACTTGACCTTAAACTTCTCTCCTACTTTCTCTCTGACCTGTTCCTGGGTTTCTTGGTCTTCATTATGCTATTTGTTCACTAGAACAAAGAGCAGATGTATTTTCTCTAAGATTGAACTGCACACAAGTGTTCTATGTTTACTAGTTAGGGTTGCACTGGATTTTTTTTTAGGAATACTGAACAAAAGGAGGGCTGAATAAAAATGCACAATATACAATTGTTAGACTTTCATTTTTTTTAAAAAAGCAACATTTTTAAAGCCATGTATCCTTAACTTCACAGTTATGCATTACTTGTGTTGGTTTATTTCATAAAACCCATTAAAAATTTGGGTTTGTGGCTGAATTCTTACAGTGTAAGAAGGTTAAGGGGTTATACATAATTTAACAAAGTGGTATAAGTAGTGCTGTTTGCTGTTAGGTAAAACAATGTTGAACAAAACTGCATTATATTACGAAGGAAGTTCAGGGGCCTGAAAGTTATGAGTATTCGCAATCTTCCGTGACAGAACAATGTTTGCGATGCAACATTAAACAAAGTGATCATCAACGGCACTTTTGTTAGACTATTACCCCTCAACACTCCCGTGAAACCACTGAACACGGCCTTACTGAAGCACTCCGAGACGTCTAGAAAATCACCCAGAAAGAGCAACATGCGGGGTAGCTCCAAACACGAAAAGAGCAGGAACAAACGCCAGACAGGAAAGACTGTTGATCGTTTCTGTTCCCGAATAGATCGCTTGTCTTTTACAGCAGTAATGTTGTTGCCTCCGGGGATTATCAAACCCACTTGGTTCCAAACTGGGAGGATCAACCAACCGCCATGAGCCGCAGTCTGGATGACATCCAACACCTCCTGGGCGCTTCTGACACAAATCAGCCATCTGATCAGCTGGAAGTCAGTCAAATTAGCGACAAATAAAAACGAAAAAAAAAACTATCCTAAAGAGAACAATGAATGCCAACTTATAATTACGCAAAGTGACTATGAGTTGCAGGAATTCGAGCGTTTTAGCGTTTGGATGTAAAAAAATAAAACTAAAAAATCTGAGTGCAGATCCTCTTACGGGGCTACGCGGCCACATTCCGAGTGGTATTAATACATATTAAATAAAAGTAATGATTTTATCTTAATTTATTTTCCAGCTACTATTGTTATTTTTTTTTCTTTTTCCCTAATTGCCATCTGCTGTCGATCATTGCCACAGAAAGCTGAGAATCTGGGCCACAACATAAAGCCTCCCACATCCTCTTCTTTAATTTATTCCTTTATTTTTAATTTATTTATTTTTATTGCGACAAAACACATCACAAAACATTAACACATTACTTCACGAATAAATCGATCCATAACGGCTTTCCAGAAGTGCGCGTCAGTGTGAAGAGTTTGTGCGTGCGTGCGTGCGTGCGTGCGTGTGTGTGTGTGTGTGCGTGTGTGTGTGTGTGTGTGCGTTTCAGGAAATAAATTAGATTCATCATCCAAGCATTCGGTATCCGATTACAAAAATCAACAGGATTTATGAGCACGGTCACCAACATTGTGCAGAAATATACGAAGTGCATCACAGTCGCTCCACGGGAAAGAAAAGTTCACATCAAGCAACCAAAAACTTCCCCTTTGTGGTTTTTAGTAATGGCCACTGCCTTTATCATTTTCTCCCCCATTTTAAGGCATTTTACATTTTATTCCAGCTGAACACAAATGTGATTTTTTTTTCCCCTGTCAGCTGCAGTGAAATTTTACAACAATGCGACATAAATGAACTTGAAATTCACATAAAACTTTACATTGTGGTTTTACATTATTTTTAATATATATTATTCACAATCAAACAAAACGGACTTAAAATAATAATAATAATAATAATAATAATAATAATAATAATAATAATAATAATAATAATAATAATAAAGAGTTAATAAATACTGGGAAAAAAATTACATTCAATTCGATACCGTAAAAATTATCCGACATATAGGAATGAATTTAAATGTGACATTTTCCGCCTTTGCTTTTACCTCCTTGTCCTTCAGTTGACCTATTTAAGTCCTAAATTATGTGGTGTGTTTGTAAGAATACATTTGATTTCTAATAAGCACTGATTGCATTTGGCAAGATTGCATAGCTCAATTGAAGTTTTGTTGAAAACACAGATTCTCTAGCTCTAAACATGTCTGAGTCAACTTCCCTGATGAACTGAAATCAATTTAACTCTTTTTTCCCCCCTTTCATTTAAATCTGTCTTATATATAACAAACTATGTTGGGTATAATCAGCTATATCCAAAAAGTGTATAATTACCAACATTTGCTGTACTTTCATGAAGAAGAAGAAGAAGAAGAAAACACTACACTGCAACTGTAAAAAAATAAAAAAAAAAGCGAGAAATAAATAAATAAATAAAAAGTAAACAAGTTCGTGTTTCGTCTTGAATTTGACTTGTTTGGAAACAAGCACGTAGCACCAATTTATTAAAACTTTTCTCTCTCTCTCTTAAAAAACCGGGATCTAAAGTATTTAAGATAATAGTCATTGAACATAAATCAAAATAACATCCAAACTGCTGCTTTTACAGTTAAGAAGTAACTTTAAACCCCAAAATGTGCATCAACATCTGAGTTCTTTTTTTCCTCTCTCCTTTTTACTTTTGTGCAGAGAAATTTGCATCTGAAAGTTTGCACTTTGTCCCATGTGATGAATTAATTGTGGTAAGAGCCATTGACTTCCCCCTGCGTTTGGAAGGACTGACTGCGGACGTGCAGGTCGTAGGGGAAACGGGCCTCTGGGGAGACTCGGTACATTGAGTTAGGTGCCAGGGCCGATCGCCCTGGCGCGCCACAGTAGCGCACACCATAGTGGCTGCTTTTCCCATATTCTTGCGGGTCGTCGTGTTTTAGGGAAAAAATTCCATTGAAGTTCATCGGGGGGCTCAGCTGGCCGTCAAAATGCGGGCTCCCACTGTCCGGGGACGGGTTCTCGAAGTACGTTTCGTAGGCGCTGCTGTAGCTGTAGTGTCGGAAAGGTTTGGAGCCGGTGTCCAGCGCGCCGCCGCTGTGGCCCGGGGGCGAGTTCATGTCCGAGCTGGTGTAGGAGTACATAGCCTCGTAAGGCGACCTGCCAGAAAACATCACCTCTCCATTGTGATCCGTGAGAAAATTTCTGGCATTCAGTTGCAAACAGCCCGCCACCAAGTTGGTGGTAGGCTGAGATAATCCTTTGCACAAAGTTTGCACAAAAGCGAGGAGGTCCGGTCTCTTCCCCGCGCTCAGGGTCTCTGACAGGGCCCAGATGTAATTTTTTGCCAGTCTTAGCGTCTCGATCTTGGACAGTTTCTGAGTTTTCGAGTAGCACGGCACAACTTTGCGCAGACTCTCCAGCGCGGCGTTCAAGCCGTGCATCCGGCTGCGCTCCCGGGCGTTGGCTTCCTGGCGCCGGAGTTTGGCCCTGTCCACCTGCTCCTTGCCGGGCCTCTTTTTCCGCGGCCCCCGTTTCTTCTGTAGCCCGTTCTCGTCCTGGTCGTCCTCTCTTTCGTCTTCCTCCCTGTCGGAAAGGTCGTCCTCGGCCTCCCTCATCATCTCCGGGTCGGATCTGGCTGTGGGGCGCTGTTGTCGCTCCTGCTGTTGCAGGCTGTCAGGCAGGCTTTCGCGGGGATAGTTGGCACCAAAGCGCGGCTCACACATCATATGAGGTTCCTCGAATGGCAGCGTCAACATATCTCCTGCAAGAAACGGAAAAAAAAAAGAAAAAGGGGGAGACGTAAATTGTAAGAGCAAAATTCAGCGCCGACGTCTTTTGAAGGTTGTCAGTTAATTACCCTGTGAATGAGTCCTCCCAGGAGGAAGAGGAACAAATTGGCAAGCGAGGCCGATGTGACTGATGTCTTTTCAAATACACTCAATTCACAATGATCTGAAAAATGTTTTGGCCCTTTAACTGCATATTTTTTTGGACAGTTTTACAAAATCCAGCCCTTGTTTTTCTGTTTTTTGTTTTGTTTTTTCTTCAAATTCAGCTGAAAAATATTGAATTAACTACTTGCATTAAAAGAAATATTAATAAAACACACACAGACACACAGACACACGCACACACACACACACACAAAAAAATAAAAATCATACCCACCTCTGGTCAGCATGTACTTGTCCTCATGGTCCCAATTATCGCCTCTGAATCTCCGCTGCAGCGTCTTCTTCTCTTTTTTTTTTTTTTTTTTGCAAAACTGCACAATTAAACCAGCCAGAGCTCAAACCCTCCTTTCTCCTCCTCGCTGCGATCCGCTCTCCCCCTTCCTTTCCTCTCTCTTTGAGGAATGACACTCATGCCAACACCGGGTACCCATGCCATCTGCCGCTGACGTCTTGTGGCAGCCGAGACCACGTGTTCAGCGTCCCGTGGGACCCTCCACTCCGCACCGATCATCTGGCAGCTCCGGTAAAAAGGCACCGGGAGGCCCACGTTTACCGTCAAAAACGCAGACCGGAGAGGGATAACGACTAATACCTGCTTCTCACCTGCTGTAAGAGAGAGGAACTTTATTTATTTATTTATTTATTTATTTATTTATTTATTTATTTATTTATGAATAAAAGATTAAATGCGCAAGGATTTACAGGTAGATAGATAGATAGATAGATAGATAGATAGATAGATAGATAGATAGATAGATAGATAGATAGATAGATAGATAGATAGATAGATAGATAGATTAAAATAATCACGTAGATGCTTCTCAATTTAAATAATCAATTAGCTGTATTTAACCACATTTTTGGTTTACTTTCATTAGCCACAACCAGGACCTGCCTAACAACACGAAGTAGGCTAAAAGATCTGAAGAAGACTTACACCATTCAGATAAGAAATCCAGTCCTTGGCATCTGCCAGTCTGAAAACTGCAGCAAAGTTATTTCTAAGACTGACTCCAGCAATCTAGCAAGAGAGCCATTTTACACAATTGACAAAAAAATAAATAAAATGGAACAGGTTTGATTGGCTGTGCTTCCAAAATTACTGCAACGATTCATCCAAGAGGTCACAAAAGAAGCCAGTATATCATCTAAAGGCTTGCAGACCTAAATGTACATCCGTCTGTGTCAATGTTCACCATTTAACAATAAGAAAGAGACAAATAGATGCAAAAAAACTGCATGCAAAGGAGAGATTCCTGCTGGAAAAGTCCACTGACCAGAAAGAACACCAAAATCTTGTTTGGATTTATCAAGAGACATTGTGATAGGACAATTTTATGTGCACTGGCTACAGACTACAGACTATTTGGAAGGTGAGTGTCATGCTAGATCTGGCTGGAAGAAAGAAGATTTTGGAATGGGCAGAGTAGTTGAGGTGCATCGGCATGACCTGCAATACGACTGAATTAAAACAATCCTTCAAGGAAGAGAGGGCGAAAACTCCTGTCTGATACAAAACATTTTTAGCATGCAGAGCTTGATGATCTCGACTGGAATTTTTTAATGAATGCAAAAATTAATGAATTAGCCTAAAATTTAGCTTTTTGACTACAATCTAAAAGTTGGGTTTGATTTGAAACAAAGGATGTAGAAAAGTATCTAGTGCCTACAGATAAGCGCAAGGCATCTTTGGCATCTGTGATGCCAAAGAGATCATTCTCTTCCATATGTGCCAGATAGAGAATATGGCAACATAAACTCTTTGAAATATCAGAACTTTTTAAATTTAACACCTTTTGACTCTATCGATCAAACAGTAAACCTTCATCTACCATAAACAGTTGCTGATCTGAAGATTTCATTCTTAGTTTTTCAACAAGAAGCTATGCTAGTTCTTTACCATCTTCCCCAGTCTGTATGGTGAGAAGATGGAGAGAGAGAGAGAGATCTTCCTTCAATTTAGTGGTCAGCTATTAAAGAAATGGGCGTCAGTGTCACGTCAAAATCCCAACACTTGCTCATTTTCCCTCCTTTTATCTGTTCTAACTTCCATCAACTTGCATGACAGAATGCTACTTTGATGCCTAATATCCCACATCCTGATAAATAAAGTTCAAATAAAGATATAATCAGGATCCATCACATCACCTGTCGGTGTTCACGGCATTATGTCTGTTGCATCTTCAATTGTAGGTGATGGAAAGAAGAAACCTCTAAGATTTTTTTTTCTATGAAAAAAAGAAAGGTAGAGTGGGTTTAAAATGGTTTTTGTCAGTATGCAAAGAATACATCTAGAAAAAAAAGTAGAGTCAAAACTAATTTCTATAAATTACTCTTTTTATTCAACCCACATATTCCATGTTACGCACAAAAAAAGTGAAACAGACAAGTAGAAATCAAAGAAGTTTCCCAGCAAAACTACGTTAGTTGAAATTGCCTCTAAGATTTGTCTAAAAATGTCTCATAAGCAACTTTGTTTTTTTGTCTTAATTTTATTTATTTATTTTTTTCAGCTTTATGCACAAGTGATTAAGAAAATTCAGCGGATACTTTACAAGCACAGGATGGTGTGAACATAACAGAGGAGCGTGCACGGTGTTGGTTCCTTACCATTATAGCCATTAAGCACACCCAGTGGAAAAAGACACAATGGCACGCTGCCAAATCCTCGCTGGGGCACAGCTGGCACTCGATATGGGTATATGCACTCCTCAGTTATGTGGAACACTCACATACACAATTGCATGCGGAAATGTGTGCCTGCGAGTGACCTTGCTGCAAGGAGAATCAATTAAAGCAACTTATCAGTCTCTCTTGTATTGGCTATCGCAGGGCATCGATCACAAGTATGAGTCAGGCTGCAGAAAGGTGGCTGGCGTGAGCTCAGGGCACCTTCAACAGTGACAATTAGGGCATGCACAGAACATGGGGAATGTTGCAACGTTTCACCTTATGCATGCATGCAGACAGTTGTATCTAAACACATGTTAATTGCACATGTGGTTCTATAAAAAAAAAAAAAAAAAAATTAATTAAAAGCCAAAGCAAAACGGCCAAAAAGTGTCCCTTCATTTCTGCCTCCCCTCCGAAATGTTTCAGCTGGTCTGCTGGTCGTTCTGGTCCACTACACACATGCATGCACACGTGCGCGCACACGGACACACACACACACACACACACACACACACACACACACACACACACACACACACACACAGATACATGCTGAAGAGTCAAACTCCCCATCTCAGACTAATCAGTTGACTGCACTAATTGCAAATGCAAATATGCAAATTTATATTAATTAATTACTCCACTAATTAGTTCTCTTGTCTTTTCAGGTAATAAATCATGGTGTGGTTGAGAGAGGAAGAGAGAAAGCGACAGGACTGTGATCTTTTGTCTGCTGAAATCCTCGTCTCAGCTCCGGATCTGATCCGGCGATGCTTTTACGGACAGATTTCATCAAGCTGTCATCCGCAGAGACTTCTTTCACTTAACTTTCTTTCTTTTTTTTTCTTTTTTTTTTTAATCACACCTCCAGCTTTGCTTAATTATTGCATTTGATATTTCACATGTTGTACTTGAAGGGTGGAAGCATTGTAATTTGGAAGCTATAACAAATAGCAGAGGTTGATAAATCAGGGAGCCCGGCTGACAGTTCTTGCCTGTCAGCTTTTTTAATTATCACATTATCAGCTTTTATAGGCACAGTGCGCGGTGCAGAGCTGCAAATGAAGGCGCCACACGTTGCACGCTGAGTCGAAAGCATTTCTCAATTGATGTCAGCAGTTAGAAAGGATCCGTGTCTGGATGATGAGTGCGAGGTGATGTGGTTAAGAGGATGGTAATGGTGTGGTTGTACAACAGGATCCTGTCCAACGTTTAATTTAGAGTCACATCTCGTGGGTTAGTTCTCTTTCAGAACCAATATACGAAGCAACTCCAAGTAACACCGACTCCGTAATGAGCCCTGCGACAACTCCCGCTATTTATATTACACCGCCTTCAACTGAGCTCCGTGTACAATTAACTAAATGCCAAACACAGAAGCTAAATGAGGAAGTGCTTACGTTGTGCCACATACAAGTGCAAGCCATTTATTTTGAGTACTTGTGGATACCCAAATGAACACTTCAGTTGTTGTCAATAATAATCTTGTTGTCGTGGTATAAAGCTGTTTCCAAAATGATTTATTGTTTTTTTTTGTTTTTTTTTTCCCCCAACATCCATCACATGTTGTTTCCAAATCTCTGACGGTTTGTTTAAGGAATGCATCAAGTGTGTGTGGTATTTGTTCTCTTTATCTTCATGCAACCATTGATGAATAAAAAAACAACAACAACAAAACTACAACAATAAAGATAAAAAGCAAACATTACTATCTGCTTATATAGGATGTGGAAACCTGGAGATTCTGGAGAGGAAGCATGTTTCTGTCCATTGATTACCTTACTTATTGCTTTACTGTAATATTTTCTGTACTGATAGCAGGATAACAATAGCAATTTATATGTCTGTCACAAGACTGTTATCTTTAACAAAGGGGGAAAAAAGGCCATTTGAATAAAATTTCAAGAAAACGTTTAGGAGAAAATGTCTGAACATACTAGCAAAAGAAGAAAGTAATCATTGCATTGGTTCGTTACATTTGAACTTGGGAGTCAAAATATTTGAGCTTTAAGTAAAAGTTGTTGAAATTCTGACTTTTAACATCTCACTTGCAACAAGGTCACAATCCAACTTTGCAGGTTTGAATATTAAATGTGTTTTGGTTGCAGCAGGAAGCGTACTTTTACGTTCTTCCAGTTTGCATCTCATGAATTTAGTTTCACACACGGTATTGCACAGGCCACTTTATTATGGGCACCTGCTTGATTGCTTGTTAACACAAATAGCAAGTCAGCCAATCACATGACAGCAACTCATTTCATTTAGATCTCTAGACATCATGAAGATGACTTGCTGCAGTTGAAACTGGTGAAGAAAGAGGGAGCGACTTTGAACGTGGCAGGATTGTTGGGACTGGACAGGCTGATCTGAGTATTTCAGAGCCTGCTGACCTGCCAGAAACAAACTCTCAAATTTATAGAGAGTTGCATAAAAACAAACAAAAAGCTATAAAATATCTTGTGATTTGCAGTTCACATGGACTCTGAGCTTACTCTAAATGTTTCATGTTCGAGAGTTGGGTGTTATTTCAGTGTAATATGCATTTCTCAAAATGTGTATTTCAATGCGACACCTGTTTACTATGACTATCATATGACACCATTATTATTTATGTAAAACATCGAGTAATGTTGTGGCTCATTTACTTCTATTTCTTATGTATTACAATTACTGCACACATTTTGTTGTTGTTGTTGTTGTTTTTTTCAGGCATATATAGCGTTTTTGTTTGAATATGTGTACGAATTCCTTTACTGCGAGGTTGAGATATGTTAAAACAATTTTTATTAGTTATGAGAACTGAAATATACCTTAGCAAAGGCCACCTCCTTGAGTCTAGAGTTAAATCATTTTTTGGGAGAATCCTTTGTTTGGGATAAGTTTCTTGTTGGTTTCACTCGTTCTCCCACCAGCCAGTTCCTCACATGCAGCCTGGTGGACGTGCAAAGGAGAGCTGTGGATTGAGGGACTGATTACCAGAGGCCAAGTCCTAGACTGGTTGTCCTCCAGCTGTGCTTTTCTACCCAATTAGAACCTCCATATGCTGCCCCACTCAGCTGCTGAGTGGCTGCACCTCCCACCCACACAGGTGGAGCATTGTCTGCTCCATTTTATGTGTTTTGTGTGTGTTTTATTCGGTTGCTGTGGTCTTGCTAATGCAAACACTCTAGAGACAGGTGAAAGGAGTTTCTCCAACGTCCACTCAGCTCGGTTTTCCCAAATGTCCAACAACGTGTAACGCAATATGTCCCTGTAAGATCTATTTACGTTCTGTGTGTGATGGCGCAACCGTGCAAAACTCCCAAGACTGTTTTCTCACACTTATATTTACTCCGGCTGTTGCCGCACCTTTGATAACAAGCAAACAGGTATTTAGGTGGGTGGCGCAGACGTGCTAATAGTATTAAAATATGGGAGCATGAATAATGGATATGTTTGCGAAAATGTATAATGTAAAGATGCTAGTCCTGTTTTCAGAAGGAGACGGGATGCAGACGTGAAGCGTTGCTGCAGGCGCCCGTTTCTCTTTCAAAGCACAATCTGTTCGCACTCGTTCAAAGTGCCTGTGACAATCTGTTGTGGAAGAATGCGACACTTCCATACACAAAGAGTGATAAGATAAATAAAAATGTGTCACGTTTCATATTTAAGTGAGAATCACATCTTCACTCTTGTATAAGCACGGGAAGACAACGGATATGTAACGGTGTGAAAGACGTGAACCGCGATATCGATAAAATTATGATTGATCATCGTTTCTCCAAGATACACCAGACCCCGCGATGCGGCCCACAGGTGTTGGATTATCTGTTTTATACTAATCTTTGAAGAAAAACAAAACAAAACAAAAAAACCTACAGCTGTCAATTTTTACTTGAAGATGCTTTTTTTTTCGTAATTCTTTTTACACATTAGGTGGCAGCGCTGAATCCGCTTTTTCAAATGCTGAGTTGATTGGTCGATCGGGCTGAGATTTTATTTTCTCACATTATCAACACGCTGAGTGTTAATAGGAGCTCAGTTTATTCCCTTTCTCTTTCCTTATATCTTTGATTTAGCTTGAAACTCTTAAATCACTTTTCAAACACATCATGGAAATTCATTTTCTGCTTTTTTTTCTACTTTGTGTTTCAATGTCCTAAGAAACACTTGAAAACTAAAACACTGAACAAAGACTAACCCTCTTAGAAACCGTTTCGGGTTTTTGTGTTTATCTAGGGAAATAAACTGTGCAAGCCATATGTGAAAAAGTAATTGCTCTCCTATCAGTTGTTTGCGACACGTGGTAATGAATATTTTACAGTGTTTTACTATTTTGTGCTGAACGGTTTTAATTCACCCATTGTGAGTTTAAGCATGAATGGCCACAGAATCAGACTTAAGCCTAGACTTTGACTAGGCCACTCCCAAAATCCTTTACTTGTGATCTTTGAGTCGTTCAGAAGCGGACTGAAGACTGGTATGATTTTGGACCAGGGTCCAAGAGAAAGAACTCCCACCTTCCAAAAGGATCTGTGTTTGGTTTATCAGCCAGAACATTTTCCCAAAAGTTGTTGAGATCTCCAAATTATTGGACCTTAGTTTGTTTTGGTTTGCAGAGGTTTTCACTCTAGAGCTGTCCCATGTTTCCAATTTTTGCCATTCATGTGTGTTCTATGTTTTCTTTATTTGTTGACAGCAGCTCTAACAATGGATCATTTTAGTCCCAAACCCGTAGAAAGCTTCACCAGAGTGTTAGAAATCACCAACTTAGTTGTTCATCTGTTCTTGATTTTTTATTTTTTTTTTTATCTGGAAGTGAAGTGATGTATTCTTTTTTCTGTCTTTCTGCCTGCTTCACATTGTCAGGCAGGATTTATTTGGGAAAATTCTGTATTTTTCTGGGCTCAATCAGTCACTGCTGTGAAAAAGTGTGTTGATTTATATAATTAACTAAGGGGGTAATAACATTTTTACCCTAGATCCAAAGGGACTAGCCTCAATGAACTCAATAATAATTTAAACATTGCAACTTGTTTGTAATGGTCATCTCTGTCTGATATAAAAATTAGTTTGAACTGAAACATTTAATATGGGATAAAAGACAGAAACACTGAAAACTAACAGGATCCGTGAGAAAACCTGTGGTTTATCACAGCACAGTAAAACTAACCTAGAATTATGTACAAACCGAAAGAATGAACTGTTAACCCTTTCAAGACCCAAAAGCCCTCAAAACGTCAGGTTGACTCCATTTTATTTGAA
Source organism: Poecilia mexicana (assembly GCF_051168715.1). Lineage (NCBI taxonomy): Eukaryota > Metazoa > Chordata > Actinopteri > Cyprinodontiformes > Poeciliidae > Poecilia > Poecilia mexicana. Next base: position 10,918,436 of record NW_028263386.1, on the reverse strand, counting down.
CTCCTTTCTGGATCTTATTTGCTATAAAATTGTGAGCGTTAACATAATTTATTCAAACAATATTTTTGCAAAGCTTGTATTTCTTCTGCCTTCCTTACAAAATGATGCATTTGTTTCCTGGTTTTTCCATAATGGTGCCAGAAAGCCTCGAGTCAGGCCACATTTATCCGTCACAGAAACACTGCAATGGTTGCAATAAACATTTACTCTATTAATTAAAGGCCCTCATTTGTATCTGTGGCTGATTTATTGTTTTTCTAATGAAACTGACACACACAGTGAGCTTCAGCAACACATCACGCAACATGTCTGTAGCTGCTGAACGCCTGCCTGCAAATTTGCCACATAAACTTACAGTAATGTCAGCGCTCACAACTTGTTAAGCCGCTAATCCAAATGAGCTGCTGCCAGTTTTGCGGTCAGGGTCAGGATGCTGCTATCTCCCTAATCATCTCAGCCACAGAGTCGTTCAATGCAAATCTTTCACTGGAGACTTCGGGGAGCCCAGTGCCCCTCAGCGACTCGCATCATCTGCTGCGTGTCACAATGCTGCAGCCATGATGGGCGTCTGTCCTGCCCCCTGTGCCCACCTGAGGGGGTTACAGTTGGCAGCCACCAATCCTCACCTGACAGCCTTCCAAAAAAACTCCGAACAAACCCCCCCCCCCTCCCGAAAAAAAACGAGCCACTTGGCTGCCAGCAGAAATAGCTTCTTCCTATTCGGAGGTCGTCCCCAGTCAAGAGGAGGGAAGCTTGGCTCTTTAAGTGTTGGGCCGATTCCCAGACTCACAAGCAGCTCGAGCCGCAGGGCCCCTTTGCTTCTGGGCTCTCGATCAGTCACTCTAAATGCAGCTCTGTGCTCTTTCCAGTGGATATACAGGGCTTCATTTTTATTAAACAGCTTGATATGCAGTGTCTATGTTACACGCTGTATCAAGTGGCCGTGTGTGGTTAAGTGCCGACAACATGTTGTCGGTTCTGCTTCAGTTAGGGGACAGTCTCCTTAGAGGCCACGTATAAGGGCGGGAAAGGGTGCGATGGTTTATTGATGCGCAGCTTCACGATCAATGTATCGACAACAATATCAGATAAAAGATGCGAGTAAATGAAACTCGTTGCCTGAGATCACAACTTCACTACAGAAGCACATTTCATGAAACACAAAAACAGTTTGAAATACGATACAAACCAAACTGAAATTTGAACTGGGCTTTTGAAAACAGAACTAATGAAAATATCAAAAGAGATCTAAAGCAAAACAAACAAAACACATCTAATGAAAAGCGCAGCATAAAATATAATACAATAGCATTTAAAACAGATATAGGAGAGAAAATGTGATCTCTTTTTTTCTTTCACCAAACAAGTTGGTCTTTGGATTTCTGTATCTTTTACAAGAGTCTAACCCCATTGTTCAGTTTTTCTGATTTCTTTCTTTCTACATCAACATTAAAATGTGTTTCCAAAGCTAAAGCTTTTGTCTTTATTGTAAAACATAGCTAATTTGCAACTATTTATATCAACTGTATAACAGAGGCTGATGAGATTTGTGAAATAATAATTTTGCCTGATTCAGATATAAATCTATTAGAGGAAAAGAGAGGAGAAAAGACTGTTGCGCAATATAATGACCCTTCAGTGAAACGTTAGTGGAAGGTCTTAATGTTCGTCCTCCATGACCACCAGGTAAAATTTTGAGTATTTCAAAGAAAAATGACTGCAAACAGAAATCTGTTTATGTTTAAAGTCTACTTCTTTTAAATATATATATATAATAGTTCACAGCATTTATCTCATTCAAGAAAACAGTCACAGTGAAATGTGTGATCAGATTATTATCAGACTGTCCAGATGGACTTTGCTGAACTGAAAAAATCAACTTCTAAATGCAGAATATCAGGATGTGAAATGAAACCAATTTTTACGTTTGTCTGCTTTTGTGGACATGTTTTTTTTATATAATAGATTTTTCTCTGTTGTTTTGTCATTTATTTTTGATGTTTTTATTTCTTAAACATTTTCTAGATTTTTGTTTTAACAATGATATTTCGTCTGTCTTTTACTGAAACAGTTTATGTGTTTCGTAATTTTATATGTTTGCTCTAGTAATATGATAGACTGAATGATTCGATTATTCAATTGAATAATTTTATAAATCAGTTACAAAAAAATCAGTTTCAGTATTCAGAAATGAATAATTGACATGATAGGTGATACTAAAGTAAATATTTTGTCACAAATATACATTTCATTTTTACACATTAAACACCTTTTTTCATTGAAAAAAATAGAATCTCTAACTGTATGACATGTGAGGTATCACGTATCAACATTGGGATCACCTGAACCCAATGTTAATGCACTTGAAAGCTGTAGCTAAAAATTAGGATTATTTCATTTAATATTTATCCCACAACTCTTCCTAACTTAAAATAATTTTATGTTTTTTAAACATGGACATACATATTTTTTCTCTGAATTATTTATTTCTCCATTATTGCAATTTATTTTATTTATTTCACCTTTTGCAAATGGCAATTTAGAATCCGGGGAATGTTTTAAGTAGTTTATAGAATATAACAAAGTAGATCATTTCACTCAAGATATCGTTAAAATGAGAATATCAAAAACTTTTGCAGTCCTCATTTCATTTTTTTTTTTGTTTTAAAGTGATGTAATTATAGACTCCAGCTGGTGTGTGCTGCTGGACAAGATACAAGTTTTAGCCCAGGTTGTGTCACGCCGCTGCTGTTCGGCTCCCTCAGAGCAAATCTCTCTGCAGGTGTGGCTGATTTCTTTTAAATGGGAGAAAAAGCAAACTGATTAGCAGGTCCAGGTAAGATCTGTGCAGCTTTTTTTTTTTTTCCTGCCAGTGGCTGTGTGATTAAATCACATGAAGCAAGTCTCAAGGAGCAGCTTAATGAAGGGACAAGCTGGTGAAATGCCTCCGTACCCTCCTCCCCCTCACGTCCTCCTACTCTCCCTCCAACGAGCAGCACTGGAGCTCGGCCCAAGCCTGGGACATCAGGCTGGGTGGAGCATGGACACACACACACACACACACACACACACACACACACACACACACGCACACACACACACACACACACTAACAGACACGCAAGGACCTTGTTTAATCCTGCTTAATGTACTTATCCATCACTTTGTTTGGCATCTAAGAAAGAAACAGTTCGATTACAGGGGATCTAAACATAAAACTCCTGACTTGCAGCACAAACACAAGGCCAGAGAAAGATTGACAAAATGATGTAGCAGACTCCACAGGACACATTCTCTATCCAGCTACCCTTGACTGGAGTTAATACAGCAAAGAAACTCATTTACACATTTTACTACCAAGTGGATTTAATTGAGCAACGACAAAAAAAAAAAAAAAAAGAAAAAAAAAAAACAGCAGCTCTGTAAATCAACAGTGAGCCAAACGAACAAAGAAATCCGACAAATCTTCCTTTACAGCTGCTCCAAATATCTCGCTAAGGCCAGAAAATAAGCAGTAAAATCTCTTTAAAACACTGTTGATAGCTTTTGGTTACAGGCAGTCCCTGTTCACACGCCTGGCACTGGTCTTTTATGGCGAGGAACCTAATACAAGATTTCTGTTCTAGTGCAAACACAGTGGCCATAGGCACCGAGGAACAGCTGCCATATAATTGAATTAACATTCGCCTTCTGCTCCGGCACTCAGCGCTGTGCTGAGAAGTCATACGAAAACCTTCTCTGAGCTCCATCAACCTGCCCATGAATATGCATGCTGCTGGTGATAAATATGCGCTCTGTGTCTAATGTTTGTGGAGTTGCCTGCACAACGAATAAAGAGTTATACCGTGTAGACCGTCTTGGGGATTGACATGGTATATATCAAGTTGGTTGATCTTTCTGTCTTTTTACCGCCACAGGCCCCCTGAGGATGAGAGCCGTGGTACCTCAGACGCTTCGATGAGATTTAAAGTCTAACAGAGACATCTAGTGGACACGCGCTTTGTTGTAGTAGTAGCACAATGTCTCACTGAGTTTTAGAGATTTTCTAACCTTGGTCACCATCCTCCTCATTATTAGTTGTAGGAGGCATTGGTGCATAAATACAGCTCTGAATAGCCCACTGCACTGAACCCCATTGAAAACCTCATGGTCGTTCCACCAAATATTGATTTCTGAACTCTTCCTGAGTTAAAACATTAGTATTGTTTCTAAATGAGTATGAACTTGTTTTCTTTGCGTTATTCGAGGTCTGAAAGCGTTGCATCTTTTTTGTGATTTTTGACCATTTCTCATTTTCTGCAAATAAAAACTAAATGTTTGCTTGGCATTTTGGAGACATAGAATAAAAGAACAATGTTCATTTTACTCAAACATACACCTGTAAAGAGCAAAATCACATGAACTGATCATTTCAAGTGTGACGTAGTGTAATAAACTCTGAAAACTCACCAGTTTCTGCAATAAATCTATTTGGGATTTGAATTAATATTCTGAAAACAATTACTTTTCAGTGAAATTCTCGTTGTGAACAGGTAGTGATGCCAGGAAAAGCCCAGATTGTTACAGCTTAGGCATTTTTTAGTGTTACGTGCATCTGTTCTATTGACGGACCAGAAGTTGAAATCTGTACAATTTAACATCTGACATTTTTTTTAGGTTGTAGTGTAGAGGTGCAGAAATGAAGACAGGCACACATGATCTGAGCCCTTTGAGTTCAGATTTATTGATACGGCTGTGCAGTCACAGAGCATGGTGGCACACACGGCCGCCTGGCCAGCATGGGACAGTGACACACACATGCACGTGCGCTCGCTCGCTCACACACACTCACGCACACACACACACACACACACACGCTCCTTGTCATTCTGTCCACTCAAGAGAGGCAGAGGATGATTATTACCAGCTTTTAAAACAATTCATCAACTTCTGTACGCTGGCATGTTGCAGCTGGGATCTTCAGTTATGATTATTGTGTTGCTACAGTTTTATGAACCAAAACAGATCAACGTCGTCAGTTAATTGGGTTATCTAAAACACATCGCTGTTGTATCTCCAATGAGTTGTTTGGCCAGATTTATGCAGTCCACCGCATCTCTTTGTTTAATCCTCTCTCCCTCTCTCTCCCTCTCTCTCACAGCCACTCATCTAATCACACTCATCGACAGAGCAGGTCACAGTGAGGAGATCAGAAATGCACGTTAAGTATTTTTGCAGCACACACACACACGCGCACCCACGCGTTACATCCATCTACTCTCAGTCATTAGATCACTGGTTGCTGAGATCAGTCGTTACAGAGAGACAAAACAGGGAAACAAAGCATTAAACAGACCGTTTGATTGTAACCAGAACAAAACACCATTTTAAGAAGTCTTTACAGATCAGCAATACAGCTATGTTCCTACGGTGGTCGGTATAAAGTCCTGTTAAATGTTTATATATTATAGGCTATCACAGTAGCTAGAAGAACGTAGAGCAAAAACTACAAGTCTGTACATGTGTTGGTCTCTTGGTACAGAAAAGATATTCTGCTTTACCAAGCGTCAGGCAGCCTATTACAATGATGTTTTTATTTCTAATATTTAAAGATTGTTGCACGTTACGTTGACAGTTTCAATTTTCTATTTTTTTTTATTCTGACTTCAGCGCTGGTGAAGAAAAACAAGGTCGACAAACGCACAGGGGAGACGAGAGATAAAACGAAAAGGACTGATAAAAAGGCGCAAACAGTCGAATGAAACTGAAAAACGGACACTACGCCACGCCGCCTAGCTATAAAATAGACTTCTCTGAATGAAAGTGAGCAAAATATAGCGCAATATCTAGCTTTAAAAATACTATATTCTGCAACATTAATCTTTAAAAACAAGATCGTCTCAGCCGAATCCCTAAGTGTGAAAAACTGTAAGGAGAACTCGACTAGCGGTTCGGCCGCGCCGGGATCAGCGCGGGTTTGAACGACATCACTGAACGCGTTTACAGGTGTTACTTGTGACGTGGAAAGTACAGATAGAGGCACACATTCAGCCAGCTGGCTTGCTAACCACTGACTGCATCTTTTCGATGGAAAGTAGCATATGGTTTCAGTGCATGAGAAACTGCTGTAACCCATCAGAAGCTGGTTATAAAAAAAAACCAAAAAAAAAAACATGGATACAAAAACAATCCTTCCCTCACTGTTTATATATATATATGTTTTCATAATTTCTTTTAAATGTTCAATCCTCTAAAATGTTTGGATATAACCATGTGGTGCAATATAATATACAAAGGTACCTTCTGAAGCTTAAACTTCACACAGTAAATGTGGTTAATTTCATAGAAAAAAAAAACAAAAAAAAACCTTTGAGGTCTAAGGAAAAAAAAACATCCATCACTTAGCAAATACTGCCCAGATGTGTCTTTTCTTTTTCTGCAAATTAATGTGCTGAGCAAAGTGCATTACAAAGGTGCCGACTTAAAACTTTGTCACATTTTGTTGCGTTACAACCACAAACTTCAATGTATTACAAAGGAGTTTTATACCATATAGAGCATTATTTTTGAAGTGGAGAGGAGAGCATCATGCTTTGGGGTGACTTCTGTTCAGCAGCGAAAGGGAAGCTACTCAGATGTGATGAGGACATGAGTTAAGCTAAATGCTCTCGATTTAATCTTAGCGAGTTGCTGTAATAGCAGCCAATGGTGGCTGTACAAAACAGCGATTCGGGGCAGGATTTATGTGCCCAGTTTTCAGAAAATGTTGAAAAATAGTTTTCTTCACAGCTATGCATTACTCTGTCACAACAAATCCAAACAAAACAAAAGTTTGTGGTTCCAACACGACGTAAAGTGGAAACCTTACACAAATCATAAATACCTTTGCTAGGCACTGCATAAAGTGAAAATTGACCCACATGTCCAATATGGTACATATGCAAAAGTGCGCAATAAGTACATCTTTTATATACAACATCACAGGCCTTGAAATCCTGGCAAAGAGAAGCAGATACGCTTTGGATTCGCAGCCTCAGATGCGTCGCAGGAGCGTGAAAGTTTCGGCAGCCTAAGTGGCGTACGGGCGCACTGTAAACACGCTGATTGAATGTCACACCAGCGACCAAGTAGGGGAAGCTGTTTTGACAAAACTACTCTGCAGAACTAAAGCAAAACTGAACACTGAAAAAAAAAAAAAAAAAAAAAAAAAAAAAATTAGCAACAATGTTGAGCTCTTGCTACAGCTTCAAAACACATCAGAAGGCATCAAGTAAACACACAATGTGACAATATTAGACACATGTAGTGCATAAATTGTACAGGAAATTAATGCAAAACAAATGCATTTTCAAAAAGATAAACAAAAACATTGTATTTACAAAAAAAAAAAGAACTTGAATGCATCTGTGTGTGTGATATGTTAAAATTGCAAAAAGCTGCTTTCTAATTTTTGGACTTTTTTTTTTTCACAAATATCTTACATTTTATCTCAAAAATATTTCCCTCACTGGATGGCTGATGGATTTATGTTCCATATTCAACCATTAATAAACATTTAATATATGTACAGAAAAGAAAAAAAAAACAAAAAAAAACCCATTTGCACCTGGCTGTAAAGAATACAAATGCATTTAAATTGCAAAGAAAGTTAAAGAAAGTAAACACACAAAATATTTTCTTTTTGTGGCTTTAGCAACCATAAGGAGCGCTCAAAGGAAAATTGTTTTGTAAGTAAGTCTAGATTTATTTAAGGAGTGCTTGGTAATAAAACAGTAATGCTGAAGACCTGTGGCAAGAATCTCAAATTTCTGTACAGACATATAATCTACATGCAGAATAGGCGTTGTAGAAGTCCCTCTAGATATGCATCTATTCTGCATATGTGGTAGTAAGTCGCAACAAATCTCTTAACTCCCATCTCCCAACAAATAAATCTAATATAGATGTATCCAGGATGTGGAAGTGGGACTTTTAAAACAGCTACAAGAGTTGAGTTTGAAAAAAAATGCAATAAAAAGGAAAATAAAAGAACGCTGCCCAAACTATCACAAAAACAAACTAGTTTCCCAGTGGTGACACCGTTATAGCCACTGGACGGAAACAAACCTCTTCATTATTATTATAATTTTTTTTTTAATTATTTAAAAAAAAGCAGGAAAGAAGGAATAATGCACCTGACTGTTTATAAATGGTGAAAACATACATGTGATAGAAGCTGTTGAAATGCAAAAGACATGAACAAAAAAAGGAAGCAAAGGTGTCAGTTTTTTCAGTCGTCTGTAGAGGGCAGCAGAGTCCAACTTCAATCTTTAAACAGCAACAGGGCCGAATCAGTGTCGCCATGACGCTCCTCTGCTGTTATTCCATCGCTGCCTCTGTTTGGATGCAACAGGATACGTACTTTAGACATTTTGAAAATAAGTTTTACCAAAATCATCATTTGTACATCAATCATTGTGACGACTCCCTAGTTTGCTGTCTAGATGTGTTATTTTGTATCTTGTTCATACATTCAGGCACATAAACATCTGTTTTTCTCTGAATGTTTCATTAGATCTTTATGACAGCCACTTTGGCGTTCTGTCAATAATTCATAATTGTCATCTTACACCCACCACTCATTTCCTTTGTTCTTGTTTTCTTCACCATCAGGAGATTCGCCCCCCTCTGACAACTCACCTGAAAAGCCAAAATACCAGTTTTATACTTATGAAACTTGTGTGTGTGTGTGTGTGTGTGTGTGTGTAATATATATATATATATATATATATATATATATATACATATACATATATATACATATACATATATATATATATACATATACATATATATATATATATATATATATATATATATATATATATATATATATATATATATATATATATATATATATACCCACCCACAACGGTCAAAAGGAAATGTTTTAAATGCTGTTAATTGTGGCTCTTTAAAGAAGGTAAAAGCTTCATAAAAACGGGAGTTTGGAAAATTGAGACCTGCGCATCTTTTAACATAAACCAGTTTGTATGTCAGATCACGATGTTGAAGTTTTGTCACCAGTGGAATTAGAAAGTCCAGCTGACGTACCGTTCTGCAGCAGGGGACTCTGGTGTGACGTCTTCCCAGGGGGGTTCGCCTGCTTCGGTTCCCCTGTGTTTCCATCTGGTGACCTGCTGACCTCTGCTGACTCTGGCACCTTGCTGTCTGACTTGTTCTCCTTCTGTTCAGGGTATTCAGACTCTGCCTGGACCTCCTGCGGTTCCATAGCCTCCTCCTGCTGAGCTCGCTCTTCTGCCTCCTTTTTAGCTCTCTCTTCCGCTTCTGGAGTCACATGAGAGATTAAGGTTGTTTGGCAAAGTGGAGCCTCCATCAATCAGCTAGTATTGACTTCATTTAAGTGGTTTGTTCTGGTTCAGACTCCATACAAAGCAAGATCTTAAAATCTTCTGAAGTCAAAACAACCATTTACACTTTTGACCACTTGAGGGCAGCCAAAACTTGCTTTCAAGAGAACGTTACTGTTCAACACTCAGAAAGGAGAGCTGGGCCTCTTTTGGCTCATATTTACATTTCACCAGCAGAAAAAGCTTTGCGAATGAGAGGTGCAACGTTTTCAACAACCACGTTGTCCAGTTCTTCCACATTAAACACTTAAGAGCACCAAGACTTACACGGCTCAGAACAAAGACTCTATATACAATGATTTCATTTGATTTGGCCTGATCAGCTTAGCAAACCTTTGCATCTTAGTCCATTTATTAGCTTCAGACAGACTTCAGAATGTTTCGCTGATTTACTCCTTTCAGTCAATTATCACAGCCTTTTCACTTTGTTCTTAGTGCCAACAAACAAAAAAGTGCCAAACTCCTTACAACGCTCGCTAGAACGTCTGCCAACTTAGTTTGTTTATACTACCTGCTGCACAAAAAAAACAAAAAAAAAAAACAGATTGAGAAATAATGGCCTGCCCGGGAGGGAGGTAAACATCTGAGTAAAACTAAATTAAACTTCGCTTCAAGCTAAAAGCAGTTCATCTTTATATTCCATTTTTTCCCCCCTCTATCAGAAATGCTGCGGTTTTTACAGCTTTATATGTTTTGCTGCAAAATGACGAACTGTGAAGGTTAAACCGTACCTTTGGTAGCCTGGGCTTTCCATCTTTCCCTGTTCTGATAAACTTCCTCATTCCACAAGGCCTTGAAGTTTTTAATGTCCACCGTCAGAAGGGAGCTCTGGCCAGACGAGCTGCTGTCAGATCCCATGCTCTTCACACTGTGCCTCTTGGTTTCATCTGAGCTAATACTGTTTAGACTGAAAAGAAAAGAAATACATTAAAGATTAACAGTAAAACTCCAAGACGACAACAAGTTGACAGCCATAGTTTCTGCAGAGAGGCATCTATGACAGGATGTTGGTTTGAACTGCAAACTAACAGAATAACACTTGTAAGTTGCTAATGATATATATTTCCTATTTTTCTTGGTACTAAATCTACAATTAAACACATACTGATGTTCATATTTTCACAAATAACTTGAAAGAAATAAATGCGAAAAAGGATAAATTACAATAAATAAAGCAGAAGTGGTAAAAGATATATGAGCCCTTTTGTTTGTCTGTGCTGGTCTAACCAGCTTTGAATAGTGACATAAATGTGGTTACTTGGTTTTGTATTTTCAATAAATTTGCAAAACTCTCTAAAAAAATGTTTACACCTCGTCATAATGAGGTATTTGTGTGCAAAAGTTTGAGGAAATAGGTAAATTTAATACAATCTGGAATAAGGCTGTATTATTCCAAACGTGGGAAAAGTGAAACTCTGAATACTTTCCGGACGAACCCAACGTAGATAAACTAAGGGAGACTGAAAGAGCAGATACAGCTACAGACTACTGAGCAGATTTAAATGCCGTCAATAAACTGCATGACGAAAGCTGTAAACACCCAGGTGTCTATAAGCACAGCTGCACTATGCAAGTTTTACACTGTTTGCTTCAACTGGAGCCTCACTGAGTAATGGTAATGATGGCTGCAGAAGAGAAAGGCTGGGCTCAAATTTATGTTCAGTTGCAAGCATGGCTGCAGAGCCAGACAGTTAAAGGACTGGTTTATTATCCAATAAAAATGCTTTCCAAGATGGAAAGTTCCTTTAAACAATCCTTTTCGGTGCAGCTCACTTGTTAAAAACACAATATTAAAGGGAACTGAGCCTTACTCATGTGTCACCTCTCACAGCCTTGCACGTAGCTGATATAGAAGGAGGCTGGAGGAAAAAGTACCGAGCCAACAAATTAAACCAGAGGAGAGAAAATCACTTCCTTTTGTATCTCCTCAGGCAAATGTGTAAGCCAGGCCAGCTTGAAGGCTCATTCGTGATCATGGATGATGAGCAGAGCTTGACTAGCGTCTCTAAAATGCCAATTTCAAGGTGTGTGGCTCCGCAAGATGAAAGGTGGAGACATTTCCATGCACAGAAATGGATTACTCATGGGAGACTCATCTGCTGTTCTCAATACTTCCATTAGACATGCTGTTGTTGCCGAGGAGCTGTAGCGGTTCGGTCGTGCAATTTAGCGAGCTGTTGCTCAGAAAGATCTTGAGAGGTGAAGGCTCGAAAACAAGAACTACTTCTTTTTTCTTCTTATCGTTGATTAAATAGCCTGGAAGATTAAAATCTATTCACATTTATTCGCAACGCCCTCTGCTTTGCTGTACTACCAAGAAAGCATTTAATAAACATTTTCACCAGAAACTTCTCTCATAACTTACCTGGAGCGTCTAAAGGTGGAAAGGCCAGAGTGGGAGGCCTCGTCGATGAGCGGCGTGACGATGCGCTCCATCATGTCGGTCAGCACAGTGAAGGTGGGAACCACAATGAAGTCTATGAACCCTGGTGACAAACATTTCAGGAAGAGTTATTGTCAGCACGCCTGTTTGCGCTCTTTTTTTTAATCTGCATACTCCAGTTAATGATTAACCGATTACTAAATTAGTTGACAATTATTTCAATAATGATTAATTGTTTCAGTCCTAACTACAGGTGCTGGTCATAAAATTAGAATATTGTGATAAAGTTCATTATTTTCCATAATGTCATGATAAAAATTAAATTGTCATATATTTTAGATTCATTGCACACCAACTGAAATATTTCAGGTCTTTTATTGTTTTAATTTTGATGATTTTGGCAAACAGCTCATGAAAACCCAAAATCCCTGTCTCAAAAAATTAGAATATTATGAAAAGGTTCTCTGAACGAGCAATAAAAATAATCATCTGAATCAACAAAGTAACTCTAAACACCTGAAAAAGATTCCTGAGGCCTTTAAAAACTCCCAGCCTGGTTCGTTACTCAAAACCGCAATCATGGGTCAGACTGCTGACCTGACTGCTGTCCAGAAGGCCATCACTGACATCCTCAAGCAAGAGGGTGAGAAACAGGAAGAAATTTCTGAACGAATCGGCTGTTTGCAGAGTGTTATATCAAGGCACCTCAGTGGGAAGTCAGTAGGAAGGAAAAAGTGTGGCAGAAAACGCTGCACAACGAGAAGAGGTGACCGGACCCTGAGGAAGATTGTGGAGAAGGGCCGATTCCAGACCTTGGGGGAAGCAGTGGACTGAGTCTGGAGTAGAAACATCCAGAGCCACTGTGCACAGGCGTGTGCAGGAAATGAGCTACAGGTGCCGCATTCCCCAGGTCAAAGGTCAAGCCACTTTTGAACCAGAAACAGCGGCAGAAGCGCCTGACCTGGGCTACAGAGAAGCAGCACTTTGGACCACTGTTGTTCAGTGGTCCAAAGTACTTTTTTCGGATGAAAGCAAACTTTGCATGTCATTCGGAAATCAAAGTGCCAGACTCTGGAGGAAGACTGGGGAGAAGGAAATGCCAAAATGCCAGAAGTCCAGTGTCAAGTACCCACAGTCAGTGATGGTCTGGGTGCCATGTCAGCTGCTGGTGTTGGTCCACTGGGTTTTATCAAGGGCAGGATCAATGCAGCAGCTATCAGAAGATTTTGGAGCACTTCATGCTTCCATCTGCTGAAAAGTTTTATGGAGATGAAAATTTAATTTGGTCTGGAATCGGCCCTTCTCCACAATCTTCCTCAGGGTCCGGTCACCTCTTCTCGTTGTGTAGCGTTTTCTGCCACACTTTTTCCTTCCTACTGACTTCCCACTGAGGTGCCTTGATATAACACTCTGCAAACAGCCGATTCGTTCAGAAATTTCTATCTGTTTCTCACCCTCTTGCTTGAGGATGTCAGTGATGGCCTTCTGGACAGCAGTCAGGTCAGCAGTCTGACCCATGATTGCGGTTTTGAGTAACGAACCAGGCTGGGAGTTTTTAAAGGCCTCAGGAATCTTTTTCAGGTGTTTAGAGTTACTTTGTTGATTCAGATGATTATTTTTATTGCTCGTTCAGAGAACCTTTTCATAATATTCTAATTTTTTGAGACAGGGATTTTGGGTTTTCATGAGCTGTTTGCCAAAATCATCAAAATTAAAACAATAAAAGACCTGAAATATTTCAGTTGGTGTGCAATGAATCTAAAATATATGACAATTTAATTTTTATCATGACATTATGGAAAATAATGAACTTTATCACAATATTCTAATTTTATGACCAGCACCTGTATATGCTTCATTTCAAGATTTGAAGAAAGGAAAAACAAAACTTCAGTGTTTTTGTCCTAACAGAAGCAAAATGCTAGAAGCCACTCACCAATCTGAGACTGTGCAACCAACGTCGACTTTCTGTCACACAGTGGAGAGAACGGCAGGCCTAGTTCGGCTTCTTTGTCCCCCTGGAAAAAACATCAATTTCAACAGAAAAAGGACTTTAGATTGGATCCTACAAAAAATACACCACATCCTGTAGGCATACAGACAGACCATCAGACATCTGATTTGTCTGAGCCCCACCCGATGTCCTTTCAGGCCACAAATCTGTTTCATTTTCTCCTCCAGTTTGTCACAAACCACTAAGATGGGCAATGGAGAGGCGATATTCTTTGGAGAAGCTATTTGTTGTCGATTCACATCCCAAGAGACAAAGGCCTTGTAGAAGCAGGCATGATGACAATGGCAATGAAAATGAAAACAATAAATATTAAAGAAACTGATGAATAGATTGGTGCATCATTTACACCTATGTCGCTTTCGATAATGTTTACAAATACATATTTAATAATTCATAGACTACTGTTTTATTGAATAGGACACACATTTTAATCTTCCATGGTGTCTGTCTCTTTGTTGAATTACTTACAAATGGATAACCCGCATGTAAAGATTTTTTTTCTGAGGGAATCTTCTGCCGAGGTTCTTTATTAAAACAGTTAGTCATTAACAACATCATTTTATTCTCAAACTTGAACAGTAGAGACAAAATAAATCAGCTGTATTGCACTGATATTATTAGAATCCTCTACTTCATCTGCCTTTAAAAGAAATCTAGATTCACTTCCGTAGCCTCTCTCTTTTCTTGACATGCATTTCAAAAACTTCTCTACTTCATTTAGGTGATGCTGATTAATTGACTGGAGTTCTTTTTTTTTTTCAAGTATTTCAATAACTTGTCAAAAGTTCAACAAACCCTGTGCTCTCTTTGGGGCGTATACATTTACCATAAACCCGAACCTTTTTTATTTATTTATTTATTTTTGATAAAACTGGAGTATTTAACATCCAATTGTCAAATTTTGCATAAGGCATTTCCCTGAATCAGTTTTAGTAACAAATAACCAATACACTGCCAGTTTAAAAGAAACACCATCGTACTGACATCAACAGATCATTTTTTTTCAAAATAAATTTCAAAAGCCACCAAAGCTTCCAGTGACAACGCCAGGAGAACTCACTCACCTGTCTGAAGAACTCCTCAAGCAAAGAGGTGGTCCATCGGTGGTGCAGGTCCCAACTTTTGGCTGGATGGCTGATGTCAGCTGTGTGGAGAAGTAGGGAGAGAGCCTTGGGCTTGTCGATGCTGTAAAAGAGGAAAAAGAAAAACAGACACAAATTTAAAAAAAAAAAGGAAGGTCATACTTATATTATCAGTTTCTCTCTCTAAGATACAGAACTGTTGAATGTCTTATGTTTTATGTTGGAGAACAACAAACACCATACCAGTATAAGGTTAGACAAAAGTATGGACGCAATCTATAGCACAGCTCAGTTGGTTAACTGGTAGTCTATGCAGACAAAACATAAAAAAGCCCAAGTGAAATAAAATGTGTTAGAACTCTAAGCTCAGGGGTTGTAAAGCTATTATTGTGATGGCAAAATTGGCAAATAAGAAAAAAAACTGATGACATGTATTTGTTGTTTGCTCAACAACAAAAAAAATTATAAAAAGACAAAAAAATAAATAAATCGACAGCTATACAGAACATATTCTCAAGAGATTTCTGTTTAAATTGGATGAAATCACTACAATTAGTACAACAGCTCGAGCTGCTGGTCAAAATCCTCCTGTATCTCTCATTTTATGCAACAATATGAAAAGCCACAGCCATAATCATCTAATTCTCACCTCCGCCTACACAGCTATTGTTCAGCACCAACCGCTGATCAAACGAATCGTGAGGAGGTGGCCATGGAAGCTGAGGAAACTTCGAAATGCTGTGATGAGGCCACTGACTGGGACGCACTGGGTGAGTGACACTGTGGTGACATCAATGCCATGACTATGTGACAAACTGCATTATCTGTGGAGAGCACAATCCCCAGCAGTACAATGAGGCGCTTTCCACAATAACAAGCCCTAGATTGTCATTATCTGAAAAGGCTGCTGAACATAAGGAAAAGAGCCGTCTGGGGGTGAGTTACTGAAGAGTGAGCTTGGAAAGCTTAACGATAGTGCAAAGCTGTTGACAGTGAAAAGCTCGAGAGCAATCGTTGGCAGAGCAGCGTGTGGGATGTCTGGTCAGAGATGAAAAAGATCTCTTGCTTCAAGGTGAAGGGTGATCAGATTGAGGTAACCCTGGACAGAGCCCATTATTTTTGAACAATTTCCTTTAAAGAAGGTAAACTCGAAAGGATGTGCAGCATTGCTCTCTCCTGCCTCTAGACACACAGACTTCACAGCCTCCTTGAAACCAAAGATTTTCAATACACCGTTTAGTGTCATCCTTAAACCTGAATCATTGCCCTGGGCAACATTCAACATTCATATCATCATACATAGCAACTTAAACTTGCGTTTTTACTTTCCTCTCTCATGCAGAAAGAAGAGGAGGCAGCTGGAATGACTGAGCACAAAAAAAGCTGTAAATAAAGATAATGTTAGCTCCAGGATCGCTATGTGCGACTTCGGAGTACCGGAGTCTGGGTTCTACATATCCTGTTTTCTGACAGCGCCTGAAGAAAAACCTCATTCATCTGCCCACAACAGCTAAAGACCAGCCACTCTAATACCCCACATCATAAAAGCAAAAAGTTTTTTTTTTTTTCGTTCCCTCTGTATATAAACCCAGACCCACTGTAGTTTTATTGCTATGACAGTCAGAACTGTAGATGAAACCACTAAAACCACTCTCTTGCAGACAAATAGGCAAGCTCAACTCCGATGATTATATTCTTCGATATCGCCAGTATTTCAAGGATGAATCTGTCTGTGTCGCCATGGGAGAAGCTTCTCACATTTAAAAGCACTTAGAATCCTCAGTTTTTGAAACAAGAATAAAGAATGTATGTGGGAGAGGAAGGAGTCAGCAAGACCACCAAAGAAACTTATCTCCAAGTCAGCATGTCAAGGAGATTTAAGGATGCTGTAGAGTTGCCCAACTTAAAGGGGGATTTTCTTGGGGAGTGCCTTCTGACCGAGTTAAATCAAATACTAGAACCGATGATTAAAAGTAGGGCTGCAATGATATGAAAATTTGGGCCGATATTGAGAAGCGATATTACTGCAGCTCTGCAAAAAATTCAGAAACCACTGAAAACCTCATGGTTATTCCACCAAATACTGATTTCTGAACTCTTCCTGAGTTAAAACTTTAGTATTGTGGTTTCTAAATGAGTATGAAATTGTTTTCTTTGCTTTATTTGAGGTCTGAAAACACTGCATCTTTTTTGTGATTTTGACCATTTCTCATTTTCTGCAAATAAAAACTACATTTTTGCTTGGAATTTCAGAGACATGCTGTCAGTAGATCATAGAATAAAAGAACAATGTCCATTTGATTCAAAAATATACCTATACAAAGTAAAATCAGAGAAACTGATCATTTTAAGTAGTCTCTTTTTTTTTCCAGAGATGTATTTCTGCTATGGCCAATTACCAATATTTACCCATATACTATATGTTATGTATATATTTTATTACTCTTTTGACTGCACTACTTTCTTTACCATTGCTTCTGTCCTTCAGTTAAACTCCCCACAGTCCTGTGCTGCATCACTGTCACATGGCAAAACAAATACCACACAACCAACCTCCTGCACTCATCGTCCAGAAACAAATGGCAACAAGATGGGAATAAATATCGTTTGATAACATCAGCCCAGTTTTATATATCCCACCAATATCAACATGTTGGAAATTATATAGGCCCGTACCAATGTAGCCCTAATGCCAGTTAGATATTCCATATGTTCTATTGGAGTTTACCAGCAAATACAGCAAATTTATGTAAACGGTGAATATTTCAAGTATTGACTTTTCTTTGTCGTCCTTATTTGCCTACTTTCTGACAGGTTTCAGGGCCACACTGTGTATGCTTTGTTGGAAGAAGTGGAACACAATCTTATCTAATTTTCTATTCATGGCAATGGTGTGAGGCAGAATCAAGCCCACCTCATTGGTTCAGAAACAGTACCATATAGAGACTGAAAGTCATTTAAAGATGTTACTAACAATCCAAAATATGACTTGTGGTAGGAGATAACCGTGCCCCAGTTTTCTACTGTTCTACTGTCTCTGCTATGCATGTTTTTAGTCTAAACATAGTATTTTTATTGAACAAAAGAGGCTTCTATGCTGCCCTTGTTGTAAAAAGACCATCAAAACGTCTTTGCATCATGATGCTTTCAGATGCACAGACAAACAATATTGAAGTTGAGCAGGCTATAAACTGGAGGCAGCACAACGTCCTAGACCTTGACAGTCATTTTGCATAAGCTGAAGCTTTCACTACAGCCGCTGAATCTTTCTTCTTCAAGTTCTAGATGATCTGAAGAAGTGCTGCTTTGTTAGTAATATTGTTTGCACTTATTTCCTTGCATGCAAGGCTAATTAGATGCTAAGGAAAAAAATGGCGTTATGCCGTTCTTTGGAGTTAGTCATTGCAGACAAAAGGGGCTCATTATTTCAAGAACATCTGCCCCTGTTTGTTCCAGTGAATTTAACTGCACTCATTTAAAGCTTCATTATTGTTATGTATGCTTGTGAATGAAGGTAATAAATAGTTTTGTGAAAATGCAGAAATGCGGGCTTGTTTCTTGTTTGCAAAGTGAATTTTTATGAAATAATATAGGTCGTTTCAGCGACTTGATCACTCCGCGCAATAATCTTCAAACAATAAGGACCGTCAGCACAAAAATCATGCCATAACATTAGCAACAAAGTATTTGCTTCATCACAGAGCGTCTAAAAAAATCTATGCATGCTTGGGACTCCTCCGGAGCACTTAGAGGTGACATAATTAGAACAATGACACACAAGTACCTAAATTATATGGCCAGAAGTGCTCCCACTTTCACCCAATATCCAGATAAAGCAATAGAATAACTTGAGTCAGAGACAGCTTTATTTCTGCTGCAATAAAGGCTAATAGGTGGTTACCAGTCACAAAATACCAATAACACAGAGAAAACGCCTTTAGGTCAAAATATAGAACATCACTATTTCTTATTTCTTGTAGTTTTGTTGCATCTTTCGTTTACTCTGACCATTTTTTTCAGTTTAAATTTCTTGAGGCTCACAGCCAGAGATGAGGGATAAATAAACCATTGCTGTAGAACCTTAACTTGCAAATAAACAAACTACATTTTCATTTTAAATACAACTCATCCATCCATTCATGGACAGACTCCCCACTGTCTCCATATCATGACAGTATAATATGAGACTGATAATCTGTGAAAAGATCCCCTCCACTGTCTGAAGAAAAGCATGGCTACCAGTCAAAAACAGTCTGTCAACCTCGTGTATGCGCTGCTAAATGGGCTAGTGGCAAAGAAACAACTTACTGTTGCAGGAAAAGTGTTTATCTGTCATCAGTGACCATGCTAACTAGCTCGAGCATTCATGCCTCCCTCTACTGATGAGGAGAAGCTGTAGTGTAGCAGAGAGCAAGGGCGAAGGTTTGAGGGGATTTGTGAGCAGCAGGTATACAATCATGACTGACAGCACCGAGACCCTCCTCCTGGCTCTGATTGGTTGTTTCTAGTTAGCACTGGGAGCACTGAGAGAAGCCAGAGGAGCTCAATTTTGTCACAGATCATCTGTCTCGCTATACTGTCATTACATTGTGACAGTATAACAATTTTTATAAAAGTTACATACTGCAGCTATAATAACTTACTGTGACAAAAACTTCCTCTACACTTTTGCTTGTGAATAAGATATGAAACAGCTATGGTACTGAGCTACTGATCCACAAGAAAAGCTTAATATGCATTAAGACAGTAAAGAAAGGTTGTGTCTTTTTATAGCAGGCATGTAAATATAAGGTTTTAACATTATGTGGATGCTAAATAATACTTCTAATGTAAGCTATTAAATGGCCACTCATAACAGAAGATGATCCAAAGAGAGAAGAAAAAAAAGCTCTCTTTAATCATACTGCCACCATTAGGCTAATGGGTCCTCTGCCCTGGATCGCAGCGTGAAGATGCACCATCCCACCTCATCAGAAATGGTGTGTAAAATACCACCTGATAACCATATCCAAATATCTTGTTTAATGGACTGATGCATGAACGAACAGGCACAGACAAATATGAAAAAGAGGCAGACTAAATGGAAGAGACACACAAAGTGCACAAAAACACTCTGCACGTGTACACACAGCACAAGGTTAAACAGGGGTGAGAGTGACTGGCTTCCATTTTGCTGTGTTCCATTTGTGGCAGATTGAGTCTTGAAGTGCGCTCTAAGCAGGCCTGCAGCACACTGGTTTGAATTACTTCACATTAAAGTCTTTTCAGCTTCACCGCCGCCTGCAGACTGCAATCGTGTATTTATGTGTGTAAGGACTATACTGGACTGATTACCCTGCAGTCAGCACTTTTTGTCTTAAAGATATATCCATATAAGGTGATACATATATTATATATGTATGTAATAGATGGATTGGGAGATGTTCTGGGATGTTACCATAATCGGAAGAGAATAGTCTGAAGGTTAACAAGTCCTTTGCCGAAGCTGTGGAAGTGATGACTCATCATGTTATGTGATAGTTTGTGTGATAGCTCTTTTATTTCTCTTCTCCAGCTGCAGCCCTTTATCTGGTAGTACAACAACTGCCAGCTATCACCAGGGCTCTGTGCTCGAAGTGTGCAAAAAGGAAGTTCTGTTAGGAAGTACTGGAAGTTGCACACAGCACACAGACCTCAGGTCTGCCTGAAAATGTTTATAGAAATCATAAGTTGAAGTGAATTTTTAAGTGAACTTTACAAAAAATTTTGTTCTTTGTTTACTGAATGTCTTGTTAAGGCAGTATTTTCATCTCATATGCATAAGAAAGCTAAAGTAAAATAAACAAAAAGGATCAGAGAAAGAGGAATTCTTTAAAGATAATCTTAGATTAATCCTTAATCTGTTTCTGAGATTTCTCTGCCTTTGGTAGACTGTAATTTTTTCAGAGATTTTTATATTCCTATTAGGTTTGAATACATTATTAGTCTATTTAAATTCTGGGGACAGTTTATACTATCATCTACTTTATAGTAAATCATAAGGTTAGTCAGAGTTTCTGTGTCCGGCAAGAACTGCATTAACCTAAATTACATAAACATGTTCACTGAAACTAGTACAAACTAACAGGACAATTAAATTGTCATTTAAAAGTCTATTTTGCTACACTGAATGCTTCCACAACTTTCCCTTTTCTTTTCAGAACCTCCACCTACAGTTTTTTGTATTGTTTGTTGTGTAGCTTTAAGACATGCATGCAACTTTTTAAGTCAATTAATGCAGATTAAAAACTCCACAAATAAACCAAAATTAGTGATGTACCCACAGTATAACATACAACTGGAATAACTGACTATGTTTAATTTGATAAAACTCATTGCTTTTTATGGCTGTTTTTGGTGCAAAATTTTCATTTTGTATGTTTTCTAAACAAAAGCAAATACATGTTAATTTTGCTGTTTATATTTATGTAATCATAATAGCAGTCATAATAATTATTGTCTTTCTATTTTAAATAAGCGCATTAAATATGTTTTTTCATAAATATGATAAAAGATTAAAAAATATATATATACTGAAAAATGGTGGCCTTTTACTTGTGGTTGTCAATGTGTAAGAATCTTATATTTGATCTGTTTGTTCTGTATGGCATCAAAGGTTATGCCTTTGGTCTTAAAGTTTTTTATTTTTTATTTTTTTTGTGATTGTTCATAGTACTAACTAAAACAATCGGATACATATCTGATTTAGTACCACATATGGAAGACGCCAAATCAGATTCTTTTTTTTTTTTTGTAAAAAGGTGAGAATTCGGCCATTCAGACAGCCATGAAAAAGTTGGATATGGCTTGCATATGGGGAAAAAAATTTACATATGGATCACATTCCTGCCGTGTAAACGCAGCCAAAGCAGCATTGTTACAGCAGCGACAGAATTGACTTTAAACTAACTGACCCTTCCGGTTGCTGTAGATAGTTCTTCATGGCTTTAACCTGCTGGAAATGACAAGACATATCTGTCGCCAACACCATCTCGATCACCAAAGCACGCAGCTCTCTAAGAAAGACGTGAGAAAAAAAAATAACGAGTTAGAAGCTGTTTAATCAATGTTAAACTTGCAGGTTCTGAAGGGTGAAGTATTCAAAAAAAGTTATTAAAATAAATAATGGCTATTTATAGTAACGAGTCCTGACTTGAGTACAAATGGAATCAGGTGAATTCAGTCACTGAACTTTGAGGATGATCTAACTAGCCGCATTTATGTCAAACATAGTTAATATGGGGCTTTAGATTGGCAGATGATGCCTTTCTTGCAATCTTTCTCCGTGGGGTTTTCCATTCCCTTCACAATCATTTAAGCACATTAGCGCTATGTGAAACGGACCTCCAGTCATCCTTGGAGAGGTTGTAGAGGATGTTCATTTCATCGTCGTCCTGCAGTAGGCGGTAGGCTGCGCTGACGTGATGACTCTCCAACACTGAGCGATCGTTGTAGAGGATGGCTGTGTCTGACCTTACAGATGAAGAAAACGTAAAACGTCTGTGTTTGACTGGAAGTTGTGTAGGTATGAAAAACACCTGAGAAATTAATACGTATTAATTCACTGTCAAGAGAATCTTTCAACGTCAGATTAAACAAGACCAACCTTTATATAACTTTTTGGAAAATATAGAGTTTTGACTCACTCTGGATGATGGAAATACTGCCTCTAAAATAAATTTATTGTAAAATGACTTTCATTCTTTTCTCATCCTCCTTGTAAATTTAGATCAACTTTCACTCAATATGCAAAGTAATTTTATTTAAAATTATTATTAAACTTACATGAAAACGATACATCAGAATGCTGTAGAATTTACAAAATTTCTAGAAGTTAAAGTTCTTTTTTGTGTATTTGACCTTTTCCAAGTTTTGTCATCTTACAACCCGAGAGTGTTTTCTTGGGAATGTGTGTGACACAACTGTAGTGAACAAATATAATGTATAATTGTGAAGTTAAAGTTGGTACAAACAAAAATCTGTTGTGTCGTGGTGGTAATCTGACAAAATGTGAACAAGTTCACAGATTTTGGTACTTTTAAAAAGCACTATGCAAGCCAATGTTTCTTCCAGTTTTAAACTTTCTGGAATTTTAAAGTAAAAGCTGAACATTTACAAAAAGCTTCAACTTTTGAGTTTGTCTACAAATCCATCCTGTTATTATTGCACTGCGGGCGATCACAGTATGAATGTAAAGCCCCCTTGCTGTAAATGAAATCATTGATCGGGTGAGTCAGCGCCATGCATTTTTGATTTTATCATCCATTACCTTGTCTGGATATGGAAGTTGTTTGTGGTCCCTGTGTGCTCGTAGTCATGCACCGCAGCCGCAAAGATCATGGCGAAGATCTCTAGTTCAGTCAACCAATGCTGGAGGAGGAAAAAAGGAGATGTGACAGAGGCCGAAAATAAAACATCAAGAAAATCATACAGCAGAGGTGTGCAGATAGGAAGTCAGAAAGATGGAAAAGTTGAGGCATTTGACAGGCAAGAAAGATGAGGAAGTAATGAATGCAAGAAAAAAGAATGGACAGAGATTAGGCAATGAGAATCCAGTGATGGGGAATGCAGGGAACGGCACATTAGGCCATAAAGATATTATGGAGGAATATGATATAAAAGATTCAGAGAAGAATTTGGCATGAGGAATACATTAGCATCAGGAATGAAAGCAAACAAATGGGGAAAAGGAGGTACCAAAAAGGTTAGGAAAGCAAAAACAGAGAACTCCAGATAAGATAAGGTCTATTGGGAAACAGCGTCCTATAAGCCTCCCTCCCACTGTTCTTTCTCTCACAGTTGCTCTGGTTTTCACAACGTACAAATATAAATAAAAAGGTCATGCTCTCTGTTATTCTTTTACGAGTTAATGCTATCAAAAGGTCACAGAACACACCAGGCTTTCAATTTCATAGGTCAAGTTCAGATCTTTTTAAGTGCAGTTTCTGAGTACAGCAAACATCAAAAGAGAAGATCACAGGTATTATGCAAAAGCAAATCAGTCAACTTTTAACTCAAATACATAAATTCCAGGTTTGTCAAGTAAAATCCCAAACGACGTGCAGCATGAAGCTGTAGATTTCTCATAGTATGTAGTCATAGTCGATATGAGGCTCATGAGTCAGACGGAAAGTCTCCTATAAAAATAAAAATGTATATTGTTGTATATTATTAAATGTATGCATCTTTGTAATGAAAACTACATTTTGTATCAATCTGATATAATATTCTAAGCTGAATGGTACGTTTTCATTAGATGTGAGCATAAAAATCATCATCATCAGCAAAAACAAAGACTTGGAAACAGGAGTCTGTGTGTAAGCTTCTATCTCACTGTTGCCATTTATGATGGCATTTGTTGGAAATGAAGGCTCTTCTGTTGAACACCAAGTCCAGGCATGTCTTTGAAGTCTGTCTTTCAGTTTGGCTGCACTGCTGTTTTGCGTAGTGTGTGTACCGAGATCATGAGTACATCACAGTACCAACGTCACCGTCTTGTATTTTTTTTTATATTGAAATATTAAAAAATTGTATGAGTGGATCAAAGTGATCAAATCTTTTCTAGCTGCACTAATTTGAAATTAGGTAGAGCAGCCGTCACTTGGAGCAGCTTCAAACATCCGGCATGTAGAGAAGAAGAATCTTTATGAGTCCAGACAGAGCATCTGCAGAGTGTAGGTCATGTTCAAATTTCATCATTCTTGCAACATTTGAGTAGCGTGTGCATAAATTGTGTAGCAGCGGGACATGCATGCAACGCAGGTGAAATTTTGAGAGGTCTGACAATCATGCCATATAATTTGTTGACATTTCCAAACAAATCCGTGGCAACTTGCAATATGATTTGTAGGATAAAATGCCAGGCAGAAACCCAAAAGTATAATTCCCTTCATTTTAAACCTTTGTCAATTTAAACCCCCAATTTGTAGTTTTGTGCCGTCATGTTGATTCTTCCGTCTTTCTTCAAATTTAACCGCATCTTAATTTGGAAGACCCAGTATTTTACCCTGTTCCTATTTATTCTAGTTATGATGTCTATCTAGACTAGTTGTTTAACATAAAATGTGACGACTCCTAATCAAGCCAAAATAACTCCAAACAACCTACTTCTGGTATCTATCAGAGTCATAAAAAATATTTTTGTCTGGATGCTTTTTTTCATTTCATATCAAACTTTCTTAAATCTTAAATTTTGAGAAATAAAACTGCAAAATAAAAAAAAAATGGTAAAGGGGTGAATAGACCAGAAACCATCTGACAGACCCTAGTTTAGTGTGTGCATGTGTTTACTTTCATTTTGTAGGATAAGCTGGATCCAATGAGTGTATGAAATATGAAAGACACAATGGTGAGTGGGCAATTCCTCTGAGATGAGCATTCATGACTGGACTCACACACCCAGGGAGGGGATTTAGCTCAGGGAGCCAGGTCGATACTGGTGACTAATCAACAGTGGGTGATGGGGTCATTAGGAACAGGGTGGGACAGAATGGTCAATCCACTGCTCTGTAACTCTTCATAAACCAGTTTTATGAATGACCTGTTGATTGTTGATTTAGATGAGTCTGGAGGGTTTTTTAAAAATGATAAATGCTGCTCTCCCGCTCTCCTAGGAGCCTGTTGTCAGGGAATGAACGTGACTTTACTCCACAAGGCAGAGCCCAGAGAAATGCAGCCACCTTATTAAGGTGATTAAGTAAAAACAGTGGGAGTGGGGGTGGCATTCTCTTTGGAAAATCATAGACTTTGAAGTCAGGGTTGTGTTTTTCATTTTGAAATGAATGTTATGTCACATGTGCCCTCAAGTTACTTCTGTGAGAAGCTGGAGAATGTAGATCAGAACATGTTAACCAAATAAATAAAAAATAAACTATCAAAAAAACATGAAGATGTAGTCATCTTAAAAGAAAGGAGTTTTCATTTTCTTTTCTTGAAGTGACCATACATTTTCAGGATAAATAGTAAACTACAATTTTATGGCAAAAAAACCCCCGACTTATTTGTCAAAGTAAAACATGCTCTCATCTATCTACGTAATTTTTATCTGCTTAGAAACTGAATGTCAGGAAAAGCTGCAATTAGGCTGGCATACGTCAGCTGACAAAGATGTTCTGAATACCAATGGGATAAAATCCCTTTCATTTTACAGACTTAGCTTCAGCCCAATGCACTTTCCCCGTTGGAACTCAACCTCAACGCTCAACTTGTTTTTGTAGATGCTCAGAGCTTAGACAAATTATGCAATCTAAGCCGCATGTTTCCTACTCACCACCATGCCAGTCTTGAGAAGCAGGTAGTGTACAGTCTGGGTTACATCAGCAGCATGGATCAGGTTGTGGTAGGGATTTTTATGTTTGCTATATCCCACTTCCAGGGCTTCCACGAATGACACCACCGCAGAGATCGGAATCTGAACAGTGCAAAATCGAAAGAGTCTGTGAGTTACTAACACTTAGAGCAAATCCTAAAGCTAACTTGTGACTTGATGGGTGCAGCATCGGAAACCGATGTCATAAAATCATCCATCAGAATCACTTGGGTTACAGCATCTTATGATTACATATTCATATCTGCTTTACAGCCTGTCATTTACTGCCAGATGCTATCAGCACCAGTGGATTGTCATAAGCCATTAGACGCTGCGGAAAATGAGCTGCACAACTATTAAAAGTAGATGAAGTGTGTCTAAACCCCACCATAAAATTATCATTGCTGGAATAAAACAACATAAACTTGGTCTTAAGGGACTGAAATTGTGTGCCTGCTTTCATCAATTTGGAAAAGCAGAAGGTTCTTGTCAGGATTGAAGAGAGCTTCTTTAACCTTGTTTTAATGGCATGAAAACATCAATGACCCAAGTTACATCTTTGAGAGTTTACCTTGAAGCGGCTTATGAGATCATATCTTGTGAGCAACTCATAGAATATAAATTTAAGAGCGTGATCCCCGCTGGCCTCATTTAGGGCGAACACATCAAACGACCATTTGTCAACATTCTGTGAGGGAGAGAAAAAAATAAATAAATCAAAGAATTAAACTGTAACTCCCAAGCAGTATGCAGTAATTTATAAAAGTGTTATTACTTTATGGGACAGGCCAAAACAAAGCAAAACTGTAAAGTGAAGGGAATAGGATATCTCATTTTCACATTTAGCTCCCATTCACTAAATAACATTTAGAGTAACTGACTATCTTCAGAAACCGCTTAATTGTTTGTATATTTTCCTCTAAGTTCAAATACAATTTCAATAGAAATATTTACTGAGCAAATATCATGAAAAATAAGCTCAGACAGGTCACACATGAAGTTGTGGAGTCATTTATAGCAGGTGGTGTGCAAAACTTTGTCAATATTCTGCTACTGTCAAAAAAAAAAACATACAAAGGCACACTATGACCCTCCAACTACTTCTTGTCTTCTTTTTTCCCTTTTTGCTTTTGTGTGTATGCATATGTTAATACCTTAAGAACAGATATGACAGATGCAGGGTAGCTGAGCCCCACCATATTGGAGGTGCGTCGGTACATCCTGTTTGGATGAGATAAAGACATCAAATACAGAGCCTTGCTGAGAGTAAATATCTTAAGAAGACACAGTGCCCCGAAACCACAGCTTGGGACGTTCCCCCACCACAACTAAACCTTCAACTAATCGCAACTCAGACCGAAAGTGTGATACAAGAAATAGTAATTTGCAAATGAATGAATACTGCTGCAGGTTTTTCCACATGAAAAAAACAGGTTTGTAGTACAAGGAGGTTGGGGTATTGTTTAGTGATCAAAAATGGCAAAAATAAGAAGTGTTGTTTTCCATTAAATTAGTAATGACATTCAGCTGTGTAGTCCAGTAAGTCAAACTTTTGTTCATTATTATAAGATATGATGTACTTCCATCAAACCAAAAGAGCTGACATATTTTTTTTATCTCAAAAAGTTAAATCCTATTAAAAATCTAAATAAATACAGACAACTTAGACTGTAACACATAGTTTCCCCTTGGTTACACTTGTTCTCCCTTTTCCCACTGTTACCTTATAGAAACAGTGGAGTGCCTTCTGAGAAAGTAAATGAAGAATGATTATAGCTTGCATGGTTTTGCATGTTACTGTGTGATGAAGCTCCATCTTGGAAAGAGAGCTGGCTCTCTTGTTGGGATTCGCCAGGTTTGTCAAGGCTTTAATAATGCATCATTGTCTAAGGCAAAGGTTCCCAAACTGTGGGGTGCGCCCCCTAAGGGGGTGCCGTGCCATTGCAGGGGGGCGAGGGAAGACGTCTGGATGAAAAAAAAAACATGAACGCTATATGCGCTGGGTTTTTACCTTAGAATGGCCAACTTTCTGTTATTCCTTTGTCAATTTGATACAGCAGTGGCTTCTGCACTTCCCATATCTGGTTATTTATGCTGGCCTTTTTTATTAGTTTGACTATTCACCTTCTTACTTTTTTTGCAGCTATTCTGCCTGCCTGACATTTGGATTCTGCTCCATTGTTATATATGAGGTGACATAAGTAAAAAAAAAAAAAATACTTTAGCAAATCTTTACAACATGCAGGTGTAATAAATGTCCTTTTTCTAAACAGCATTGCTCATATCTCAGAACGTATGACAAATTTTAAATGGAAGCATGTAAATTCATAATAAAATTAACATACAGAGCAGACTGACTGATTAGCATAAAGCCAATAAAGCTTTACTACTCAAAATCAAATAGTAAATTTCACCTACAGTTAGAAAGTGCATGAATTATGTCCTTACTCATGTTTTATGCACAGCCAAATTAAAGATGTTGATAGAATTTCTTTACCTCCCTCCAGGCAGCTTTTGTCTGGGCTTGCAAGTGATAGATTTGCAGCTCCAAGTGACTGCCCCATGTAAATTATTTATGATCTGCAATAGCATGGTTATTTGAGGTTGTGAAAATGCTTTATTACATCATACAAACTTTACCTCTCGACAAAAATTCCAGCCTGCACGGCGTGGACAATGCTCCGGAAACGGGGCTTTTCTTCATTCCGCCGGAGCATTAGCCCCATCTGCCTGGTGAAGGTGGAGGCCAGCCAGTCTCGCACCTCCGAAGGCACAGACTCTGACTGGATGTCACTGAGCTCATCTTCTGTGTCCACCAGTCGCCTGGATGAAGATATGGAAGGATAAGACAGAAAGGATTTTTAAAAGAAAGAAGGTCAGCTATATGAAGATGAAAGGTGAGAGATTCACTGGGGATAAAACATAAGTCCTACACCTGTCAATCAAATATATGACCTGTTATGTCATATATTTGATAAATCCAAAACATCACAGAAACCCCATAAGGCTTCATACAAATCCTATTAGGTGACATAATTCTCCATAGCATTACTAACGTGTCCAGGATCAAAAGAAAAGCCTGTTTACGTTCAGAAAAAGCATTTGCATCCCTCCGATAACGATGGTACTACATGAACCCTGCACTTGATAGTTCATCATCCTTTCTTCTGGACTGGAGTCTGCCCATCGCTGACCCTAATCTGTTTGAATCTAAATGATGAGAGGTTTATATAATTCCCAAAGCCTGGTCAAAGCTCATATTTTGAACTGTCACTCAACTATTGACATTTATAGGCCAAGTTTATTTTCTAACTTCAATTATATCTAAAAAAAGATTTATAGACATACAGCCAAATTTGCTTTGCTATCAGTCATTTAAATGTAAGGTCTTGTTAAAAGTACATACCAGCTGCCCATGTTAGCCATGCAGACATTCGGTGATGCAAGAATTGAAAAAAAAAAAAAAAATTAAAAAAAAAAGTTTAAAAAAAAACTTTAACAACATGTGATAGACAGACACACACATGCTCACAGCTCCAAAATAACTAAATACTACTGAATGCTATGTCTGGTAAACAACAAAGTCTTGGTTTCCACTTAGTTTGACTTATTTTATTTCAGTAATTATAAACGTAGAACATGAATGAGAAGAAAAAATTAAATACATAAATTATAGATAAAAATTATGAGAAAAAGAAATGAAGAAACTCTGACCACAGTAAAAAACTAAATATTTCAAGTCAATTTTTAATTGCACGGTTTAGTTTTGCAGGTTTTGGTGATGAGATGTGCATTTCTATTGTTATCAAAGAATTAACCATACCAAAACGCAGTCTCTTCTACAATATTAATGTTCTTCTTACCTTGTCTCCTCAATGTAAACCGATTCGAGCACCGATGCTGCGTACTCCAGGTTTTTCTTGAGGTCAGCAAGGGAAGCTTCTCCTCTCTCCAGTTGCTTCACCAGACATCGTAATCTAAAACAGAGATCCAGCAGTCACTGAATAAATGGGATTATGCTTCTGTTTTACTGACATGACAAATTAATTGTAACTGATATTGGATTAATCTTGTTTGGGGTCTCTGCACCAAGAAATTCTTTGTCTTGTCAAAATGCAGCTTTCTTCTCTGTTGTAAAAAGTAAAACCCAACAAAATCAACAAAAGATGTCACAATATGGCCACCTATACTGGTCACTTTGTTCCTGGTTAACTATCATCTACATGAATGCCACTAAAGATGACTATATTCACACTCAAGCATGGGTTTGAGTGATACAGCGAAAGTGAAGTGGACAATAACTTGCCACAAAAATTCAATCTAGCAAAGTTTTTCTCATTCGTTTTATTTTTTTATTATCTTGCCCTTCTGAGCATACTGTATTTAAGTCTGTGAATTTATGAATTTTATTATTTTAAAGTATTGTGCACCTGGTCACTATTAATCGTGTCAATAGTGATCAACTATTAACATTGTGTTTGACAAGAAAGCAAACTCCTCCTCCTTGTGTATATAAGTAGACTAATTAAACTGTATCTCATTCCCTTTCAAAAGGAATGGCTCTGCGATCTGTCCAGAATAACTCATTTTGTTTCTTTTGATGGCTGCTACTTTAATATGTTCAGGTGGTTTTACTCTGTATGAAATAAAGTTATTTAGCAATGTGGATAGTATATCCATTATGTCAAACAAAAATTTTCCTCAAAAGAAGCATTATGACTTTTTAAACACAATATCATCAAAATATCCAGCAGAGAGCGACTCATTCCTATACATGTCCAAACATTGAAGCACCATGAGCTCCTGCGCATTAGCTTCTGACACTGTGACAAGCTCCATTTGTAAAAATACCTGCAAAACTAGGTCAGTGTCACTGATTTTTACCCGCATCTGCTTTGCATCCAAATTAGCATATTTTAAGGACTGAACTAGTTATTTCAAAATCCATTTTCTGAAATATAGCTTTGATATTCTAGCTAAAAAAACATTCAGTGTTAATGTTCAGTTAAATTTCAGTTAAACTGCAAGATATTTTCTTATCTTGTGAAAATTTATTCAGTACAAGAGAGTTTGAAGCGTGTAACCATATTTCTACACCATAGTTACAATCAAAACCTTAAATGTGGTTTTTTTTCTGTATTGGAATGTTATGTTACCACATACGCGTTTTATATATATATATATATATATATATATATATATATATATATATATATATATATATATATAGTGCAAGGAGGCCTCTGAGACAGTCCAGCACATAACAGCAGGGTGCAAGATGCTGGCAGGGAAAGCGTACATGGAACGACATAACCAAGTGGCGGGCATAGTGTACAGAAACATCTGTGCCGAATATGGACTGGAAGCCCCGAGGTCAAAGTGGGGAACACCCCCAAAGGTGGTGGAGAATTACCGAGCTAAGATCCTGTGGGACTTCCACATCCAGACAGACAAGATGGTAATGGCGAACCAACCGGACATTGTGGTGGTGGATAAAGAACAGAGGAAAGCCGTTGTGGTGGATGTAGCAATACCAAGTGACCACAACATCAGGAAAAAGGAGCACGAGAAACTGGAGAAATACCAGGGCCTCAGAGAGGAACTGGAGAAGGCCTGGAAGGTGAAGACCACAGTGGTGCCTGTGGTCATCGGGGCCCTCGGGGCAGTCACCCCCAAACTGGAGCAGTGGCTCAAACAGATCCCAGGAACAACATCAGACATCTCAGTCCAGAAATGTGCAGTTCTAGGCACAGCCAAGATACTGCGCAGAACCCTCAAGCTCCCAGGCCTCTGGTAGAGGACCCGAGCTCAGAGGATGAAAGAGAGACCACCCACGGAGGGTGAGAAGGGGATATATATATATAAATAAAAGTGTTGCTTCGGTATTTATCTCTTTCAGCTGTGCCCATCTGTTATTATCTGTGTCATTTAATTAACAGTTTTTTTTTAGCTCTAGTCACAATTTAATATTTATGCTACACAGCATTACGTTAAAAGCAGTGTTTGATATTTATTAGTGAAAAATGCTATATAAATAAAAAATGTATAAAAGCAAAATCATATAGAAATCACTGACAATATCAAATATAAGCTTGTCTGTACAATAGTATATGTCTGGCATAATAAACTTTATTCTTATATTCAATGCCAACAATAGAATTAAAAGTGGTTGCTTCAATTAGCACACTGTCACCTCTTGCTGTACCCCACCTGTTGCTCTGTAGGTAGTGAATGAATGCCCAGAGAGGTTACAGTTGATGATGAATTATTAAAATGAGCTGCGGGTGATTTCCGATGCATTCATTGATCACTTACATTCCCCCAAAACACCTGCCTGCTCTCACTACCAACCAAGAAATAACAACAACTTGAGCAGTAGGAGGTCTTAAAACCTTATCCGAGTATAAATAGCATCTCTGCTCATCTAGGATATTCTGCATAAAGAAAACATAACATATATTTAACAGCACAAGAACTGTTTACCATTTAAATGTTGAAACAAATGACTGATGACGTTGATGGGCGTGTTACATTATCCTTCAAATTGCAGAAAGAGCAAATATATATCTAAATGTGTTAATTTGCTCATAAACAGCAGCTCTATGCATGGATTGCTTTAACTTGTCATAGGCAAGTGTAACACTGCAATTGTTGTGCTTATTAGTTGGATGCCACTAATGATGGCTATTAAGAACAGCTGTGTTCTAGTAATGTTCACTCCTTGTGTAGAAAAACAGAGAAAATGCAACATTACATCTTCTTGAACAAATCGCATAAAGCCGCAAAATGAATAATTTGCCGTGTGACTTGTCAATTTGTTTTGACTTTCTATCTTGAAGGAGCGGTTGTTTGAAAGGTAATATTGAAAAAAAAATAAATAAATTGTCTCTCTCACAACAGCCTGGAAAGATTGTCCAACCAATTATTTGTTCAAGGGAATTATTATTCAGTAGACGTTAGGCATCCAGGGAAGCTTTCTAGTGAGTGATTGCTTTTTTGTGAGAGAACAAAACAGAAAAAGAAATGTTTTGTACTGTAGATTGAAGGCCAAACAGAAATGTTTGACAGACCAATTAAAAAAAAAAACTTGGTGAAGCAAGTACTCTGTTAAAACATGATTAAAATAACAGAGGCAGCAGTGAGAAGCTTAGCTCCAGGATTGTCAATAAATGACAATGCCAACAAAACAAAATCGGCCCATTTCACCTGCTGCTGTTGCCAATGGAGGCAATGTACTGTGCTAAAACTACGGGTCAGGGCCAAAGTAACTCCTGGGCACAAAGCCATTTGAAATATTCAGTGCCTGAAAAAAAAAAAAATTGATTGCCTAGCAGGAATTCAGCTTTTCTTTGGCTAAACGCTTGAACTGAATTAGATTTTTTTCAACTAAACCCACCAGACAGCTCAGGGTTCGATTCCCACGTTTTCACATTATCTCAAGCTTTTACATAAAATTTTAGGTATGAAGATCAATCCTTCAGGGTTAGATGTAACCTTACATAAAGAGCAATTTTATTCATTTTGGATATCAGTAAGTCTGCCCAGGAAAGCTCAGTGAATTAGTACATCATTAAAAACGCAATTCATTTCAGAAATGAAATTCAAAGAAGGGAAACTCGGTATCTTGTGGATTTGTGGCTATTTTGGTAATTTGATTTTCCTTTTAGAAAATACTATTCAAAAATAAAACAAGTAGCTATTTATTTATTTATTTAAAGAAACTGAGACTCAATGTTGAATTGTGTTGTTACACTACGAGATGAATTTGATGAGATTTCCATTGGTCCCCTATTCTATATTGATGTTTGTATGTAAATTATGAATATTCTTCAATAGTTTCCAAATCCTATGACAAAGAGTCAAAATCAATGCTTATTTGTTACTGTGCTCATTTTGTATTAAAAAGGCTTTTTGTTATTTTAAATTTCTGAGAAACTGAATTTTGACTTTTTATCAGCTATAAACCACAAAAATTAAAAATAAGAGAAGTAATTCCAACCACTTCCAACTTGTTGATATTCTATTTGACAATTTAGTTGTGTTTGAGTATTTGTGCATGTCAACCATGAGCTAAGGACAGTTGTTGTCACTTCATGTCAAACCGCCCTTACTATGCAGGAGTGATACTTAATCGCCAAACAGTGGAGACAGAATTATCAGAGCAAATCGTAGAGAAGACAAAATGAACATACAATTTATGTATGAGCTTTTTGATTGAAATACTGCTCTTACTACTGCCCTGAGAATATTGCTCATACATATAGATGAGAAATGGTTGACAGAAGTGGATTTAGTTTTTCATGTATGGGACTTTCAACACACATGTCAAAAGGGACATGTGTGTCCCTTCACTCCCTCTGCAATGGTTTTGGTGTGTAATTGATGGCTCAAATAGGAAAACAGTCAGTAGTAGGGATGAAGATTTGACCTTTTAATGAATAAACAGATTAACTCACAATAACTCGGAGACAAACAGCAAATAAAATCCAACGAATAATTCAGAGATTGAAGTGAATAAACAAAAAGCAAATACCATTAACAGCAGGAAGGACTGATGATGACTGAAAAGAACCAGAGAACTTTGGAAGGAGTGAGTGAAACAGGTGAGTCTTCCTGCTGAATTTGGGACAGATATGAGTGGACATAACTTAAGGACATAGAGGCCAGACGGCAAACTGACAGAGTCTATGCAAGTATCTAAACAGCACCATCACAGAAAAACACAGATGAGTAAATAGCCAAAATCTAACTATGATTGAACACCAAAGTAAACAGACGGACAAGAATTCACTGACAAATAAAATGGCAAAAAATTCAACAACTTTCAACTCATGCTAAATGTTTTCAAACTATAGTTTTCAACTCTGCAGACTCACTCTAATACTAATTAAACAGCCCGTATCACCTTTTTAGATGCTCACCTGTAATGCAAAATTAACTTTTTGCACATTTTTATAATTCCATGTGTGTCTCAACTGCTTTTAATAACCATCCAAGTGCTTTAAAACCTCACCCATCTGTTTTCTGGCTGGGTGATTGACAATCACAATTTGCTAGCGCTGCCTTGTTACTTAGCAAGCCCAGCCAAACCCATCCCTTCACCTGGCAACCCAAGCAAAGCTTAAGCTAGCTTTGGTCAGCTGGTTTAAAGTAGTAGTAGGTACTTTTATAAAAAAGAAATATGCAAAGTCATGTCTCAAATTTTCTTGTCAAATATGCTCACTTTGAGCTTTTGCTCAGGTTGTGCAGAGCAAATAAAGAACATTAGCCTCCAGCTGTCAGCCTAAAGATAGGATTTGTGTTCCTTTGAAAAGATAAAGAGAGAAGAGATTAAAGTTGGAATTCAAATCAAGAGTATTTTTGCTCACTACTCACTGCTTTCAGTCATTTGCCCTAAGCTAACCTTGTCACACAAAAGTATGGAAAAGAGAAAAATGACTGCAGTTCGCTGCTGCTTGGGTCTGGAGGACTTCGACAACGCTCAAACTTTTGTCAACCGCCATGACATCCGGATGAGAGCATGAAATGAAATGAAGGCAAAATAAAGGGTGGAAGGCAGCACCAGTTTTTTCCCCCCCTTCATTTAAGAATTACTTTATACCTTATTTTTTAGAAAGTGGTTGCTGTGCCATTCTGACTTGCATAAAAAAATGAGCTAATTTCTGCTTTGAGAAACTGTAGCAACAGGCACGGCCTGCTTTCTATTCAGAACAAAAGACAGGAGAATAAATGAGACTGGATTGAGCAATGGGGGAATGAGAGCAGAGCCAGGATGCAAAAATTGGTAGCCGCCTGTGTTCCAATGACATTCTAGCCTCCATGGTGAGTAATCAATGGCCTTGGGTCAATGTAATCACCCAGGGAGATTTGGGTGCTTTCAGGAAACACACACACAGGTTTTGGGCTGATAAGCAGAATAAAGCCTGTTAAAACATGATGACTCAAGTTAAGCTAAGACAGACTCCACGTATTCAGGAGCATCTTTTGTCATTTGTGACCGCAGGAGAGAAAAGGGTTACCAGTAAAAAAACAACAAAAAAGAGGTAAAGGAGAAATTACAGACATTGTGAATAACAGAACTGGTGTCAAGCAAATAACAAAAACTAGTGTAGTACTTAGACTGCAGCATTTTCTCAGAATTCAATAGAAGTCAGTTTTCCATTTGTTCCGTTTATTGATGTTCATTGATGTTCTTTGACAACATGCAAGCCTGGTAATGAAGTAATTATCTGTTATTGATAAAGAGATTACTATGATTAATTATATTATTTGTATATTTTGATTTTAAGTAAATTAGATAGAAAAATTTTATTTTCTTCAAGAAGATAATTAAATTGTCCATTACTTTCACAATGTAAAACTTAAACTTTTAGGATTGCACTTTCTCCAAAGCTGCTTTGTGTTATTTTGAGTTTTTTTTAGAGTGAGAGTAAGGCTAGGAATTATCTACTAACTTTTATTGTTGTGTGATAATTTGTCAGATAAACCTTAATTCATTTATTTGTTTCATTAAGGGAGAAATATTAAGTCTAAGCACAGGGTTAGGTGAAGCCCTGCAAAAACAAATTCAGAAAGGGCTTGTTTCCACTTCTGTTCCTAGACTTATTTAAAATCAGAAATTGAGAACTCTGACGAGTAGAGGTGTGCCGATCGATCGGTCACCGATCATAATCGGGCCGATTTTCGTGAAAAAGTGCATGATCGGTGATCGGCGATCATTGGCTCTTGTTGCCGATACCGATCATCTCATTTCGCAGCCTGCCTGTGCAGCTGGTCTCCTCTTTCCTTCACTCTGCGCAAACGCGCAGCAACAAATCCTAAGCGATGTATAACTATAACGCACTGAGTGAATGGGGAAGTTTGCATGTTGCGGCGGAAAATTGAAGCAGTCAAAATGCATCAACACAACGAAGCTAATACGACATAAAAACAATGCCATACTTGACGGAGTTTGGCTACATCTAGGCTCACTGCAGTAAAAAAGACATACGGAGCGATCAGATAGCAGGTAAAGCAGCGCACAGCTACAAACACTCACCCGGATTAGCATGACGGTCAGAAAGCTAAACAAATAACCCGCAAAATTATTTAAGTCTTCGAGCTGCGATGTAAGACGCTGGTTCTGCTCTCGCTGTTGAACCGCTGCTACAGGTAGTAATATTTCACAGACGGAGCGCCGCTTCTGCTCCACCTGGTAGTGACTCTCACACCGAACCTCTGATTAAAGCTGCAGCATCTAACTTAAAAAATACATTTTACATACGTATTAAAACTTTCGCTGTCCTAACATGAGACAGATAATCTCTGAAAAAATAATCGATCTCCTCCCTGATCTGCATAATTACTCCGCTCAGTCAGAAACAGCCAATCAGAGCTAGCAGTAATCAGCTAGCCGCCATGCTATCAGGAAGTTTTCATTCAGTAACTCTGGATTGTTTATTGTAATGGAACTAGTTTTTGCCTTTGAATGTTAGGTATTATACTTGAATTTTTTTTTGGCAATGTTGAGAGGTTTTATTTTGGCTCTTTGTGTTATTTAGAGCCTTCATATGTTATCAGTCTGTTAAAGATAGTATATCAATAGCAGTACAATTTGCACAATGCCTGTTTTGTTTAGTTTTCTTCTTGAAAAAAGTTATTAAAAACAAGTTTTTGTCTAAATTAAGGTGAATTCATGGTTCCTTTTTCCACATAATGTAACCGGTAGTGTTTATGATTAAAAAAAATAAATAAATAAATAATTATGTGATCGGTATCGGTGATCGGTATATCGGCCCTCATGGGTGATCGGTATCGGTATCGGCAGGAAAAAACCTGATCGGCACATCCCTACTGACGAGAACAAAGTAAAAACAGAGCCAGGTAATAACAGAATAGAATGAAGAGGTAAGGTTCTCTTTTTGGCTATTGAGTGTTTTTTTTTTTTATTACTTCTTTCCACTGGTGTTGACTAGAATGATGGCAGTGACATGGGCAAGCACTAGCATGATGGGACTAACGGCTAGGATGCTCATAACTCTTTTTGCATGGCAGCAATTCTTGGTTTTCATGCAGAGACCGGTAGAACTGTGAGTCCCTGCTGAATACATTTCAGGAGCTTTACAATCATATTTCAACTGTAGATTCTGAGCAAAAGTCTTTGAGTAGGCCACATATAAAGCAACTAATGGAAATCTTCAGAAATGAAACCTGGCCACTTCAAATAAGGTTCTGACAGCTGCTGCAGCTATTAACTATACAAGTCAACACTGAGTAACAAGCTTGGTTACATTCACAAAAGTAGGGAGAGAAGCTATTAAAAAAATCAATAGAAATACCCATTTAGTTTATATGACATACAATATCTAAAAATAATTAATTCTAAAATTTTAATGGAGTTTCGTCTGTAAAAAAAAAAGTCAAATCACTTGATATGTTCTTTTTATTATTTTTATGAGATTATTTTTATATTGAGACAGTGCATATGGTTAATAAAATTAAAAACACTGTATTGGAAAGAACAGTAATTCTTTTTAAAATATAGAAACAAAATCTCCTTTGTTGTAGATTTTCAGATAAGTTCACTTTGCTTGTCTGTATCTATGAAAAAGGTTGGTAAAGAAGAATGTCAGAAAAATGATTACTTATTATTCAGTGAGAAATATTTATTTTATGGTTTAAAAACAGGTGGGTAGAGCAGCTAAAAATTCTAGTCAAGTAAGAATAGCAATTCTTCAACATATTTTTACTCAAGGAAAGCTACAAGAACCCATAAAAAGAAATACTGAATTAAGAGTAAAAAACCATTTGGCCATAATCCTTCTCATGTACTAAGTAACTGGAAACAACAGCTGATTAAAGTTGTGTGCATATGTAATAAAATCAAATTGGTATTTTAAAGCTTAAAATAAAAAAAAACGAATGAACATAAATACATATTGTTTTTACAACATAGGACTTTTAAAAAATCTCCTTTGTGGCATTTTTTGAACTACTGATTGTGGTGACTGGGTTATTCTTGTGCTTTTACAGATCATTTTTATGTTTTGCTATTATTGATGTTTATTTCTTGTATTGTGTGTTTTGATGTATTTTTTAAAACTCGTCTGTACAACTGTTTGGGCGCAGTATACAGTACATCCAATGACAAGACATTATATATTGAAATCCATATCACACAGCAGGATGAGCAGAAAGAAAAAACATTAGAACAGTGAGGCTTTTGTACAAACAAGAAGTCTGAATTCAACATAAGCTGCAAGCATGTCAGTTTCAGGTGTATTTAGAGAAGTAATGTAAAGGTGTATACAGTAGCCAGAAATTATGTTCTGATAAAACTAGCTTTACTTTGAAATATTATTACTCAAGTAAAGGCAAAAAAGCCCAGCTTCATAAAGCTTACTCAAGTAGGCTAATTGTAAAGGAGTAAATGTAAGTAGGAACTACCCACGTCTGGTTATAAATACTTTAGTGATTGACAGAGTAACCAGCGAGCGGTTTTAATCTTTTAAAATTCCTTCTCCTTTTGTGTGCTGATAGAAAACATTGGCTAAATGGGTAAACACCATTTGCTTTATCCACAGTGATTGTCGGCGGTTATTTTGTCAAGAGTGAGAACGGTCACAGCAGGTATGTTCAGCATGCTTTAATTCCACTAAAACCTTTCAATAAACTTACAAGTGTTGTTACAGTGCACGACAGCACTCCCCAAGCAATTTCGGTAACTCCTTCAAAAAAATTTTCTAATATCATTCTAAACAAAGCCTTTCCTGTGGGAGTTTGCAAATGACAGATGTGACAAGAATGGCGTGGGACAGAAGAAACCTTAAAAAAGATCAGTAGCTGGCTGAATGCAGCCCACTCATGTCAAAGTCTGCCAATCAAATCTGCAAGATGAAGTAAAATATTCTCTTTTATACCATAAGCAATGAAAATAAAGTGAGTGCATTTGTGAGTGTGAAAGAATGAGACAGTTCCTTGGGTAAAATATATATTCCAAACTGAGTATCACAGGATGGGTATTTTTGAAATGACACACAAAAATACTATGGTTATATGCCATGTCTATGAAACAGTACTGTAGG
Source organism: Poecilia mexicana (assembly GCF_051168715.1). Classification (NCBI taxonomy): domain Eukaryota; kingdom Metazoa; phylum Chordata; class Actinopteri; order Cyprinodontiformes; family Poeciliidae; genus Poecilia; species Poecilia mexicana. The sequence goes on along the minus strand of NW_028263386.1, from coordinate 10,878,179 downwards.
TGCAAAGATATATTATACATGTTTTCTAAATACCTTAATATATTCACTAGTTATTGATGCAGTTACTTTTTCTTTTAAAATCATACATTTTAGACATAACAAAGACACAACAACGAGAAAGAAAGATAGCTTCAAACTCCTCCAGGACCATTTTGTCTTTTTTTGTTGGTAAAATATTTTTGCCAACTCTGATCTGCAGTTCATAGGAAGGAAATTACAGCAAACAAGGCAAAACAAAAATAAAATGAAACCAGATGACAGAACAGGAGATTTTAAAAGGAATGTTTGAGGATATAAGCAGAACCAAGAGACCTGGCAGAGCAAAAATACTAAATTATTAATTCAACACAGAATGTTGAACATTCTGGGATCTCTGTGACAAAGTAAATGAAATTGTGCTAAATATCTATACTCCTGTGGAGATAGAGCTTTAAGAAAACGGGTTTCAGTAAATTCAGACAGGCACACAATGAATTAGCATGAGGCAAAGTGATGAAGCATTAAGCAGGAACACACAGAGGGTCCTTGATTTACCAACAGCCTAGTCATCATAATAAAAGGCTGGGTTTTCATATGCCACATAAAGTTTCATTGTCATTCTTATCTCTTTATGCATTCCCAGTGCAGCCTATGAATCTTAATTCATGCACGAGCTGAGACATGCAGATATGATTTAGTTTGCTCTCGTAATAACAGAGTAGAGTCCAGACTGGCGAATATCTTGTTTGAAACAGAAAAAAAATAAAATAAAATAAAAAAAAATGGAAAAACTCTACTAAACTCTGAAGGAGAGTAAGTTCCCAAACTGCTTTAAGCATGCAGTTAAAATCTCCAATGTTAAAATTGTGGCCAGTCGTTTTCCTGGTGGCAACATATCTGCGTTGCAGGTATTAGCCTGGTATAACTGTGATTATTAATCCATGACATTCACACACCAGTCTCAATCGGGTGAATTTAAATGAGCAGCCACAACCAAAATGGACCATGAGGGCTTCAAGTACTTTGAAAAACACTCATAACAGCATTGTTTCTATGAACATTGTGTCCCATCACTGTTATGTCTGCCACCAAATGAATCTCACCAAGCAGCTGAAATGAAAAACATATTTTTCTCCAAGACAATGAACATAATCCCATGATCAGGCCCACTGCACATAGAGATTGGAATATGATGGGCTTCTGAAAATTAGAAAAACAACTGCGGAGAAGCACTCACACCTCCAAATTGTATTTAGGGTGAGTGATTAAAGAAAATTGTAATTGTGTCTGACTATACCTCCAATCCAAAATACGTCACATTTTTGTAGAGAAGTACTATTGTTGCATTAAACAAGGATGATAAGGAGGAGAGGGAAAAGGAGGAAGCACATGCTAAGCACATCAGGGTAAAGGATACAATTATACTTTAAATGCAGTTCAACTGAAGCGGAATAATTTTGGATTGTCAGGAATATCCTGGACTTTGGGTGACAAAATTAGAGACCTTTTCAGTAATGCTGACATGGTGAAATATTTAGAGGCAGCACCTGAATATAATTTTGACAATTGCTTTTAACAGCAAAAATACAAAAGACAAACTGTGGACCAAACAAAATGGAAAGGTTCAATAATTCTGCCCAGCATTTTATACTTCATTCATGAGTAAAATCGTATCAAAGTTGCTAATACAAAAGCTGTTAATATTGAATTTGCAAAGTGCACTAAAGTTTTGTGCTACAGTAGCTGTACATGTGGAAGCATTTAACTGTCAAATGTTCAGAGCATGCAAGCTTGTGTTTGTTTTCAAGAGGCACAAAAGAAGAGCTGTTCTAAATCCAAACTACATTTCATTTAATCCCTGTGTGCAATTTGAAAATTCTGCGAAATAACTTGTTCTTGAGGGAAATAAAAACAAACAGCTTAACAAAGTGCTTTCATTCTGCTTGCATGCAGCTTTACATGATTGACAGTAAGTACTATGTCAGAAACAGAATTTGCAAACCTCTATTTACACGTGCATCAGTTTAACGTCATGTTTGTTTTGATCGGTAAGATCTACAGTAATTTTGAGGATGCGCACTGACAAAATTTTACTAGTGGAGTTCGTTATATAAATTTGTCAAATGGCCACTTGTAGAATAAAATTAAATAATTATCAGTAATAATTATTACTACTGATCTTCACATTGATTTCCATGGAAACTAAAGGGCACAATTAGTTTCCATGAATGCAACTTCCATAAATGATAACCCCAACGTGGAATTTTGAAAAAAAAGCGACATGGCTAATTTAAATGTCAGTCCATGATTTGCACCATTAATTAGCAAATTGCTTTTAGTAAATGGTAGCCTGGGAGACGAGGTTAAACAAAAGCAAACAAACTTGGGCTAAATGTGTGAGCTTGCAGCAACGTAAACATCACAGCGGGTTTACATAATTAGGAATTTAATGGGCTCAGTTATGACTTTACATCAGTGGCTTATCACCTTGAACATCATGGGTGGGAGTATAAAAACAAGTCCTTTTTTAACTACATAGAAAGACAAATGCCTGACAATCTTACACAGATTTTCAAAACGTGATTTTTAGCTGAAAGGAACAGTGCTCACGTTTTCGTGCATGTTGATATAATGAGAAGAGTGTGGCAACACCGCGACCCCGATGACTTTACCTTGAATTCACTCTTCTGTAACCATCACTGGCATGTCACATCGTTTCAAGAAACGGATACTATCTTCCAAAATTTGTCCTCTTATTGAGTGTTTTGTTTATTGTCAGTTAGTAAAATATTGGCTAGTATCTTGAGACGAATGGGAACTGAAATATTAATATCAATAATACCCAGTACACACTATGTGTATAGTAGCCATAGTAAAACCTTAACAGCAACTCCTGCTGGATCTTGTGGAATATGCCAGACTGCATGATTTCCTGCTGCAGCAGAATTATGTCTGAAAAATCCAACAAAGAATTCAGTCCAATAGTGTAAGGGAAACAAGCTACAAGTTCACTAGTCAGACTCAAAGTAGGGAAATGGAGGATGAGCAAATGGAGACAGCTGTTGAAGAGCTCATGGTTGGCCAAAAATGAACAATAAGACATCTGTTGCAGTAGCAGCAACACTGCATGATTTTCCCGGAAGATTTTATCACATTACAAGAAGATCCTTTCAGTGCTTCATGTTGAGTGGGAGTGGCCGTCAATGACATCTGTACCAGTGTTTCATGTGTCACCCTGGAACAACCTACAAGCGTTGTCTTTTTGACATTTTTTTTCTCAGTAGCCTGGTCATTGGATTGGCAGCTAAGGTTTTTGAACTCAATTTCACATGTACAGTACAATAGGCAGGAAGAAACAAGCTCCCTTAAACACCTCAATATGTGTTATTGGATTGAACAATTAAACAATTTAAAATGCTGTGCAAGTGGAAAGGGACTTTTTTTTATTTGTTATGTGAATGCTGTGAAAATTTTGGAAAAACTTCTAAGTCTTGTAAATAGATTGGGGTGTTGGCCAGTGTATTTTATCTGTTTATTCAGTGTTTCCTTGTTCAAAACAAGTTCATTAAATGCCAGTAATTCAATTACAATAATCTAATAAAATAAAACAAGATTTTCAAAGCTCATTGAAATACCATGTGAGATGAGTCATGCTGTCAGGAGATTAAAAAGACTTTGTTTCTCTGTCTGCCACAAATACACACAATCGCACTCCTGCATTAAGCATACAGACAACATGTAATGGAAAACTCACGACAATCAACAATTCATTTCATAGATGTCTTATGACTTAATATGACTTCATTTTTGGATGGTAATACAGTGTGAATGTATAACTAATTATACCATGTTTAGCTACTTCTATTATATTGAACAGAAAATTGTATTTAAAAAAAACAGATACTGAGCAACTACCAGAGACATTGTGAGACATTGAAAATCAAAAATATTCCTTATTGATTTGCCTAAAAACTACTGAGTGATTAAAATAAAGTGGCACCTGACAGGTCAAAAATAGGACATACTCACGTTTGACTACAATCTACATGATCTGCAACAATTTAAGCATCCTAAAAGCCTAAGAGTATAATAGGATTAGATTAAGACACTGTAACAGTTTTGTTTCACAAAGGTTTCAAATGTTATTTTTAGCCCAGCACTGATTAGCCACCACTGCAAACCCTGACCTATAGGGTTTGCAAACCCTGACCTATAGGGTTTGCAAACCCTGACCTATAGGGTTTGCAGTGAGGTTTTTCTGTGGACCTTACTGTAAAAGTACAGGTATTAGTCATAATGGCATTCTCTTCTGTTGTTACCACCTGTTGGATGGGTTGCTGACCTGGCTTAGTACAGTTGGAAAACCATACTAAGTATACTGGAGTTGCAGATGGCATACTTATAAAAAAAAAATCCATCAGCTTCTTTGGAATTCAATTGCTCTTCAACATCCTCAGGTACCACAGATGTTTCTGTGCTTTCCCAACAGCTGAGGAGATGTTATTGCTCCAAGTCAGGTATTCCAAAAATGTTACTCCCAGGTATTTAAAGTTAGTAACTCCATCCAGAGTTTGGAGTGGTTTTGTCTGTTTCTTGGTACCCCCAGAGGGTTCCAGCATGGAAAATGTTGCACAAATGGTGCGACTGACTTTCAGTGTCCTTTAACGGATGACAGGAATGTTTGTCAGCATCACATAGGGGTTGGGAAGGTTTTTGCTAGCATAACAGTTTTAAATGGGAATAGTGGACATGGCTTGTGGAACTCTAACTTGTGCACACATCCAGTCAAAGTATAACATCTTTAATTCAGCTTATGTCCTTAAAGACTGAGAGTAATTTAAATATATAACCTATACTTTAGAAATTGGCTTAAAAGTGTAGCATTGTACTCTAGAACTGACAGTTGTGTTATTGTTGGATGGATATTTATATCACTGTCAGCCTTGTAAAGATAACTTAGATTTATTTTAAAACAAAGAGAAGGAAAAGGGAGAAAATAAATAGAAAAAGGTAATGACAACACCACTATCCTTCCTATTCTCCTCGTCACACTCACGCAAACACATAGCTACACAAATAGATCAATAAAGCCTGAAAAGTGGTCCTCTGTGGTGAATGAGGCCATCACTGGTCTGTCCTTCAACAAGGGAACAAACAAGGACATCAGAATGCACTTTGCTTGGTGATGCGCTTCTTCACACAATGGCCTGGGATGGAAAGGCCTTGTTACTGCATATTTTATTTGAGCTGAACAGCATTTTAAAAATGGGCATTGTAGCATTTTACACCAATCGATGTCATACAGTCATATGATTACCAAAGTGGGATAATGCAACAAGGATGAACTGTAGGATTTTCTGACAATTTAATACTGAGGTACATATTGGACTTTTTAAAAATTTAAAAGTTGGTCAAACACATTATTGGATTAACATTGAAGATTATAAGAAGTTTTTTTTTCTCTTTCCAATATAAATATTACTTTCCATCATTCTTACTTAAATTTGATTGATTGATTTAAATTTTATGTGTGGTTTATACCATAGTACTTCATTTCTAGGGCATTTAAAATACAATATAGCAGTACACCAAAGTCATGCACAAAAATATATACAAACAAACAATACAACAACTTATAGTGAAACTTTTATTCTCTCTCCCTTCAACTCTGAGTGACAATAAACAAGTTCTAGGAACACAAATCGGTATTTCCTGATTACCTTTATGTTTTTTTTTTTTTTTGTTTTTTTGTTTTCTTCAGTAACAAGCACATAAAAAATGTTTTTGGACTTCTACCAGCTCAGTCTCTCTGACTCAGCAAGCAATTTATTACAAACTGGGAAGAAGCAGTGAGACCTAATGAATCTGTGTTTCTGCTGATGCTGCAGATAGGATCAAAGCAGAACTTGGCTTCAACAAAAAGAATCCACACACCCAACTGCCATGAAAGTACTCTTCAGCAAATTAGATATAATAGTGACATGATGAATGTCTATACATGTTTTTGGACAAAAACAAAATATGAGAAATAAGAAAACAAAGTTTATCAACATTTTGTTTTTTATATAAAGTGAAACTTTTACAGTCCTCCACTTATTTCTGGCAACACTTATTTTCCAAACCTTTTAGTATCTTTTTGATACCTTGGAGTCTTAGTGACACACTATTATTGCAGATTGCAGTATATATGAGAGGCTTCACATTACGCTGCCTTGCTACCAGAAATAATCTACTTTAGGAATCCAAGCACCTGTTGTCTCTGTACAAAGTGCATAGAGTAGGCACTAACAACAAGTAAACAAGATAGAAAGCTCCATACTAACAGATGGTGTACATGCACTATCTTTTAAGATTCAGTTTGAGTGTCTTCTCCTGTGTGAGTGACTAACATGTTTTCTATGAACATCAGAAGCCTAAAAAATATAGTTGAGCAGATATTAAAAAAACAACTAAAACTTTTTATTTCTGAGGTTTATATTTTATAACTCATTCTGTTATTTCAACATATTGTGCTTTATTCTGATCAATAAATTCATGCAATACTTAACTTGTATGTATCTTAGTGTGGGTAAGATTTTGTATTAGTCATATTAATTTTATTAAGTATCAATAATTTTGCCTAAATTTACTCTGCATCATCCTAGCTGAACAAAGCCCAAATACTCATGTGTTACTGTTTGACTGAATGCAAATTAATCTAACCGAAACAACATAATTGACAGGGTAACTCTGGCAAACACACTATTAATTTCTTCCATTCATTATCAACTATTAGTACCCATTTGATTAATATCACCTTAATCACATCATGAGTTAACTGTGACTAGCCTCATTCTCTGAACACCTGAGTTCAATTTTCCTAGTCACACCTTGGCTACATTACTGCTATACTTGCAAAATTACAATGTCACTCAAACGTAATGTGTGACAACATGAAGTAGGGCAAAACAAATAAAAACAACATCTACAGAAATAAAAACATGAGACCATAAACAAACACACTTATCAGTTAGTTAAGGTTTAGAAAGCATTTGGGGCTCCAAAGAACCACAGTAAGAGCCATTACTTAAAAATGGAGGACACATGAAACATTGGTGAACATCACAAGGAGCAACCAACCCACCAAAATTACTTCAAGAGCCAACTGAAAAATGCCATCTTAAGGTACTTTGGAAGACAAGTTCAATTCATATCCAAATTCCTGTCAAATAATATCTAATGGCCTAAATGTGTGGTCTCTTGATTACTTCATTACATACTCAGTGTCTTATCTTGTTCTTACCTGAAGGCAATCAACAGCAGTCTGTACAGAAGCACATGTTCAGTCAGTGGGATGGGCTGTGATGGAAATGAAGTGAATGGTTGTTGATTGGTTATTGAGTTGTGCTCAAGCTTGGCAGGCAAACTTTAATATATATGTTCCTGTGGAAACTAGTTACCACTACCCCATGTTCTTTAAGTGACAGTTGAATTCTTATGTGTATATTCCCAGATGGAAACTTTCCATTATTTTTTTTATTTTTTTTTTCTTGTCCTTCAAACTTTGCCTTTTAAAACATGGTCCTATTTAAGTGTTACTGTAATTAAAAACATGATGCTTTTCAATTGTGCCCCTGCCATCAATTTATTTGGTACATATAAACAACCAAATAAAAAAAAGAAACATCAATAAAAGGCAATTTAAGTGAATAGCAATTTGAAAATCACTCTTCAAATATTTAATAGCTGATATGGTGAATACATAACAACCAATATTTTTTATTATGAGTTTGACATTTGAAAATAACGTCAAACAAAACTCGGCAAAAGTCAACCTATCCCTTTAAGTCTTCTTGAAACAGCATGTCTCCATCAAACACCATGGTAACCAAAATTAGTATTCCATTCGACTCAATTACGCTTCATTATGTTCAGCAGGAACAAGAAGAGAGGAGAGGATTGTTAAGCTCCTAGGAGACTCTTCTTCTTCCTCATTCCTTTTCTTATTTTCGTTTCCCTGAGCGTCACTCATTTATCTGAGATTGCTGAACTGGGAAAGGAGGTCTCAGCTAGACGCAGCCATTATAATGAGAGCCTTTGCTAATGAAGCACATGCTGTGATAAACTTATCAATAAACAGTTTTTCTAGCATCTGCTTACATCATTCTGTGGTGTTGCTTTTTAACCATTTATATGGACCACTAATAAAATAAATGCTCTAACAGGCAGGGTAAAGTGTAGCAAAAATATTTTTTAAATAAAAAGTGATTGAATCCAATTTGATTTACACCAACAGTAATTAAATGCAAATCAATGTTATTCCTCAAAATAATATGTTTTAATGTGATTCAATAAATTATGGTCAGACAGTCCAATTTCAATAGGAATCCTGCTTTACAACTAAATAGCAACAAGTATTCATGTAAAGACTAAAATAACCAAAATATATTGGTAGAACCACTTCATTAAATTACAAACTTGTCAGCAATTCACTGTATGACATGCCATAACATATAATAAGGTGCTTCTTCAGAAAAACTTGATCAACATGATCTGACTGAATTCAACTGTGCTGAATCACTGAAACCTTAAAATCTCTTTAGTGACAACTTTCACAAAGCAGTCCACCCACAAAAACAATGTTCTTGCTGAGCTCTTGCTGGCTGTTTATAAATCACAGATCAAGCTGGTGATATCCTCCACACATGTTAGTTTTCAGAACTCCTCTTGTGACCAAAAATAGGCATAGAGAGGAACTCAGCAGCACTTATGCAGAAAACTAATGCTGGACATGCTACAAGGTAGAACAAATTAACTGTGTCTAACATCCTAAGTCCATTGATGTGCTCTGTCTCTGTGCACTTCAGTGCGACCCTTCCAAGGTATGTAAATAGGAAGACATTTTTGCTGAGTGATTTTAGGAAAACCTCCAAGTTGTGAAGTGGTTACAAGTCTAGGACTGAAGTGCACTGAGAATGAATAAACAAAACTAACTAAAGTGCAAATACTTCCTCAATGTGTGTTAAAGTCATTCCGCTGTGGAGTCATTCCAAACATAGACAAACCCAAGATGAGTAGTCTCGTCTATCCAGCTACTGGGAAAAAACAAAATTCACAACTTGCATCTCAGCAACATCGTCCTATTAAAATAGTTGGATCTGGCAACATTGAAACACATAATAATAAACAGTCACGGTTCATTTTTGCCTAGAATCCTGCAGCCTCTGATCCCACAAACTGTTTGTAATCACTACAAGACATTCTCAAGCCAGGAAGTCAACTCCAACATCACTCAGCCAGTAGGGGGCTGTGATTACCTTGCTTGAAGGCTTGGATCTGTGAAAAACAGTAGATTTATTCTAACCTTTCATGTCAGACAGCGAGAAACATTGGCAAGGTGAAAGGCATATAAATCTTGGCCTTAGGTGTCATGTAAAAGAGACCAATGTTAATTTAGCTGCACTCACTGCTATTTTCATCTCAAACAAAATGCTGCCAATGAGAAAAAATAATACCAAACCCCACCAGAATTGCCATCATAAGAAGAGCTGGACAAGATTTAAATAGCAAATGTAATTTTTCCTCTTTCTTCAGGATTTACCAGATTTCACAGATACATACAATAACCACTGCATCTAGATTTCATTCAACAACTGCATCTAATAACAGCTGCTCTAGTGATGTACTCATGTCGTACACATGTATGCCGTGGTTATCTTGGTTATTTACCGCCTACCCAAAAATGCAAACTCACCCACACGTCTTTTAGTTCACTTTAAAGAACATCAGTTTACACCGACTAATCATAACATTATGTGAAGTGATTGATGGCACCTTGGATATAGTAGATATTTTGTAAGAAAGTTGAAATGTTACAAGCAGGAAAATGGGCAAAGAACTTCCAAAACTGCAACTCATGAGTTTCTAATCTTGAGTGATGAAAAGTGGTCCAAAGAAGAAAAAGTGTTAACCTGCCAACTTAGTCATGTGCAGCCAAGGCTTATGGGTAGTTAAGGCTGGCCTGTATGAGCGAATCCAACAGGAACTGTAGCTAAAAAATAATGGTTCTGAGGGAATATAATGTACATTATAGTTTACAGAGTTATTCTAGATCCATCTGAGTACTCAAGGTGATCCCTGTCCAACACCAAAAAATCCAAACAATTGGTAAATCAGACGATCAGAACTGGACAAAAAGCAACCTTGCTGTTGTTTGAAGACTCATGTTTATTTAAATACCCTGGATGACCCGGCACTTGTGTGTCATGGAACAGATAATACCAGGCTGAACTATGAAAAGCCAGCAAGCCTACAGAGGCTTTGTGATGTTGTGCAGACAATCCTTTACCAGGAAACCTTACTACTAATATCTTGATTCCAGATACCACTGCATTTATTTTCTAGAGAAGATGTTAAGAGGAGTTTATCTCTTGAATACTTGGGCTCTTAGCACCTATAGAAAAACCAACACCATGGCCATAATGTTATACCTCATCAGGGTACTTATAATAAAACCTAAAAGTAAGATTATATCACCCTGAGTTTGTTTGTGAGAGTATCAATATGTCATGTTTTCTCTTTAACCCAGCAATGAATTATTTGATTGCATCTCTAGTCTTTGACTAAATTGAAACTATCTTAGAAAGTCAACATATGTAAGATTTATCTGAAGTAAACTATGTGTTCAAGCTATTAGGTCTCAGTCTGCAAGAATGTGATTGTATAACAGTGACCTACTGGACTCAGTTTATTTTCTGGAGAGGATGTTTAGTCAAGCATGTCCAGGAGTGCATTGAAAAAAATTGACACAAAGCAGATTTCTAAGTGCTTTACTGGAAGGATTTCCTGCTCTACGGATAGCATCACAGAAGACACTGGTATGTTTATTCACGCGCAAACTCACTAATGGAAAACTAATTCATGTTTCATAAAAATTTTACCAGGTATGATGTATATTTATGATGCAACAGTCGCATAAAAACATGACAATATGTGTTATTATACAATGTCTGATCTTTTACCATTTATTGTCTGCATAGAGCAGACATCTAGCTCAATTATTTGCTGAACTTTCTTATTTGTCTGCAAGTGTGTCCTGAATAATTAAATGTAATGTAACCATAAATATTTGGTAATGAAAAGTTCCCTCAAAGCAGGCAGAAATCAATGTCGTGAATTATTATTTTTTATTTATTGTTTATCTTTTTGCTTTTCCATGAAGACACAATTTTCAAGATATAACTTTGAACACTGCATCAGCTATTCAAACATACTATATATCAGGTTTATAACTTCTACAAGGTTCAAAATTATTGGGCTAGTTGGATATAAATAAGGTTGTTGCTGAATGGGTGGAGGGGGGTTGACAGCAAATAACTGCAGGGCATCACACATGAGTACACACATTCGGCAAACAAAACGCTGGTGAAAGCACATGGTCCCTATTCATATTACCACATAGTAACCCTTTTTCACCCTTCCTAAAAATATGCAGACACTAGCAAATAGCTGCACATCTCTGCTCGTCTCGCACTTGAATAAACAGCCAGCAGGGACAAGGGTAGAGGTGGGATGCTTAGTGGAAGTGTGGATATAAACAACCAGATTAAACGGGACAATCTGCGACATAAATCTACAATAGTATTTGCTGCAGGCACCATGAAGAGGGAAGCCTGGCGAGCTGGCACCATGAAAACGGGTGATGTTTATATAAGCTCATCTTTGCTATAGACTCAACTCAGAATAAAAGGATATCATTTAAGATTTGTAATCCATCTTCAGTATAGCAATACACTTAGCTCTGCAATGTCTTAGAGAGAAAGGTAACCAGGGAAAAATAATCAGTGTAAAAGCACTTTACTGTAAAATGACAAGGCAGCACTTACATTAACACGTGACGTCTTTATTACCTTTGTTTAACAACTGTGGAATATTGAGTCAGAATAAAAATTCCAACAGAATTTCAACAAAAATTCTGATCATCAAAGTTGAGGACGTTGTACATTTTTATGAAATATTCAAACATCTACATTTAGAAATGTACATGTGCGTTACACAAGGTGAAAAAATAAGTTGCTTTAAGAGTTTCCGAGCTGAACTTAATTCAGTTGTAAAAGACATTTAAGCTCAGAATGTCAATTTTCTTCAATTAATTACTTTTTTAAAAATAATTAAATTAGCAATGTTTGTTTACACTGTCCAGAGTAATATGACTATATCTGATAGAACTGTGAAGTTTTTAAACAACCTCAAACTATATTACTGGATCAAAAATGTAAAAATTAAAATGTGGTATGAATTTGAAAAATCAATACTCCCTGCTAAAAACAAACAAATAAAGAAACAATGCAAATTTAAGTTCTACAGCATCTACAGTATCTGACTGTGAATGAGTATTCAGAATATAATCTGGACTGAGTGAAGGTTTATCCCTTTTAGTGAAGAAGTTTAAACACCATACTTATTGCTTAAACTTTGATTTATGAAATCCAGGGCTACTTTCACACACACACACACACACACACACACAAAAGTGTTTCAAGTATGAAAGTATTTATGCACTGTCCTTTGGAACAGAACATTGACTCATCAGAAGTACTTTTAAGTCTGGATCTCTTTGTGTCACCTCTTCGTGGGACATTAACTGGGACCTGTGATTGACGCCAACCTGTGTCACAGCTTCATGTATAGATTATGTCTAATGCTTTCCAAACTTTTAAATTCACTAAATAAGATGGATCATATTATACATACATTAACACATAAAAATAAAAACATATAACCGTTTGTATAATCCAGGTTTCTAGACATCATCCACGGTACAAAGAGGTTCAATTTGATCAGATCTGAAATAATGATGAAGACACTTTGAAGAGACTTGGTGAAACCAAATAAAACTGAGATGTTTGTATGCACAACACTAGTGTATAACACTGGTGTATAAAAAAAATTACTTTTACTTCTCCATAGTGGTATTTTTTTATTACCGGTATCTATTTATTCTGTAATAGTATCCTGCTGAATAATCTTTTATGAATCAAAATAAACAAAAAGTTTACAGAAATGTATTTACTGTCAGTATGAAGCATTGACTACTTTTCCTGACATCAGTTGCTTCTAAAATAGAAATAATGCAACAGTGTTCAGCTTAGAAAGGATTATGGAACAAGAAAAGGAGCTTGGGCTTTTTTTCGAGGTAACATTTGTACATCAAAAGGCCAACATCTTGTATGCACTGACATTTTTTTAAAAAGAAAGGTGCCTTTGAAGATCTGCAATGATTAAAAAACTGTGATGGGGTGCAAACTGAACTAACTCTGGTGGTTACCTGAGAGAAAAAATGAGCACCTGATGTGGAGAAGCACAGTGGGGGATAAAGAGAGGAAGAAGAAACAAGATTGGTAGAGAAGAATGTAATTAGCCCAAGCTTGGATATTGCTAGAGTCAGGTAATTACCACTCAGGTAATTGGGAAGAACAGGATTGGGTGACAGGAGTGAGGAGAAAAAGAATGATCATCCTGAGAGATGAAAACATTTTTGATGAAACATTCTTGAGTAAATTCATTGCTGGTAATATCTGAACATGAGACCAATAGCTTTCAGTTGAGTTTAGTGAATAAACTAACAATGCCAGACAATAGTTTGATTTTATGAAAAACAAATCTCTCAACTACTACCCCCGCCTTAATTCTGGTTAACATGACGTATCTTTGAAACATGAGTCAATGAGATCTGTTTCACGTGTCATCGGTCAACCTTTATTTATGATTCATTATCTGAACAACACCATCATTGTTATTGCCTCTTTGGAATTACTGGTTTACTTTTTGAGAAATAATTGTATTTGTTGCAGCCACTAATCCAAACATAAAGCCAATGAAAGCAATCCCCGAATGAATCATCTTCAGCAGAGTGCTCAATAGCTGGTTCCTGACCAATGACTCTGAACCACAGGAAAAAGCACCGAAAGGCTCGGGTTAATGGCATTTAATTGGATGTTCTTGAATAGAAGCCAATGACTGGGTTTCCTACCCAATTACTGGCATTAACTAAAGAGCTGAATTGTCTCTTGTGACTCTAGGTTTGACAGTGTCTGTCTTTCGCTCCACAGCTCTTGATCTTTATTTGCTCCAGTGCATTATTTCCTTACAATTCTCCAGTATTTCCGTTTTAACAATGGGATTGCTTTGGTACTATCAGTTTTGTCAACTACTGATTGCATGTGTTGTATTCAAAAGCAAAATTGCATCAGTAGGTTACAGGATTATTCCCAATCTCACATTTATAGTCCACAAAAAAGTCACTGCAGTTTCACAAAAAGGCTACAAGCTCGTCTTATTCAGCTTTTACAATTCAGTGTAATGAGTTCACACTAAACTTATTGATGCTTGATAATGTCACCACACAATCATAGCAGAATTCATGACATGACAGATTTATCCAGGATAGAGAGTTTTAAGACAAAAATGAGTCAACATTACAAGATTCCCATAGTTGATTTTTGTTGCACAGTTTCCAACCCTCGTTTATCCTATTCTTCTTCTCTTCCAAGCTGTGATTTGTCTTTTATTTTTCGCTGACAGTGCTACTTATGTTTATTCTTGCAGTTGCCGTAAAAATATATCTGATAGCTGCTGGGATAAAGAAGTAAATTTCCTAAATCAAAGAAATTAGCAGATGTTACCAAGGAATGTGAAGTAAAGAGGAGAAGAGGAGGAAAAGAAATTAGATTTAACTGTTTTTTCTTAAAAGAAAAAACCTTGCAGAAGATCAGGCGTCACATAAAGTTGTGATGGTTGCAATGTGACGGACTGTGAAAAAGTTTATGTGGTATGAATACCTCAGCAAATAACTTTACATGAAAACATTCAACCTGCTTTCCACCTTCGGCTGATTACTTGTTTAAACATTTCTAATGATGTCTAAATCACCATCTGTCTTTGCTGTCACTGCCAGCTGCATATACGTTAAGTCTTGCTCTAGCAACAGTAACTAAGTGAGGTGGGACTTAAAAATCTGTCAATTTCTGGGGGCGGAGTGAAGCAGAAGAACCAACAAAAGCATGTGATTCAGAATTAAAAACCTGTTTAAAACCAGCTTTATATTAGAGACAGCAGTACAGCAGAAAACATGGAACTCTACATGTAATTCATATTTTGGCTTTTTGACAACAGAGTAGGTCAAACAACCTAAAGCAGATGCTTTTGGTTTTTCCATCCCTTGTAACCCCTTCTGTGCACATACACAAGGACACCCCCACAGAAACAGTCTTCTCCCATTGCTGCATGCCTCCCTCTGTGAAAAGGCCCATCTCCATCTCCAAGTGCGAGGGGCTGTCCTGGTGTGTCAGTAATGACAATGTCCCAGTGTTCCTCTCTGCCAATTAGCCTAGCCGTAATTACACAGACACATATGGAGCTGCCAATCACCCAGCTCCTCCGCAGAAGGAGCTCCCCCGCCCACAAAAGAGAGCGAGAGACACAGAGAGACGGAGACAGGAAGAGTAAACGGGTTCCCAACAGCTGCTTCTGTAGTGCTCTGGAAAAACTCACACTGTTTCAATAAGTAGGAAGAGGAGGGTTCAGTTCAATTACTCCGACTGTGTGGCAATCCCACGGTTTGCATGAAAAATATCATGAAACCATATTAGAGACATCCTTCCTTGACATAGGTTTTGAGCTGAGCTCTGTTTTATGGATTAGTTTCAATTTTCCTTTGGGTGTTATTGCAGTCCTAAAAAAGGACAGGACTCTTATGAAATATCCCCAAATAAAATTAAGTGCATACAGTCGACTTCAAGAGTCTGAACTTGATCAAGTTTTGATTACTTCATTTCATCTTAAGCTGTATGTGTCTCTCTTTCTCACTGTTTCGGTGATTTTGATGTTTTAATCTTTTTCACTGTTTACGTTTTAATTATGTTTTTTACATCCGTTTCTCTTTCTCACATGCTGTTTTTATTTTAACTATGTAAAGCACTATGAAATGTCTTCCTGCTGAAATGTGCTATACAAATAAAATTTGATTGATTGATTCATTCATTTTCACACTGTCTTTTGAAGTCTCTAATGAGTTTTCATCCAAAGATCGCCCAACTCCATCTATCTTCCCATGGACTATTACCAACTTGCTAGTCATCGCTATAAGAGAATTCTCACCACATGATTCAGCAATTATCCAGTTTCACAGTAAAATGGATATGTTCAAGATGATTACGTTAATGTTCAGGTTATAATTCATCATCAATTATAACTTGACATTGAAGTGCTGTATGAGATTTTTGAGGGTTAGCATGCTGTTGCATAATCTAAGGCAGCTTTAAACTCAAATGATTTTATGTCTGTCCTGTCTTCTTTGTTGCTTGGTCTTTGTAGTGCTTTTAATTCTCGTAAGATCTCGAACACGTCAATGTATTATCTAAAGTACAGCTGTGTTTCTAAAAGCTATTAGTTGCACTGGATAGCATTTAGGAAAATGAGAGTAAAAGGGTTTGAATACAAATCCAGATATTTATGCCACAACTTTGCACTAGTTTGTCTTGATCTATAACATAAAACCCCAGTAGCATACAGGGAAAGTTTTGAGAATGGCAGCACTTATGAGCTACAAATGAAGTTTAAGTGTAAGTAAGTATAATTAAGTATACTCTTGCAAAACACAACATATCAGTGTTTGGTTTATCAGTCATTGCTTATTCATGGACTTGAACAATGTTTGTGTCAATATGAAAGTTTTATAGTGTTGGTATGTATTTTATCCATTAAAATGACAGGTTACAAAAGATCTGCAAAGACTTTTCAATAAATAAAAGAACCTCAAGCAATGCTTAAATCTAGATTATTCCTTTATCCTTTGTCATTAATTAATTTCTACCTTCATCCTAGTAATTAAATCATTTTCCACTTTAATGGAAGCTTGATTTCCCCAGAGTATCTCCAACTGAACACAACAAATGAAAGTTTCACAATGAGGAAGATAACATCTTCACATGTCATTCATCAACCTTTCAAGTGCTGCGTGTTGTTTATACAGTAAAGCATGTCACCATAATTTCTGTCCATTAAGGAGCTAGTTATCTGGCAATAACAGCAAGCTGACCCATCAAAATGAAACACTCAGAGAGTGAATGAAAGAGTAGTTGTCAGTTTATTCACATGACAAGGTTTTACTCTGTCAGCAGCTGAGCATCTCTGGGAATGTTCGCGGACGAATGGAGGCAAGAATAATAACTAAAGCAATAACAATAAACACTTTTATTAAGCTACACTTATGTAAGATGGCTAAAAAGTGCTCAAACAGGAAATGAAACTATAATTAATGAATAAAGAAGGCAATATGATGGTAGTAGGTTCATGAAACCTGGTGATGCAAGTGGGAAGAGGAAAGATATATTGTGAAAGACCGAGGGAAAAAAAGGAAAAAAATTGGGCCAAGACGATGAGCAGGAAGAAGAAATCTGAGCGGGAAGGAGGCGAAGGGGGAGAACGCAGAATCCCAGTTGCAAACCTTACCTCTGGGACGTCTTCTTGTATTTGCGCCTGCCAAAGAAAACAAATAGGGGAAAAAGTGAAGCATCAGACAAAACAAAGATCGGAAACATGCAAACCGCTCAACATCAACTGATTTATTTTTAAAACATGCAAAAGATTTAAGAGAAAGGGGCATACTAAGGTCAAAGTAAGTAGTGCTGCCTGGTGTATTATTTTTGTACTATCTTCCAAACTCATGTGAGTGTATCACTAAAAGTTTGGCTTTCTCACATGTGAAAAAAGCAGCAAAAAATTCTTAATGTGAAATAATCTTCAGCATAAACATCAGAGTAAATGCAATAAACTTATCTTTTCTATAATCAAACATCAACACAAAGGCAAATGGGGGATCAGGCTTGCAGATCATTTACTGGATACCATAATTGTAGTAAAATGGTATATCTTTATTGAACACATTTTAAAAATGCACGAAACAAACTTTACAATTAAGGTGTTCATTTGTTAGATATATGCTTCATCTCAGGTGCTCTAGGACCTAATTAAAAGAAACAAACATGCTGACGAATAGCTTGGCATTGTTCTGTGGACCAGAATGGACATGAACCAGAGACAGCGAGGGCAAGGGCCTTTTGAGGAGCAAGGGAATAAGAATGTAGAACTATTTTCTAGTTAAGAGTAGTTTTTACAAAACCGTTTCCAGTCAGATAATAGTCCTGAGACCATAGTTGACAATATTGTTAAAAAAAAAAAATCAATGTTCTTAAGACGGCAGCCAACCTTCCAGGATGTGGATGCAACACCAAATGGAACCATGGGGTCAATGGTAAAAGTGAATTCACCAAATCGCATGTTGACAAGATGCTGGGATAATATTTATATCCATGATATAAAACATATTGCCACATTCGTTCTATTATTACAGGAGGAAAAATGAAGCTTTTAAATAAACTAAAAATTTTTGAGTGGAATTAACTTTTTATCAAATTTTAAACTTACCAGTGTTTTTTCATGTTAAAATTGATCTTAGTAAAACTTTCCCTAATGTCAATAAATGGTGCTCCAATAACAGGAAATAAAAAAAAGGAAGTGTAGAAACTTTTACCACAAACTTTCTCTTTCTGGTCAGAGTTGTGATATTTACCATTAAGCACACTAGCTAATTTATCTTTCTTGGGGACTTATTATCAATGCTATATGCCCCTCCCCTTGCTTTCAACGAGACTATAATACCTTCTTGTTCAATTTAAATATAGCAGCATAGATCTGAAAGCTTGGTCCCTAACAATTTAATCTAACAGGTTTTTATTGTTACTGCACCAACAGGGAGTGATGCATGCGGTCAGCTTTTCTTTTTGACCATTACGAAGCTAAGCGATAACACACTTTGGTTTGGAGTTGGTCTATTGCATCTGGCACTAGAACCTTTGAATCTGTGTTGGGATCAAACAAGTCTGACCATCTCTTTGACCATGCTATCTTCATTTGTTTAATTGTATGAAATATTCTACAAAATGTATTATTGAAGCAAAGACTGTTGAGAGATGACGATATATTTTTGCAAAGTTAAGGTTCTTTCAGAGATTGTTTTTTTTTTGTTTTTTTTACATCTTTTGTGAAGGCATACCAGCAAACTTGTCCACGTCTATAAATGGGCCACTGTCAAATTCAGCATGCAGTGCATTCATATCTTCCACCCAAAAGGTTGCAAATGCCTGCAATCAGTAAAGCAGGTGTGGATTAAGAGAGGCGTAATGCTATGCAAATAAAATCTGAGCACATGTATACCACACACACCTGCCGCCCAGGACACCTAGCTGACGCACACACTCATATTAACACACCAAAACTCATATCACTTCTCCTAACATTGGCCTAAAAACACCCACACCTCCACAAAATGTTAACAGCATGGCTCTGGATGATTCACAAGCATACACTTACATATTTGCTCATGAGAATAAAGTAAAGAGAGATGGGTTAGAGGAAACTGGGAGGGGAATAGTACGAGGGGATATATTGGTTGAACCAACCACTGTTCTTAGGACTGCAGACATGGATTTAAATTCCAGTCAGGTACTATTCACAGCACTTAACTTGATTTCTTTCCCAGTCATTTTCTGTCTTAACCTTTTAGCGCTTGGAGTGAAACTGCAAGCTAAGGAGGTTATCCTACCCCAGAGAAATTGTAAAAGCTCCCCTGTGGTGAAAAAGAAAGATAAATCAATCTTCTGTGGGCTATCAAGCAATTAAAATTAACACCGGATTAATTGTCACAGTCAGATGCGTGTCTCATTGACTGTTCAAAGAAAATTAGAAGCGAGAGGAGAAGGAGTTTTATGCTGAGATATGAATGAGAAGGATATGAATCTAGAAGGGAAACTGCAACATTAATATTTAACCTGTCACCCCTTTTACTAAGCTTCCTCTGTGGGTCATTAAGAGGGGCTTTCATCAGCTTGTATCCCAAAGTCTTAGCATAGTAAGGACATTGGGTAAGATTGGTCAGGTAATTCCATAAAACACTGTAATAAATGATTTAAGTTTATGACTAAATCCCTTCATAGGATGGACTCTGTGAAAGACTGCTGTTCATGGTGTTTTTTTGTTCAGCTATTTTGTTTTAACCAAAATAATAAAACACAGTGAACATATTCTAAAGTTAAATGAAATGCCTACATTGAGAAATTATTGAACCTTTTGGTAAAGAGGTGTGGGGGGGTTGCCTCTTTTTGTTGTACATTGAGTCCTTGTCCAACCCTGCTTGTTACATCTGAGCTTGTTGCAAACATTTAATATTATTGCTGTTTTTGTAGATATGATCAAGTTTAGGTGAGTAGCCTCTATCTAAGTACCATTAATTTATTAATAAAGATCAACAAATGTCTCCCTTATTTGAATGGCAATTTCTCTTGTCTTTTCCATTTTGAAGCACAACTATGTGAAACATTTATTTAAGTTATTAAACAAATGTTTGGAAAATTCCAAAGGTTAATTTATTAACATAGTTTTAAGTGTGGCAATAATACAGCAGGATTTTATTTAAAATGCTAAACTAATAGATTCTCAATATTTAAGACTTTTTCACATCTTTACCAGAGCTACACATAATTGTGGATAGAGATTAATTATACGTTTTATGCTTCCATTAAGAAAAAATTGAATTGAATCTATCAGGGATCTTACTGAATGATTAAAAACAATCAAAGTTTCACAATCTGTTAATGTAAATGATGATCTGGTGTTGGTCCACTGTGTTTTTCCAAGTCTGAAGTCAACACAGTGGTGTACCAGAAAACTTCAGTCCTTCACTATCTGATGATGATGATTATATAGATGAAGAGAAAGATGAGATGGTAATGGTGATGACACCAGACCCAACAATGCAGCTATTACTAACCAGGTATAAGAAAACAATTTGATTTCATCAAAGTGATCCCCAATAACAATCATCCAGGATTTTCTTCCAACCACATTTCTTCCTTAAAGATGATGGTTCCCTGCTTTTCCTCTAGTTTTATTACAATCTGTTGGACGTTTTATAACCCAATTTTGTTAGTTTCCGTTTTATCCTTAGATGTTTTGTGTGCTTGATGCATTCCAATGAATTGGCCTTTCATAAACAGACTAACATCCCTCCCACGACCACAGAATGTGTCTTTCAACATGGTTGAGAAATGAGAAGCTGCTCATTTCATCAGATGGGGTTATACTTGTGGCCATTGCAAAAATAACTGCCCATGCAGTAATTATCCAACATGTTTACATTTCAAGGTTTGAACTACATACTAGATTCAGTGAAAGTCTCCATCATAACATTACTGCAATACAAGTGTTTTTTTTATGTCTGTTCAGAGACAAAGTAGAGGTCAAATCCTATCGGTCATGTGCAGCTGCAGTGTCACACACACACACACATCCCTGTATAGTTACCAACTCTGCAAGTTTTATGACGGCTGAAGGAGAAAGGTCTCTTTACCTCCAGTTATTATACAATCATAATTTCATACCGGCCCATGCCTATTAAATATGTAAAAAAAAAAAAAATGTTGAGGGTATTCTAGTCTATGAACTGTGTACACTTCAATTCAGCTTCCACAACACACCTTGTGCTTACCACTTATGGCCATTTTATGCTATATAAATGTACATCTGATGTGTTTAAGTCACATGTTAGACAGTAAAAGCAAAGAATTCATTGTTGTATATAACTCAATAAATTCAGGCAGTGTGGGTCGATTTTCATTTAGAGTAATCTCTGCATTTCTTTTTTCTTTCATTAACTGAAAATAACAGAAAGTTATTCGACTTTTAAGTGTAAATAAAATTTAGAAAACTGTGCAATGTGTGTGTATTATCCCATGCAGAGAAGACATTGTCAGGTTTTAGACGACTTCACTGAATGTGGAGCTGAGATCAAACTCTCTGAAGTGAATTCTCTACCTGTCTCTCTGTAGATGATTGGTGTGCCAGAGACTGTGCCAGAGATTGTGGTGTGATAGCAACACTCACACATAAATCACACAGCTGCCAAACAAATCTCCACGGATAAGCTGGCAGCACATAAGCACGCCATCAAATACACTCTGAAACTCACATCCACTCTCTATCATTCACATCATCACATGGGCAGTGAAACTTTCCCCGATCTCCACACTCAAACACAATGCATAATGCTCATCTCTCCCTGCTATGCACAACATGCGCTGCATGAAGTGTCAACATTTGTGGGGTTTGGCTCTCTTTGTGAGATTAAAGGCTAATATTGTCTCTGACATGCAACAGGAGGCCTTTGAGCAACAAGAATACTACAGTTAATATTGGATGGGGAGAAAAAATTAATAATAAAAAAAAAGCATTGGCTCCCACTGCTTTCATCTGACTCACTAGCCATCAATTACCCAAAAAGACAGATGGTTATGATGGGTACCGAATTGAAGAGACAATGAAATCATCCAGGAAAACTTAATGTGGCAGATGATGATGACAGCGGGACTTACATCCTGGGCTTTTCACATGAGGAAAGAAACTATTACCAGTCACAGAGCGAATGAAATACCGTAAAACTAAATCTTATAAGAGCAACAATCAAGTCAAATGACAGGAGTTAGCCGTGAAAATCCCAAACAACCCTCTCTAAAGTCAAATTTGTTTGTATAGCACATGTTGTAGCAAGACAGTTCAAAGTGCTTTATATGATAAAACAAGACAAAAATCAATTATGAAATAAGCAACAGATTATTTCAGATATTACACTTCGTCAAATGCCAACATCAAAATCATCAAGAATAATCATTATCAAATATACATCAAACGTATTAACCAATGTCCCAGCTGTTTTTAAAGGCAACTCTAAACAGGTGGGGTTTTAGTCTTGATTTAAAGGGGCTCAGTGCTTCAGCTGTTTGTTTTTAAATATTAACATAATCACCACACGTGGTGAAGAGAAAAAATGTATTTCTGTCAGATTTCCCATAATAATATTAGCCATTTCCTTTCACAAGCCAACCTTCCTCATAACAATGCCCTCTCTCTCCCCTGCTGAGTCAAAATGATGAAACAAGAAATGGATAATAAGGAAATTCACACTTAAGTTACATGAAAAGTGCTTCTTGGCTCCCTTCTCAGGGGGAAAGGCCATAAAGGTGTTGATTGGTTGGTTGATTGGACTAAATGTTAAAATAGTGCCTGTAAGGTTGTGAATCTTTTAGAAGACACAAAACTATTCTATTTGACCAAAATCATTAGAGTCAATGAAAAATATGTTATACTTGCATTTTATAGCAAAATTTGGAACTGACGCATGGTGTACATGCGAGTGGGAACAGACACAAGGGTTTTCTTTCATCTCTTTCAACATACAAATAACTGTAGAAAGTCTCAACAAGTTAAGTTTCAGTAGTATATATTTAAGGGAGGCATTTTAAATCGTTGCCATATCCAATGAAGATTAAGATTTCTTATAACAAATGTTTACTTTGGCTTAGGTTCAGTGATGCTTATGAGCAGTGCCAATCTTTTCATTTTCATTACTTTGCTGATGAATAGTTAGATATTCCTCTGATGAAGTGACCTCAAGCCATTTTTAGTTTAGTCTAAATAAGTTCATTCCTGTCATATTTACGTCATTGATCTTCTCATTAATTATGTTCTAATAGTCCTGGAATACAGGAGGAAACTCAAAATAAAATTGTTCCCTAATAGGTGAGCAAAGTACCATGTTGGGCTAGTAATAAAACTCTTCAGTTTGGAAGTTATTGAAATAAGAGTAAAATTATCTATTTTTGGTATCGGTTTCATCTCAAATTCAGCGCAATTCCTGCAGATGCATATTCAACACACTACAAAGTTCATGTGAATTGTCAAATTTGCATCTGATTTAAAAAAGGGGAAGCAGAGACTCAAAGCAGATTTTTGTTTATATAATTGTAAATAATTTAGAGTTAAAAATAAAGCTAAAGGGAGCTCTAAAGATAAAGGCACAAACTAGGTAGGTGCTGCTGAGGCATATTTTTGTATCATTTAGGGAGTATTTATATGGACGTCCATCTGACATACATGTGTAGAGAAAATATTTCCATGCCACAAAAAAACATGATATCCAATGACGTAGTCTTGACACAGTGCTTACCAATAACTACAATTTCTTTTAAAAAAGGGCTCACATTTACTTTAATCAACCTTTTATTCTTTCTCAAGGGCTTTCTTTTCCTTCTTGTCTAATAACAAAAACAATGTGTGCAAATTTGCAACTGATAAAACACGAGTGTTTTGTTAGTTTTCACGAGCAATCAAACATTAAAATCAATTAAAGCTTATATTTTCTAATAACACGGACAATTTCTGCATGCTTTATTAATATATACAAAACTAGTGCAAGCTATGATAAAAATAATGATCAAAATTTAGCTCAAATGGTCTTTTGCTCTCAGACTTTATATTGATAAAAATAAGACTAAAAACTGAATATACTCACAGTCCACGGAGCCTGAGCCAAATCTTCTCTATTTGTTCCGGCTGTAGGTACTTCAGAGCAGTACTTTCAAACTCCTCGATCTCTTTGGTGGGGGACTCCATGCCAGACAGAGTTCCAGATGAGACAGCAAGAGATGAAGTTAAAAAAATTTACAAAAACAAAAAGTTAAATCCCTTCAAAAAATGAGGAGAAAATGTAGATGCAGTGCGTAGAAGAAGGCAGTAAGTGTTGTGAAAGCCAGAAGGTCACCAAGGCTTCCCTTGTTTTAAATTTTCACCCAGCACTGCAACAAACTGCCTGCCATTCTTCTCCTTTTCCTCTCCTGTAGTATGAGAGAGTATGTGGCCAAAACTCAATAACTCTGAGTGCAGCACAGCGCTCAACCAGCTGTGACAGTCGTAAAACAGCCCAACTGCAGCTCTTTTTCTTTCTTTTTTTTTTTAACTCTCTCTCTCTCCCTCTCTCTGTTTTACGTTCACTTCTCTCTGGTGTGAGCACAGGGGTCCTGGAGCCGTGCCATGCTCTCCCAGCAACAACGGGATGCAGACGGCAGGGCAGTGCAATCCGGGATTAACGCACACTGCCGAGCTCTCCTCATAAGTGGGAGGGAGGAAAAACAGCTCGAGTCAAAGAGAGGGAGGAGCCAGACTAATAACGGGAACCCATGTTCGGCTTCACCCAGACGAAAACCACAGGGGGTGAGAGAGGAAAATGAATTGGGATACAAAGGAATCAGAGGGCAAGACCTTTGACTCAATAAAACACGTTTTCTGGAAAAAGACTTAAAAACATGTAGAATTTTACCTTATTTTTTTGACATTGCATGTTTTTTTCCAGATTTTGAATGATAATGAAGCAAAGAGAGAGAAACCTCTCTGGAGGAGTTGATCAATGTTGAAGGGATACAAGCCATCGCTTCAAATCTTTAGCTCTGTATCTTTTTCCTATTCATCTAAAATGTAGATAATACATTTGCTCTACAATATATTAAAAGCCATGGCAAAGGGGATTAGATAGCATGCAGACAGTGCAGTGACACTGATTTTACAGAGATTACTTTGATCCATTGAGTGCATGTGGGACCATCTTATATTCAATCCCAAATACAAACATAAGAACATGTCAAATACAATTCCCTCTTCCTCCTCTTGTTAATACACAGACACGGTGGTGTTTTCTGCAAAAGCATGCATGCAAATATTTCCCTTGGTGAGACGATATGGGAGGTAAGGCGCTGAGTTTAAATTTAGGTTGTTTTTTTGAATACAAGTATTCATGATGACATGTTTGCAATGGAAGCTGATTTACTAAAAGGGAGAGTAAAGAACAAGACAATTTGTATATTTTATTCCATATTACGATCAAATTAAATATCTTTATTTATTAGGTTTATTTGATAGGGACAGACTCTCATTAACATATACAAACTGAACAGAACAGCAGTCCCGTTCCTGTGTCATAGTGCTTATAGCGCGAGTTATTTTGAAGGACTTGTCCTTAGCTGGGCTTTTTAAAGCCAGTTGGTTGGTCCTCTCACCACCTCTTATGAACTACAAGCAAAAACAACAGGTGTGAAAACCTTAACCCATGTTAAGATGCCAATATTGTTGAAGTTTCTACCATCCCTTTGTTTGATTTGAGATATATTTTCTTAAAAACATGCATAAGGATTGTATGGATTTATTTAATCGTGCATGTATAATTCTGACACTGTAGTTCAGAGGTAATCACAAAAAATTAAGCATGTGCAGCTAGATCTTATGTTTAAAATTTAGTGGAGTTGTTTGTTTTGCAATAAGTCCACTGTCTTTATTCTGAGTAACTTTCCACCAGCCTGTGCAATTTCACTCAAATAAATTCTCACATACAGCACAGTCTGGGCTTTCTCCCCTTCACTTAGATTCCCTCCAGTCGATTTTCTACTGGACCAGGAGGAAATGTTTTGAACAAGAAAGTTGTTTTTCTGTGCTGCTTTAATCATAGTCTGCCTGTAGCTTTAGCTATGCAGTGGAGGAAATGAGCGAAGAGTTCAGTCTGCGTTGGTCATACTTTCACACACTGAATTAACACTAACAGCAGCTACTTTGTTCAAATTGGTTTTTCTCTTTGCTGTGGAGGTGATTTACAGCGCAAGCAATTTCGGGTAAACTTCATAGCGTCGAATTGGTGCATTACATACGTCACAGACAAATGCTAGCAATTGGGTAAAAATTTTAAACTTCAACACGTTTATGTAAAAATGTTAAACTTCAACACAGTTCACCCCTCAGAAAAGCAGTCGTTTCTCAATAGCCAAGAGCCCAGGCCCAAATAGCGTAGTACAAGAGGGCTGCTTTTTACCAGGCTAACCTTCCACATAAACAAGCATGTTTTTTGTTTTTTTTACTCGTCTTGTACAAAACTTGTAAATGTGAGCACAACTTAATTAGTCACCCTTGATCTTTTCCATATCTCTGCGAGGCCCCACACTACTCTCAGGTCTTTCAATTACTTGATGTAGGATGCGGGGATAATGCCAAGGGACACCTCAAAGAGGGATCCCTTTTATCTGCTGAGATGGGTCCTGTAAGAGGACAGAGGGGAGCCGCTTGCCTGAGTGCCATGAGTCTTAGTGATGTTCACAAAGGTGCACTGATCCACGTCGCTTTCTCTCAACCCTCAGTTTCTTTCTCCTTTCGTATCCCCTCTATAGCAGAGTGTTTATTGTGTTTTGTGGAGGTATTCCAGCCCGAGGGGATTTCAAGTCGTGAGCAGAAATGACATATCTGCTTAGGGAAGAAAACCATAGCAGCAGCTTAACATCTGACTTCAAGCTGCACACGTTTCCACCTCACACACCTAATGCAATATACCATCTGTATATGAATTTATGACACCGAGCTGTTACATTTTTGGCAAAAAAACTAAAAATGGTATAAATTAGTCGGTAAAGAAAGAAAGGCAGAGTTAAAGAAATCTCTTCTGTTTGATAAAAGTCAATTTTCCAACTGACTCTAATAAATTAAGTAAGAATAAAAATCTGGCCCGCATGACACCCTAACATTAAAATTCTAACATTAGACTGATCTCTTGAAAAGTAGGATAATTTTGGAAACACGCCTTCTTTTCCACAGACCGTCTGGCAGAAGTAGCTTTTTGCTCCAAATGTGACATTTTATGTTTCAAATGACCAGAAAATGTATGTGTTTGAGAAATTATCGAACAAAAGTGCATATGAACAATTCATTCATGCCCGTAAGTGGCCATTTGGAAAAAAATAGCAAAACTGTTTCCCTCAAAATGTGATTGGTAAAGGGAAATCTGAATCCTAAGATCAGTTTTCCTTTCATACCAGGAAAAGAGGGTTTGTCTGACGCCAGTGGTCTGCTGTTTTAACCTTAGCAACATAATCTTAAATAATGAACTCAAAACTGTATGTGAAAAACAGATTTTACGAGTGGAATAAAAGAAAATAGTAAACTGCTCCCTGCCTTTCACTTAAATGTTAGAAAAATGTGCTTTTAGAGGCAGGAGGACGGTTTGAAATTACAGTCATTAGCAGGCACCATTTGGAATCGTTTCAACCAAGTTTTAGTTTGCTTGGTTCTGTAAAAGCCTAAAAGAATGCTTTCTGGGTTAACTTATCTCTTTAAGTCACTCTGAGGTCAGAGTGTGTGTGGATGGATGTCTTTCTGTCTCTCTGTTGCCCTATGATGGAATAGTGGTCGGTCAGGGAGGGACCCCACCTCTCACCTATAGGCTGTTTTGAGATTGGCAGCAACCCCATGACCCTGGTTTACTTGTTGCAATAAATGGATGAACAGAGACTATACTTAATGCTTCCTAAGCCACCCACACACCTATTAAGACAGCTTTTTTCAGCTCATTGCACAGTGACGACAAATATTAGAGGCAATAACAGATTTTAACAATTTCTTAAAATCCCTGAAAAATCATTTTTGCAAACTCTATGTTAAAGATAGTGTGAAGTATATTCAGAGAAGAATAGTGTATTTGCGATTTTAAAGTGGATATGTCATGCTTTTAAATCTTTCCCTTTTACATGTAAATCACCCTGGTCAACATAAAGTAGAAATGCAATGCTTTGGTCTGAATTGCTGGTTATTGTAGCTCTACGGACATGTACTTTAGCCCTTTTCTGAGGCTCGTTTTAGATCAACGTTTCGATGCGTTTATATATATATATGAACGAGACATTTCAAGCCCCGCCCCCCTCGAGGTCACAGAGTGTCCACCCCGTTCGGCCATATTTGTAGTTCGATGGCAGCTATACAATTATCTACCGGCAGAGAAACCTTTTATCCATTAGAAATGTCAACAATGGACAACGAACCAGCAGAATCACGCATTCAATGAATGCATCCCAATGGTGTTACTACTGTGTTTACACTTTCTCCATCCATACATAGAGTGTAGTTTTGCTGTAGTGTCCATAAATTCCAGATGCTTATTAAAATATTAATGCTACCACAATTTGAATGAAGTAAACAGCCTTGATATAATTAGGAAGTTGATTTTGTCAAGAATGTCACTGCATGCATTTGGATGTGTTACCCAAGACAAAAGCAAAGCCAAATAATTTCCGAAACATGCAGTGCAGTTATATCCTCAAGCAGGCAGCTAAAAGCTAGCACACAGGGCTAACAGAAGCACACAGCTCAATGCTACTATTAAATCAACGGCCAGGACGTCATTATTAAGACAAAAATATTCATGTCTAAAATAAGCTTTGTTGTCATTTTAGCGTTATTTGGATCTTACCGCTTTGCCGTGTGCCTCGTTTTAGTGGAGAGAGAAGAAACAGACGCCTCAATCAGATGCAGTGTTTCAGAAAATCCCTCTGACAGGTTGCTGAAGCAGTGGTCCTTAAGTGCTCCAAAAACGGACTTTCGCAGGTGATGTGGGTACATTCCCAAGAAAAATAAAATTGAAAATTTAACCTGACGCCGGGGTGCAATGTAAGAAATCTTGTGTGTAAATACACGCTGCAACTTCGGAATAACTGATATTGCAGTACGAAATCGAGGCGAGGTGAAAAAAATGGCGGATTCACAAAACCGGAAGTGATGACACTTTAGAAGGTTAATTGCAAATGCGGTGACGTCATAGCCAAGAAAACGTTGTAGCAAATAGAGAAAAATTAACATAGACTAAAAAATATAACAAAAAAAAAGAATATAAAGATATCTACACAACACCGAGAGAGAATAAATGTTTTTTCGGGGGGTTGCACTCCTACAGAATAAAAGTACACAAAACATATCTAAGGGCTAAAAAAAAAAAAAAGTGGATTTTGAGTATTCGATACTACCAAATAATTTTTCTTATGTGGGAGCTTTAAAAAGTTTTTAAAGCTCAAATGGCATAAAGGCAAAGCAAGGTGGCAACCTCGCATGAACGTTACGCACTGGTAAAGCTATACTTAGCATTGGCTTTCTGTTGTATTTTCAAGAATATTATACATTCATTTGTCAACCGCTTTCACTGTTGTATCCCAATAAATTAGAATTTCGATGACAAGTTAAAATAGATTTCAGCAATTGAATTAAAAAAAAAGAAAATAAAGGATTAATAAAAAAAACTACATTTAAAACAGCAATGTTGAATTGCTGAAATTAGCTCATTGTACTGTACAGTATAAGCACTGTACAGTACAGTACAGTACAATACAGTACAAGTACAGTACAGTATAAGCTCTCTATAATAGGTTTGATCTCCTTTTGCATAAATTACTGCCTTGTGGTACAAAAGTGTTCAGCCACAGGCTGATCAAGTTGTGCTGAAGAAGTTCTGGTTGGTTTAATAGCATTGTTTGGTCTGGTCACCATCTTTATAAAGCTTGTCAGCAGAGTCAAGCCTCAAGCTCTCTAAAGGCACAAGCTTATTCTGACTTTGGACTTCATAAAACACAGCAAACCAACACCAGGAGATGACATTGCACCCCAAATCATTACTGACTGTGGAAACTTCACACTGACCTTCAACGGGTTGTGTTTCTCCACTGCTCCTTCAGCCTCTTTATTTGAAAAGAGGATTTTTTTTTTTTTTTCACTAAGCAACAGTACTGTCTCTGGTTCAAGAGGCTTGAAACGAGAAGGTGACATTTGTGGTCCATGTGTAGGATTTTTATTTGGCTGCTGGCTGGCCTGCATTTATTCACTCTGCGTGAAGCTCCCCCAAATTCTTATCTGGATTTTGCCCAACATGCCTCTCAAGGTTGCAGTTACTGACTACATACAGCTGCAGTCCACTATTTGTGTCTGCCGCCCCAAACTTATGAAGGGCCTTCATAATCCTCTCATCATTACCGTTATCCCTATTGCATGTGTAACTTTTCCCACCACATCTTTTCCTTCTCCTCAACTCTCTAACATTATTGGATCCATCACTTTTGAACACCCAACTGCTTTAGCAATGAGCTTTTTTGTCTTCCACATAATGTTGTGATAAAACCTCTTTTGTGTTTTGTCTTCAGCAATATTCTGAATTCAGAGAAGACAGAACCATAGTCATCAAGTTTTACAAAAATAAACACTTGTAACATACCACTAAAATTAATTACTTACTGAGATGCACCTCTGTGATGTTTTTCCAAGTAATAAACACAAATAATTATTGCAGTTCACAATTCAAACTGATATGCTTTTATATAACAAAGCTTTCACCCTGAAGATTAAAGGTAACTTTTCATTTCTGGCAGTTATGACGTTTATTTAACAGCAGCACATTGCAAAACATTGTCTTATTTTATCTTATGTTTGCATATTGCAACACATTTACCAGAGCCTTAAAAAAAAAAAGGTCAAAGGAAGCCCTTACTAAACACGTTCACTTTTTCCCAGCCTAGGTCAGTGTGAGTCTAATTCTCTTGGGTCTACTGCCACTCTTTCTGTTCTGTGTCTGAAATAATTGTTTTTGTATACACTGATAAACTGCTTGCTCTGTCTGAAATATGTGTACTCTGGTTGACCCTGTCTGAACATATTCACCTATATGTGTGGGAAAACCTTCACATCTAGGTGTTTGTATGGTACAACACGTGTGCAGTTTGAGGAAAAAGGATTTCCTAGCAGGTAGTTGCTTTTATTTGTATATTTTCTACAGTTTATTCAAGCAAATAAATTTGTTTAGTTTAGAAGGTAGTTGCTATTGGTTGCCTAACAAATTAGATGCATAATATATATTTTAGAACAATCTAAACTGTGTTTAAATCAGATAGTACTGATAGAAGTTCTGACTTGCAAAACTAAAACTTCCATGGTGAATTAAACAGCAGGATAAAATGCAGCTTTACTGAGAGACATATAGACTCTAAAACAAAATATCAGCCAGTCCTCTGAATAAATCTGCAAATGATGAGTGAAACACTTTCAGGAAACAAAAAAAAAAAGAGAGAAAGAAAGAAACTACACAGTTGAGTCTGAGTACATTTCTAAAATACACAGATTTTTTTTTATCTGCATATTTTATGTCAGTAAATTGGATAAAAAGTTGAGACTAGAGAGGATATTCAAAGATAATTCATAACAATTTGCTGCATTTGTTACAGAGTCAAGATAAAGCATGAGTCGACTCAAGCACGTGGGAAACAAAGTGGAAAGTGTTAACAGCTAAAAGCTTTGTCAGCGACCATGATGGATGGTTGGGTAGGCCTAAACAATAACAACCTGGAGCTCTGGTTGTCTGCAGGACAATTTAGTTTATCCACTTAGCAAACATTTAATTTCAATTCCAGATTAATGGATTAACGCAACATCTTAAATCTCCTCCATACCTTCCTCTAATGATAAATTACATGATTAATTACTACTACAGGTGCTCACAAAGGGCCCCAGAGAATCAAGTCATCTACAACGTTTCTATAACTAAGATGAAAGGACGTGATAGAAATTACACTGTACTAACTCTACTGAGGCTTGTACATAGCTCACATAGTGAAATCCAGACATTAGCAGCCCCAGCCATTTGGAGGTACATGAAAAATTTAAATCTCATTTAAATTTCCAGGCCGCTCGATAAGGATAGCTATGCATCAAAATAGCAAGCGCCTTCACAGTAATGACCACATTTTGTTGAAGATCATCTATCAAAAAATATGATTCCTCTGTATAAACTGTATTTCTCTTGGAATTAGTAGAGATATAAAGCTGGATGGGAGCAACTGAGAGCACTCAACCATGGAGCTTTTTTTATTTGCAGGGTTATAGGAGTGGAAAAATACATCAGCTTCCTCCCAAGACAGATAGAGACAGGTCAAAGGTGGAGCCTCAGGGGAGAGGGGAAGCAATCTGGGCAAAAAAATAAATAAATACATTTTTACACAGGATTTGATCCTTGTTTTCACCAACAAAAAAGATCCACGTGGTAAGACTTGTTTTAAAACTTTTT
Source organism: Poecilia mexicana (assembly GCF_051168715.1). Classification (NCBI taxonomy): domain Eukaryota; kingdom Metazoa; phylum Chordata; class Actinopteri; order Cyprinodontiformes; family Poeciliidae; genus Poecilia; species Poecilia mexicana. The sequence continues at coordinate 10,845,370 of NW_028263386.1, read as the reverse complement.
ATGAGTTTTTCTGTACAAATAAATATTTTTTGATGAAGGATGAAGGTCCTTTCCTTGGATCAAGGATGAAGCAAAAACAATGCAGTTGACTAATAGGACAATTTTCAAAAATGCCACAAAATAATGGTTCTAGATTTAGAAGATACAAAGTGTTCTCTCAAATTGAATCTAGTTGAGCTCACCTTATATATATCAGAGTTATAAAACCCCTCATGATCTGGTTCCCATGCGCTTTTTATGTGTGTTTACTTACTAGCTGCTTATTGCAGCCCAATTTCCAGGTACCCAATGAATATATACTGCTCAAAAAAATAAAGGGAACATTTCACTTTAATATTGTGTGTGGCTCCAAATCCAGGCCTCCATTGGTTAATAAATTTGATTTCCATTGATGATTTTTGTGTGATTTTGCTGTCAGCACATCAACTTTGTACAGAACAAAGTATTCAATGAGAATATTTCATTCATTCAGATCTAGGATGTGTTATTTGAGTGTTCCCTTTATTTTTTTGAGCAGTTGTATATATGCACCTTTTAACCTGATTTTCTTTGCTAAATGTTCCTTGCTGTTGTGCAGCCTATTCAGTCCAAACAGGTAAAGCAGTAGGTTCTGTAAGCTCATTAGTTAGACACCCACAGCTCCTGGAAGGAGCAAATGGGGACGAGATTGAGAGCTATTTAAAAAGTAACCACAGAGGCTAAATAAAGACTGTAATCCAAATAAAGAGATGATGTAAACTACAAGTGAAAATACTTCCACAAATAGGTACAAAGCTCAGCACTGGATGAGACACAGCCGGTATAGATTATATTTTAAACTCAGCTAGGTTAAAAAAAAACTACTCTTGTAAAGTAAAGGTTGGTAAATTACCCATTTACGAGAGCTTTCATAATTTTATGCATACAGATTTATGCAATTAAACTTACTTTTAAGATTGAAAATTAAATTAAATTACATGTCAAAATTTTCTCCAAAGTTGTATGTATTAAAACACTCATATTTTCTATGAGTAACCTTGATGAACCCAATCTCTCAAAGGTTTGTGCTCACTTGAAAAAGTTCTACTTTTAAAGCATGAAGATGAATCTGCTCTTCAAATATTGCTTTTCTTTAAAAGAAAAACAACACTTGTATGTCATGGTGCAAAATCTTATAGTAGGCTTTTGCCTATGAAGGTCCGTTCCATTTAAGGAAATGACCTTAAATGGAAATGAAATGACATCAGACTTATATGGCGCTTTCCTGGGCACTCAAAGGCGCTTTACAATGAGCGTGATTGAGAATCAGCTATTCTCAATCACCCTCACATTCACGCACTGAAGGCAGCAAACTACAGCTGCAGCTGCCTTGGTAGAAGCTAGATTTTACACCGACACCATCAGGCAGACGGAGCCAGGGGTTGGACAGGCAACCTGCCATTTACAGGACCAACTCCATGGCCGATGGCAGTCTGACTCCACCATCAGACATCGCCGCACTTAGTACAAATCTCCTATTTTACCTCCCCTGAAGCATATAGAACCAGCTTACTTTCTGTTGCCATTTTGCACTTTTTGTGCAACTTTTCATTTGTTCTACACCTTAAACCCGGATTAATTTGTCTGCAACAGCTTTTTCTCATCTTCCAGTTTTCAAAGTCACCCATTTTTCCCTCCAAATCAGTCACCCTGAGATATCAACAGTGAAGTCCACCTGAACTCCACTGATCAAAACAACAGCAGTTCCTGCTGCCCATCTTATCTCCATGCTGGAGTTACACTCCTCATCCTGTTACTGTATTGGTTTAACTATAGCACCTTTTAAAAACAGAGACGGTTCCCTCATATCTTGCGTGGTATCTGTGGTGTGTTTAAAGGAAGTTCTGTTGACAAAGCAAATATGCAATAATAGAATGAGGTTAGGGATGTGATTTAAGCTGTAGGTCAATTTCTTCCGTATAATATAAATTGATCGTAGTATTTTATAGCATTTGGTCTTAATTTTATCTTTGTATGCATTAATTAAACATATTCCTAAATTAAATGTTATTGAATCCGAGGACAAAATCCTATCCTTTCTTAATCATAGGTCAGAAGAAAAAAGAAAACAGTCTTCTTATTTGGGCAGGCGTGGACTGTTTCTCTTTTTTTTGGCACAAACAAAAGCTTTATTCTGTTCCCAGTTTGTGAAAATTTTACTACATTTTCAACAAAACATAGGGTACTGGTGATTATGTTCAGATTTTATGTCTGTAACATGTAATATTATGGCATTCACTGTGGTACAGCAGTAACATCATAATGTTGAGGCTGTCTCTTAATCATTTAGATCAATGGCTCTGCTATTTGGGCTTCCCGTCTCTCCGACCAGCGGAGGCTCATTAGTGGGCTACTGAGGCTCGTGATGGAGCTTGTTGCTTCACAGGGGCTGTCTGTGGGGGTCTGTGAACCCGCTGCTGTTGCCAAATGAGGGGTCAGCTACAGAGACAGTGGGCTGCCACGTTGGAGACAGCTGCCTTAATCAGCTGCAAAGTGCACTGCAGCACACAGCATCCAATTAACCACCAGATAAATCTCCAAGCTGACCACAAAGGCGTTTTAGCTGCAAATGAACATGGTAAATTGGCAATATGTGAGGTTATGTTGGTTGGTGCTTGTTTTCTGTGCAATGTTTGCAATATGAGAAAGCTTATTTTCCCCCCTTAGCTCTTTGCTGCTTTTTAAAAAATATTATTCTGAATCTTCTGCTTGTTGTTGGACTGCCATTATTCTTCATACAACAGTATTGTTGCAATAACATTTTTTTCAAAATGAATTGTCTTCATAACCACAGCAAGTCTGAACCATGTAATTCTGACTTATTCCAGTTGTCCTTTGACATTTATTCACTATTTATGCACCAATATGAGCACCAAAACAGCCCTGCAGAAGGCATTAGGATGAAAAAGCACACTTCATATCTTAGAATGTCTTGACAATTATTTCTAAGATGTGCCGTTTTACTTTAAACACCTAAAAATGAAAGAAAGTTTGATCATAAATATACACTTACTGTCCATTTTATTGAGTATACTATACAGAAATAGAAGTTATATGCTTCTAATAATTTATATCCATTACTTTGGTTTGATCCAGGATCTTAACCTTGCAATTAGAGAAAATTGGGTGTGATCTATAAGTTCAAGAATATATTTTATTTTTTATGGTTCTGTTCTATATTCATGTTTATTGTTGTGTGTTAATTTATATTTTTTAGCACAGATACTCCCGTTAACAAACTTAAATAAGGTCTCCAATGATTTTCAATTTCTTTTTGTTGGCAAGACAATAAAAAGAAGCCATTAAAACAAAACAACAATAAGTTTAATAATGCAGCAGTCCATACAGGAGAAAGTTAAGATGCTATTTCAATGGAACTTGCTCACTATGCAGGAGTAAATTAGACAAATGTAAAAGACAAATGTGCCTTTTCAAAATGGAACCACTGCAATCAGTCACAGCATTAACAGCCTGGTGTTGCTCATCTTTTATTGCTAAAATAGCTCCGATCGATTGTGATGTGGATACAGGATCTTTTGGGGGAGTCCTGTTGTGTTTAACTAAGAATATTTTTCAGAGTCAATCAGCTGTAAGTTTAATTAAATAATCTAAATCATTAACTACTTGTCTGAACGGCTTTACTGTTCTGACATAAGTGACAAAAACAATGTCAATGCAACAGAAAGCAACAGATTTAAACTTTAGCAAACCTTAGCTTTGTTGATGGAAGTTTGTCATCACCTTATTCTACCAACAAGACAGTCACAAGACAAAGAAAAGTTAAAAACGAAACAAACTAAACTCATACAGAATGACAAGAATGTTGAGAATAAAAAGTTTAATACAAGACTGTAGATAAATTCCATTCATATCTAGTTTTAGCCATAGAAAAAGGCAAGCCAAGTTGTTAAACTAACCTATGAGATTGTATCTTGAGTTGTATGAGGTAAATATCATTGGGTTAAGCACTTGTAGATCATGCTGCTAGACACTCTTGAATCAATGCAATCCATATAATATTGACAGCAGACAGCAGTCCATCTGACAGCCACGTCAAGATACTCACAGCATTCTGTGTCTAGTAGAAAGTTATTGATTATTTACTATTTAAACGGCTAGGATTCTAAACAGCTGCTGACCAGTTACGTTTTCTATCACAGTTTTATCCCCACTGAGTTCACTTGGGCACAGTTGAGGGCACAACTGCAATAAAGAAAACCAAAAAAAAGAGTGGGAATGTTTCATTGGCAATGCTAACTGAAAAATACGTCCAATTTAAAAAGGCATCGGTAAGAACAAGACGTAGAAGACAGCCAAGCAGTCGCTCCTGAGCTTAAAAAAAGAAATAAAGAAAGAACAGCTATTTATCTAAAAGCGTTCCCCTGGAAACCTTTATTTTAATTTTATTTATAAGTCAGTTACTGATGTCCTTCCTGCCTGTAACAGATTATCTGATCATCCTTTGCTTACCGTTGAAATCTAATTATCACAGACTGGAGGATAACATTCAGCTCCGGTCAAAGAGGTAACGTTGTGTTCCATCATTTTATGGATTACTATTGTTTCCTCAGTCATTTAATCACCTTCTAGCGTAATCTTGCTATTTGTCATTCAGGTGCAGATCCCTCTCACTCTCAATGGATTTATCCTCCATTAACCACAGTTAGCAGGGCCAAAGTCATCAGCTGGCTTTAGTGGGATTTCCGTGACAAAGCAGCAAAGGAATTAAATCACTGGTGAAGGTTGTGATTAAGATTGTGCACTGGGAAATCACCTGGTTTTTTATTTTTTTGGTTTTATAAGCTACAGGCTTCTTTTCAGCATAAACCTTTTATAAGTAAAGTTATCTTGAAGACATATTTTAAGGTAAATGTAATAATTGTTGTTTTTCATTGATAGTTTTTAATTCAAATGATCTGTAACACTTCAAAGTGTCTAATATTCTTAACAAAATGGTGGTTTTTGATCTGACTTGTATTGCTCCAAAAAGCTGTCGCCTTTTGGTTATCTGTCTGTTCTGCTCTGAACACGTTTTCTGTTAATTGTTCGTATGTTCAGTCAATGAAGACTAGACATGTCATCGGTTGTGCATTTTGAAAGCTGTAGGAAAATATAGCCACACACCACAGGTGGGTAATGATGCTGCAGAATGAGCTCAGTCTCAGCACTGGCTGTGCGCTAAATGAAAGGGCTGTTTCATTGTTTTTTTTTGTTTTTTGTTTTTCTCCCAAGGAATCTGAAATCCATTTGATCATCTCTAGATCAAATTCTAACATACTCTGATCACAGCTGGACTGGACTGCTTTTGCACTCATTATTTGTAGAAATAAAAAACCAGCATTAAATATAAGGGGGGGCGGGGGGGGAGGAGTAGCATTTGACCACCTTACACTGAGAAAGGTATAAAACCACCTGCATGTCAAAATGGGATGAAATTAATTAGTGAAACTTTTTCCAACCGCCATTGTGTGATGGACTAAAAAGAAAGCCTCCAAGTATGATTTCTGTATAAGCCTCATATACCCACCTTCTTATTCACCTACCTCTAGTTGGAATTTACTGCTTCTTGCTTGCGTCATTCTCTTAAAGTCTTTCCCTTTTTCCTGAGTCTTTTCCCATAGATGTACTGAAGTAGTCTTTGTCACCATCAGGGATTCCACTTTCATGAACCTCCTGTCTGATGTTTTCGTCTTCCACATACTTTGAATTCTTCTTCTTCACCCAAATGTTTTATAGCTTGCTTTTCCGCAATGCAGGTGCTTACTTACGCTGATTAAATGTAATCTATAATGATAAGACAAATTTATTGTCTTCATGGATAAATGAGTCATTTCCTCAGAACAGGGTGAGTTTGCTTTTATGCACAGTTTCTCCTTCTAAGATGTGCTGGTACAGCTTTTAAATAAAGGAACAGGTTGAGACTAGTCAAGTGGAAAATCACTTTCTACATCTTATCACTCTTCTCTGGATCCGAGCTGCACGAGAACACAATGGCCAAAAAAAACAAACAAACAATGTGGCATTTTAAGATTTCACAAGGAAACGTGGAAGAGGGAAAAACAAAAGCAGGTGAGACTAAAACAGGATTCCCACAATTTATCATGTACAATTAAAAACCTCTTGTGAAATATAAGGTGTGCTTCAGTATCCTCTGGAGAAAGGCTCCATTTTCGCCACTTGTTGCTTTTGTAATATACTCCTTAGCAATCAAGGTTAATTGGAGTAATGTCTTAAAAGACTACATGGTTATGCTAATGCTGGTTTCATGTCCCTGTTATCCAAGAGAAATCAATCATGGCCGAGTCCCCTGAGGTCAGCAGCCATACATAACAATTACCAGCGTATGTGAGACTGAGTCAAGAGTGCTAAATGTCAAACACAATGTTTAAGCTTCCACTAATCTAAAAATAAACATTTAAACTGCAGGATGATGCAGAATTTTAGACACTGGCTTCTCTCCATTCGGTGAAGTACTACTGAAAAAGTTATTTGTCCAGTACTCTGTAGTAGACTGGACGTGTCTGTCGAAGTCTCATTGAATCCTCTATGATAATTCACACATAAGAATCTCTCAATTATGCTACAGGTTGACAGCAGCAAACCTGATGGCAGTTTTCTCTGTGGCATCTGGTTCGTCTGCTGCCGGAAGGTCGTCGGCCAGAATCTCCTCGGGACTCCGCGGGTCATTCAGGGGGACCTTCTGCTCTTTGCCTTTGATCCCCATTCCCGCCGTGATGGCATTCCACAAAGCACTCTGGGATTTAGAGCCTGCAGAAGAGAGAGAGAGAGAGAGAGATAGCTGCATAAAGAGCGACACAAATCATGTTTGTTTACCAGCTGGTGTCCCAATACCAGATGGTAAATTAATAATATTAAATGTGGCGTACTCACTGGAAGGGTGCAACTTTCAGTCGCATACAAATGAAACAGGATCATTCAATTCCTTTGCAATGCTGCCCTCATGTGGATGAATATTGTCAGTGACAGTATACGTTTGAAATTAACTAACACAGTAGACAAGAGCAGCTGAATAAATATTAAACACATACATTTCTTTCTCAGAAAATATATTTCTATTGGTAACGATCCAAGTAATACTGGTGGAGCTGCACGACTGCTGAGCTTATACAAACTGCAAAGCTCCTAAGAATGGAGCTTTTTATTGTAGATGGCATGGAGAAGTATTATTGTGATAATGTACTGAATATGCACAAGTTTCAGTAAATGTAGGACATTCACAAAGAGTCACACAATGGCGTCCCCAGCCCCAAACTCCACTGTTTAAAGGAAATGTGCAATGGCTTTTCCTTTTTGAAACAAGCTGCTAAGCCAAATATGCATTTAAACAGTTACATTTTGGTCAAACATCTTCAATCCAAAACTTTATCACACTCTCTGTTGGTAGTCTTCACTTCTTGGACAACTCTTTTGATGATTGTTTTAACTCCTCTGTTAGAAATATTGCAAGTAAAACTGATAAAAGGTGAAATTAAAATATCTCCTACTCAAGATTGTAGTTTTGAGTACATTACCTCTGTAACCAGTCAGAGGTTACAGATATGGGTGGGAAGTGATTCAATCAATCTTTTTTATTTTTTTTGGGAAAAATAAGATTTCTAAGATTGTTAGAGAGTGCTTAGCTCTCAGCCACCATTAGATGTTACCTTCATAATGACAGTTCAGGCTGGCACCAATAGTGGATGAGGTTGCCTTCCGTATACTTATATATTTCAGTTGTTTTCTTACATTTCTAAGACCTTTGCTGTTTTTTTTTGTTTGTTTGTTTTTTTTTTTCACAATTTCAGTACTAATTCCCTGTGTCATTTCAATTTAATTCCACCACTGCTGGCACAAAAAAAGGCTGTACCAACTTTTGTCGGATCACAAACCTAAAAACTGCATGTGTCATTCAGAGACTGTAAATGTATCCGGTGATATATGAAATTTGTCTTGCCAGCAAAGAAAGATTTTAAAAACTCATGCTAGAGATTCTGTTTAATGACCTCTAATCTAACTGTTAATGAGGTGGCCATAAATCTGCACCATTAATATCTCATTAGTGGTGGGTAAAATGACCCTTTAATGGCTTGATCAGAATGGTGAATTGATTCAAAATTAATTATTTCAGGGAACTGACTAAAATCGAAGTGAAACTAATACAGTGCACATTAAACTTACGTGCAAAACTGGCCGGGGGTCTGCAGGAGCTCTCTCCATCTTCATTTGCCACTGATAAAAAAAAGAAAAAAAAAGAAAAAGAAAAAAATTGTAAAATCAAGACTGAATAAATGCATAAAACATAAAAGCACAGAATCTAAATATTACTTTCAATGCTTTGAGGTTAAATAAATAACTATTTTTATTGTCAGAGTTTTGTTACTCTGTCAGACTTAAGTATTTTCAGTGAGCTGGAAATTATACTTAAAAATGTTTTGGAAATTGAAAATAATTATTTGAGAAACCAATGCATCATGAATTGAAAGCTTTGAAAGTTATTTCACATAGGTCATTAATTCCAATAGCATTTATCCTTGGTAATTGGATGTTTTTCTTATTTTATTTTATTAAAAAATCCTAAGTGCTCACTGTTTACTGACATAACTGGAATATACAGTTTGATAAAACTTGTTTATCAGACTAAGAGTATGTTTGAAAAAAAGCAGGTATTATTTTCAATAAGTTTCATATTTCTGAAATAAAAATATCTTTTCATCACAGTTAATGAAAAAAGGCTTGAAAACATAAACAAACTGTGCAATAATATTAAAATTTTGGGTAACACTTTATTTGAAGGGGGTTGAATAAGACTGTCATGACACCGTCATAAACATGACATAACACCTGTCATGAACATCAATAAGCCTTCATGAATATTTATGACTGTTGTCATAAAGCGTCATTCGGTAAATTATGACACTTTTAATACAAAGTTGACATTATTCAGAATGTCTTTGTTATGACAACTTGACATTAACCAGGAAATCATTACTGCTTAAACTTTACCTTTAATAACATAAAGTTACCTCATTTTTAAAGTGCAATCAGTAATACTTTTATAACAAATTTATATCAGTAATGATTTCTTGGTTAATGTCAAGTTGTCATAACAAAGACATTTTGAATAATGTCAGCTTTGTATTAAAAGTGTCATAATTTACCGAATGACGCTTTATGACAACAGTCATAAATATTCATGAAGGCTTATTCATGTTCATGACAGGTGTTATGTCATGTTAATGAAAGTGTCATGACAGTCTTATTCACCCCCTTTCAAATAAAGTGTTACCACATTTTGCTCTATTTTGGTTGTTTTATAAGCATCACTATTTTCCAATGTGTTTTTTTCATTGAGGAAACTATGCAAAGAAAGCTTTGTTCAATACCAGCGACACAAACCACTAATAATTTAGATGTTTGTGCACTAAATCACTTGAGACTGGCACCATGGCAGTACAGAAGCATCTTACTAAATCAAAAATATCAAAAAGCTTCTAAACCCAACATTTTATTTCTCAAAAATCTTGAATACTGCACTGAAACAAACAAAACATATTTTTCCACATAAAAAAACCCAACAAAAAACAAACAATTAAAAGATAGTGGTTTATTCAAACTGACCATGACCAGGTTGTGCTCTACATAATCATGGGGAAGGCAGATGTCCAGCAATGACTCATTAACCTTTCCAAGACCTTAATTACATTAATAAACACATAAACACTAATCCTCTCTCAGCATTCTGTCCGTTCATGACACTCAAGCCGATTTTCCAAGATCATGGGCATGGTTCATTTTCACATCCTGTAGGTGGCTTACAAACCACTGCATTTACCTAAGTTGTATGTGTAAGACATATGTAGGTGAATCCCTTTTTGTCTGGCAGAGATCTACCTCAAAGTTTTAAGTTAAAGTAAAGCTTTTGTGCTCCATCCTCTTTACCATTTGCATCAGATTGTGCTGACATATTTCCAAGATTAGATGAACAGACCATCTGCTAGATCATCCAGTGTCTCTGCTCTCTGTGAGATGTCTTTTTTCTGTTTAATCATATCGCTATGTCCTTCTTGCTCTGCAGTGCTCCATTGTCTTTCACTTCATGGTGGCTGCGACTTTATGAACACCTCCTAAAGAGGATTGTGGCATAATATTGGTGAGTCAACATCAACCCAGGTTAGCTGGTTGTGAGACATAAGATCACATGCAGATCATGGCACCAAAGGATGATCTGAAAAGGGCAACAACACTTTGTTGAATAAGTCTTACCTGGACAAAAGGAGGGAAACGACTGGACTGTTGTGTGTGTGTTATGTAATTCACTTTTTGCATTGCATTACTGAAATAAATGCTTTTTTATTAATGATACTCTAAGGTATTAAAAATTGTGCACTGCTTTACAGAAAAAACAAAACAAAAAAAAACTGGCACAAACGGTAGAGACAAGATCTAATTGCATTCGCAGCAGCTACATAAGTACTGAAGTAAACAATAACTGAAATAAGAGTGTCGCTGCACATTAAGTCTGCTCAATTTCTAATTATAGTACATTTTGCTGAAAGATAATATTGTGCTGCCAATGAGTCGATGCTAAGGTTAAATAAAAATAATAAAGTCCAAATACTGAGACGCAATATCACAGATTAACAATAATAAACTTGTTTCATTTTTTTGGCCATTAGATACTGATAGTAAGAAATACCAAACAATCCTGCAAAATTATTCCCCAAAGGCAACAAGGAATGTCATCATCCATCATAGATGTAGAATGTAGGAGCTTCATTAGTGCTATAGTGAGGAATTATCAAGACACATCTTCTAAGCTCATCTTATCAAATAGTTCCCAAACCTGTTTTTCATTAAGGATGTTTTTCTGTAAAAATCAGCAGGAAATCACTTTTAATTCTCCAATTACACTTACGAGACTGAATGGAGCCCAGTTGTCTCCTAAATCTAGTTTTCTATTAACAAGAAGTATTCACATGCATGAAATATAGTTTGATATTTAGCAGTACGTATTCATTTAAACAAATACAGGAAATAGTGATTCAACAAGTGGTAATATTGCAATGTGTTGCATTTTGGGTAATGGTCTCCATAATAATTTTTGATATTGCAATTGTGACTATGGGGAAGGTGAGAATAACACTTATCAGAGAAACAAATGAAAAACAACAAAAAAAACAAACAAACAAACAAACAAACTAAAGATCAAATTGAAGTATCATATATTGTAAAAATCCAGAGAAAATACAATAAGATTTCACAAATTCCCACAAACACATCCCTATAACATAACATTGTAAAAAGCTAAAAATTGAAGCTGATTTAGATTTAATACTTCTGGCAGCACAGTGTATCTCTGTCATAAAAACACAATTTATCAAAACATTTACACTTTCAGTTAAGCTCCATTTATCTATTCAACTGTGTTTCACAATTATGGCAATCGGTACAAAGCTCTGATGGTGCAGTTTTATTTATTTTAATGTTGCAGATTGCTATTTATAGCTTACCTTTGTGAAAATCAACCTGAATCTGTCTCCAGTTTCAGGATTTTTTTCCCAACTTAATCTTTTTAAAGCTCGAAGTCAATAAGATATTCAGATTACAGATAACAAAACATACTATAGGAATGCAAAAAAAATAAATAAATAAAAAAAACATCTACTATTTATTTCATTTAAGTGAACTACAGTATGGGTCACTCATACAGTGGCAGTATTTTACTTATATTTTTGCTTCATTGAAATGGTAATTGCATACTTTTCCATTTCACATGACTTAATTGAATTCAACTAGCAATGTGCCTAAGCTTCCAAAGTGAGAGCCTCTAATCAAAATAGCCTGTTGTGGTTAATTGTTCAAATTCTTGTGGGAGAAGCGTGTCTGGTTACATAACCTCAGAGTTTTAGGGTCATGCTTTGTTAAGTTAGCTGTCTTTCTTACTGCTGTACACAGTATGGATCATTGAAAAGCAATAACATCCAAATGCAAACGCCACATAGATGCTAGCATCACGTTGAAAGATATTCTGGACAATGCACTATTATAGAAATGTATCTGTTTCACCCTTACTTTATGGGACTAATTGTAATAACTGTAATTGTAATTAATTTGTTGTCTCAACGACTGAATGTTGTATTTTTTTTTCTTTTGCAGAGTTTCATTTTTTCCATAACGAAAATAGCTGCAAACAGAAACACTAAAACGTGTTTTAAACACATCAGCTGGAACTCATTGTCCTTGAACTAGAAATGCGTATCTCACAACAACTTAGGTCACTGTGCCTCCACCACAGAAAAGTGTCTAAGATGCTGAATTCGATGTGTTTTGTGAAGAGTGGGGCTCAGAAGTGAATGTGGGAGAAGCTCGGCGTTTTTGCACAGGATGAGTTGCACTTGAAAGTCTAAAGGGGCCAAATCATCAATCTCACACTTTGTTTCTTACAGTGTTATAGATGAACGTACCTACTGGAGTTACGTAACATGAATTAGATTTGTGGAGACCCCTGTTGAAAGGCCACATGGTTGATGTTAGCGGGTTAATGCATGTACTCAGATAGATGTAATTACTAGAGTAATGGTCGGTAGGCACTCAGTGAGATGATTTTGTGCAGAAATGTGCACGATGTGATCTAGAGTCGACCCACATTATCTTTCGTAATAATCTTTCAACAACATCATTTGACATACAGTAAGGGTAAAAAGAAAGCACACCCCTTTAAATACTTGGGTTTTAGGGATTTTCATTTTTTAAGACTGGCGTCTTGAGTTTTTTCCACAACCTCTTCCAATTTGCTTCAATTTTTTAGGAACCTATAACTTATTATATTCAGAAAAACTAAAATAGAAGTTTGAACCAAAAATATCACAATAGCCCTTTACATTGGTTTTCAACACATGACCATGAAACACAACAAAAACAAACAAATAAACAAAAACCAACTTTTATTTTGTTTTTTCCCTGCCATGAAAAAACAAAACTACTACTTCTTACAGGCGTTCTGAAAGGACGAGGACCATGTGGTTGCTTATTGGGGACATAAAAATATATGTAGCAAGCACATGTGCTATATATATATTTATTCGGGAAGAAATGCATGTGAGTGAGGTGAGTGTAGGCAGACACAAGAGAGCAGATGTCGCCTCACCCATCCAAAAGTGTTTCGCCTTTAGAAGCACTTTTTGCCTCAGGATTATGTTGAAAAATGAATCCTGAATTTTAGGAATGCAACAACCTGCAACAGTGGGGTGACAGAGCAACAAAATTCATGCCGTTGCTAGAACAGATTGCTTAAACAGCCAGACAAGCAGCTACGGATGCTGTTTTTGAATCAGAATGGAAAACAGAAAGACATGAAGCACAAGGTTGAAATTACGTCCGGATAAAGAGAGGGCCAAAATTGATCTTCAGTGTTATGAAAGACTCATTACCAGTTATAATGCTTGGTGGAAGCAGTTCTTCCCTCTAAGGATGGTAGAACCAGTTATTAGCTTATTACTTTTCCAACACTGGAGTGGATTGGACAGCATTTTTCCTTTTAAATATAAAGTAATCTTTTGGAAATGTCTTTTGAATTTAACTAGATTATCTTATTGTGATGCCTTTTTTGATTATCTGAAATATGTAATAGGATGATGTAAAACAAAAGAAATCAGTAAGGCCTTAAATACTTTAGTTTTGTAGGCTGTTTGTGCAAATATTTTCTGAAAACACACAATCCATATCTGCCACAAATTGTACAGCACCTACAGCACCTACATTTCACAACATTTTAAAATGTCACCTTGTCATATGTGTAATTACACTGCTGCTGCTGTGGGTTATTAGAGAAAACAAAAAGAAAGCTGGGAAGCTGTTGATCAGAAACCAGAGTGAGACAAGTAGCATCAAGCGAGGAAAAATGTTTTCAATGTCATGAGAAAAAAAAGTAGACAAAAACAGGATTATGTTCTCACCATGGAAACAGAAGTAAGTGTGTGTATGGTGTCTAACTTCAACACTGTGCTCACTGATCTTTGACTCTGTGTCCTTCTGCTTTCAGCTTTCGTTTTTGTTCATCTTTCCTCACCAAACACAGACAATAAAGCAATAAGTTTCCACTAAAAAGATTATCTAACCTGGTGGGTAAACGAGAACATTCCTTGAAAATAATCGTGATTGTACAGAAGATCTGAACTGCTTGCGTGATTTTTAATGACCAATTATTCTGTCTCTGTGGAAAACAGGCAGCACCACACTTTCAAACGTCTTTCTTGATGGAGTTTCAAAGCTGGTTCTTCTATTGATGGTTATAAAGACTCATAAAAAAAAATCTCACAACTCAAATTCAAGCTACAGAGATCCAACACTGTGAAAGCGTCGGGGACAGATGTCTGCAAAAGCAAAGGGGAAGCAGGAGCAGCAACCTCGTAATTTAAACGGGTGTGTACCGTTTAAATTAATCATACAGTATGTTAACGTTCTCTTGTTTGTTAAATTTTTCTATTCAATTCCAAATTCTAGGCTGCAAATGCATGTCTGTACACATGCGATGGAACAGAATGTGCAATATCCAAGCATAAGTTAAAGGTGCCTCATTAGTTCTTGGAAAAAAAAAAAAAAAACTTTTATAATTTATAATCTCGTTGAGGTGGTGTATGGCAGTAGTGGACAGAGTGTCTGTGAGTGGCAATTTTAAAGTCTTGCCACATGTTCAATTGAAAACAGGTGCTGCCACCACCATTAATCATCAGGAGGATCGTGTTTTCAAGGTGACATGCAAATCTTAGTTTGTGCAACACAAAACATTTTTAATGTAAGCTTAAAATTTCGATTTGGTCCCATCTGACCAGGGAACTTTTTTTCTACGGTTGTGATAAATGTTGAATGGGATTGATTGTGGCTTTCTTTCAATAACGGTTTACTTCTTAGGTTAAGGCGAAACTGTAAAGTGATTATAATGACTTAAAGATTGGGAAGAACCTGCAGCATGTAACTTTTACAAAAAATATATATTTTTACATGTTTGTCAAAACTGTCATTATGTCATGAGAGTACTGCAGGAGATGGTGAAAATGTGAGCTCCTCCACTGCGCTGCTCCCAGTGAAAAACAACCAATCAGAACCAGGATTAAGGTTTTACTGCTGCTAATCACGCCGGTTTCAAATGTTCACATAAAAACAATTTACATTTTACCTACAAAGGAGTCACTTAGTCTTTACTTAGCATTTACTATTTTGTGTATCACCATCACTTTAACATACTCGAAAAGCATCTCCTCAGTCATTTTTTGCTTAACTCGGACTTCCATACAAGGGTATTAAAAATCAGATGGAAAGAACAATTATTACTTTGGTGTGCAAGAACAAATCTTTCTGCTGGAAGAACTCATGCTGGGCCAACATTTATCAAGAAAGTGACAATGAATCACAAGTCAATTGTCTGCTGTTCTTACATCGGCTTTTGAGAAAGAAAGACTAAGTGGCTTGTTGGTAATTACAGCCTAGGGTTTAAGCAGAACAATGAAGTGCTCGAATTTGGCACACACAAAAAAAATACTTTTCACAAATCGTTCTGTGGGATACAAACTTAAACAGAACAAATAGAAACCAAAAAGAGAGGTGATTTTTATTTTTTTTTTAAACTGCAAAAAAAAGGGCCTTTACTGCTGGGCACTCCAAGACAGCAGCTAAAAGGCCAAAATTGCACTTCTCCACATGAGTCTTGTAACATCAGCTACACTAATAAGCCTAAAACATGACAAAACACCTCGCGTGGAATCCACACAGAGGCTGCCAGCTACAGTTCAGGTTCAGAGTTTAATAGAGGAGAAAACACGAGTCAAGGCAGGCAATGAGGCAGCAGCGGTTGGGAGTCACGCATCAGAGGAGGTGGTGCTGTGCAGGCTGAAACCTAAGGCCAGTCAGCAATTGATTGTGACACTTGTGGTTTACCATGACAACGGCCATGCTCGTCGGAGAGGACTGTCATGATACTGAACACGTGTTACTGAGATGCTTTTTACATTTAAGAGGATGCAATCATGTAGGAGGAAAATATAATGTATTGTCTGTGCAATGATAAAATCATTTAGAGCAGCTTTCAATGTCTATGCTCTCTGATTTGTGCAGAGCATGTAACTTTTTTTTATTTTTTTATTCCTGTCTGAAAAAGCTTATCGAGAAGATTTGTGCTGTTTGCCTGAGATTAGAGATTGCCATCTACCGTTTCCAGGAAAACTGATCTCAGCAACCTTGCGGCCCACAGTCCTTACAAGGTTTTGTCACAAAGGTGATTTTCTCATTAATTCGAATCCCATGTGTTGCATCTGAGAAATACTGAGCAGAACAAGATGAAGAAGTGGAGAAATATAGTGTAATCTAAGTAAAAGTGTTAGAGGTGACAGATTTTCAACATATCCATGGCATTTACAATTTTACACTCGCCGTTGTGTAACTCATCTTATGTATTGCCAAAAGATGACAGGAGACTATTGTGTAAAAGGAAAACGGTGGAGGCAATCTAAGCAAATGCTGAGTGTAAAATACAGCTTTCCAGAAAGTGTTTGTGTTCTCATCAATTCAGCTGTACATAAACTGAAATGTAATTATTTATATTTGTATATAATTGCCATACAAGAGATACAAGAGTGCAACTACAAGAAAGCAGACATTCACCTGAATGAACTGATCTATTACAAACTCATTTTGTGTGCTTACCATATCCATTACACATGAAGAAGAAGAAAAAAAATTCTAATAACTTAAGAGACGGGCAACTTTATTTAAAGACATAATAATATTTCTGTTTGCCTGCCTTGAAATTTGACATGCTGCCTCTGAGGTGAAGTGGGACTGATTGTAATCACCAGGGCTCAACGTTCCCGGCATGCTTAAACCTGATTGGTCCTCAAATAATAAGCTCATCCAGCAGTTATGACGTTTTTAGGTTTGCTTTTGATTTACACCGTACATACAACATTCACACACCGATGCTTTCATAAACGTCCACATCCCACGCCACAAATTCAGCCACACTCGCTACACAAATGCTAAATTCTTTTGGTTTGTTTGATTTAGTTTTTAACGTAGATCTAAGTTAATTAAACAAACTCAAAATTGGCAGATGATATAAATGTAGAATTTATTAATCAATCTATTATCGCAATAACATAATTTTACATTTCTGGCTGTTATATTGAAACCATCCCATGTTGCCTTTCACCCAGTATTTACATCTACTGGAGTCAAACTCCCCCATAGCAACAATGATGCAGGTGTGGCAAAAGTGCAGGCACAGTTTTTAGCCTTATCTGATTTACTTATACTTGGAAGTTAATGTCCATATAGCTTGCAACAGTGAGCAATAAAGAATACGACAGGTGGCTTTAAAATGCAGTTTCTTTTGTCAACAACGGTGAGTCTCGTGCCAGAATGTGGACGCACCTTTTTGTCTTATGATTACCAAACAAAAGTGCCTCATGACTAGCCAGCATGTTTTGTCTAGCGTCACATTTTGTACATGTGTTGTGAAAACAAAGGTTCCTCAAACACAGAAAAAGTTGCAAAACTAAATTCAGTCTGCTAAGGACGCAAATCATCTGCTGTCGACAGCTTGGGAAATCTTCAAGTTGTTCTATTTACAAACAGGTTTCATCACCTACTCTTGCGAGAGAGTAAAAAAAAAAAAAAAGATTAAGTAGAACACAAGTTCATCAACTGTGGTTGTCAAGACAATACAATGAATTCCCGGTGACGTCAGCGTTAGTCCTAAGTCCCCTTGTTTCCATGGTGTAGTTGCATTATAGAAGCGAGCTCTAACTTCAGCCAGATGAACTAATGTTTCAGTTTCTCAGAGACGCACAAATGGGATCTTTCTTTGAACACGTTCAGTTGGTCCCAGATGCCTCATCGCACAGAAGCACGGGATATCAGACGCACATGTATTTTGATCCTTATGCACACACACACACACACATGCACACACGTATGCACACTGAGATAGCCTGCAAACAGTTTCCTCATGCCTTGCATGCTTCTTCTTACCGATGGTGATGTTGAAGCCATCAATGCTGAAGGTGGCACTACGACCCTTCCTAAATCGATGCTTTTTAGAGTTAGCCTCCATCACTTCAGCACCCTCGGGTCGCCCCCACCCCCCACCCCCAACTCTCTATAACCTTGTTTCAGCGCCTCTTGTCAGTTGCGTTATGCTGTTTCACTTCGTTAATGTAACTCCACTCGTGGAGATGAGAGAGGAAAAATGCAGCCCTCTGACTCTGGTTGCTGCTGAGCGCTGGAGGAGAAACTGTCAGACTCTCTCCACTTCTCGCTACAAAAAGCAGAGCGGGAGAATTTCTCCAGCCCTTCCCCTTCCCAGAGTCTTTGTTGTACTAATCTTTTCTCTCCCTTTCGCTCCGTTTACCTCACACCTCAACAAGCTCATTTCAAGGAGCTTACGGCTCTCTGATTTGTTTTTCCTCCTCTCGGTTTTTCTCCTTCCCTCCCTCCCCGCTCTCTCTCTCTCCTCATCACTCTTTCCCAAGAGGTACAGTAGGTGTGTGTGGTGGGTGGCGGTGGAGGTGGTGGGGGTGGTGGTGGTGAGGCAGAGAGGACATCTCTAGAGGTGTTTGAGTGAACGTGACTCCACCTACTGTCAAGAATTTATAGCAAGAGAACAAAAGCTCAGAGAGATAAAAAGGCAAAAGGTTACAGGAGTCTGTTATAGTTTTTCTCAAACAGTTGGAGACGTACAGAAAAGGTAACCTAACCCTACGTAGTGTCATACAGTAAGCAAAGCTGTGGAAGGGTAATAATCTGTGTTTAGTCAGAGCTAATCATTAAATCAGTGCTGATACTTTTTAATTTTTGGCACAGATTTTTGAAGGTCAGTAGAAGCATACATGGTATTCATCTGAATGATAAACATTTAACTCTAGTGCAAGGACATATTATCCAAAAAGAATAAATTTTTTCAACTTTATCATATTCCTACCAATACATTCCCCCCCACCCCCCTCATCTGTTCTGATGTGTACAGCAAAAAGCAAAAAAAGCTCAGCATGTTTGCACCATCTGACATTTAGTTATGTCATTTCCCCATGTTTCATTCTCCCCACTGATTGGTACCCGAGTGCTCTTTATGAGGGCTTCTGCCATGACCTTCTCCCAAATTCAATAAAACAAGCCCTTTTAATAAGATGTGCAAATTAAAATGACAAGTTGTTTCCAGAATCCGATTCTTTGTTTCGGCACCGTCCACAGCTTCTCGACACGTCTGATTTCAGCAGCTCACTCTCGCTGATGAGGTCTGTCAAGCCGACTGTAAAGCAATCCGAATCATTTCAAAGAGACCGCGTCTCACGTATACCTTTGACAGAAAAGCGCCTTCATTTTGCGCATTTTGCCCTCATTCTGAGTTTATTCCAACTGAGCAGCTTGGCTAAAAACAGCCACAATCAGTGCAACATGACAAACACAATGTGACAACAAAGCTTGGGGATTTAGAAGCATTATCACGTCCCTGTATTTAATAAAGAGCTTGTAAACAATCCTGTTGACTGGGAACAATGGATTTACACATCCTAATGGATTTTTTTAATCACAAAGAGAGAGCATAATTAGTTAATTATCTTCAGTTTATGTGTTTGTTTGCACTTTTAGGTGTGCCAAATTTATGAACCCTTTATTACCCATGACAAGGTGATAAGGTTAGACAGCACATGTAGTATCTCTACATCAGTGCAGACTCCCACATTGTCAGGCTTATAGATTAATTGAGCTAAATATTTTCTATGACATTATGTTTTGTTAGGGTTTTGTTAGGGTGCATAGCAGAGGATTTTATATTTTCTAAGGTCAAATTCATCTTTTGAAGTCTGCAATTGTGTTCAAGTTCTCACAACTCCTGAACTTTTTCAGATTTTGTAAAGTGAAAGAAATTATTTCTTTTTTTTTTTTAATTACCTTTAAAATCAATTACCTTTAAAAATAAAAATAAAAATGTTCATCAAACACGCCATTCATAGTATTATACTGTGGGTATGTTCTTCCTTTGTAGGAAGAACAGTACAGTCCAATCCGTTGTAGAAATGTAAAAAAAAAAAAAAAAAGAAGAAGAAAATCGCTCTCCTTCCAAATATGACCTGAGTTTGAGTAATTTTTCTAAGAAGAAGGAGCAAAGATTTTAAAAGATTTTTTAAATTATACATTATTCTACTTCCATGTCATAATCTTTTGTTAGCCAAAAGACAAAAGGTAAAAAAAAAAGTTCATAAAGTTCATAGGCTCTGTATGTTTATTGTTTAGAGCTACGTTACAATAAAAGTGAACTAGTTTTTGGTCCAAATGAAACAAAGCGTAACATTATTTGGCAAGGGACTTTAGACATCTGTCTCTTTATTGGCACTCTGTAGTTCATTCTGGGATATATAGTCCTTCCAGTTCATTTTGGATCTGGCCCTGGTTCGCCTCTTACTGGTATGTGCTTGGAAAACCTCCACCCTACACCCACCTAATAAGATGAACAAACCACCTCAGCTGACGTTTTTTTCAAAGTAGCAGCATCTCTACTCAAAGATTCTTACCTTTTCTCTGAAGCTTTTGTTCCTTCAGTGATGATCCGTATAACTAGTAAATCAAGAGCTTCACTTTTCAGCTCTTTCTTCACCAGAATGGAGCCTACTTTACTGCAGACAATATCTCAATCTTTCAATCTATCTCTCGCTCTGTCACTGATAAACAAGACATCAAAATACTTGTATTCTCCCCCTTGAGGCAGATTGTGATCTAACCTGGATGAAGCAATTTACTCTTCAAGTTGAGAACATGGCCAGAGACTTGTAGGATCCTGACTACATGATTGTGAAACTGTCTGCTGATTAAAGATTCAACGCTTTCCTTGCCTGCAAAGACTCGTAAAGAAACCCACTTTGCATTACTTTTACATTTCAAGATATTCTTTATGCACTGTTGTGCATTTTTGAAAACGCCAAGGCTTTCTCAAACGTGACAGCGACATTATGTGAAAGGAAACTTTCTTTACTAAAGCATTCCCAGTATAATAATAATAACGACGAGGTTGTAGAAAAGTAGTTAGCAAGAAACAACAGCATAAATGACCACATCAAGGATGAGCAACCTGCATTCAAACAATGATAAATGATCTTATCTAAGAAACACAGAGCGGAAACAACCCTCAAACCGTGACATGTGATATGTATATGGAATGGCAGCAATAAAGACGATAAATGTAGAAGTTGTAAGAATTGCGTCAGAGATATTGTCCAAAATAAGTCCTAGGGAATTGATAAACATTAGGACATCAAAGCAAAAATGAGTCGACATGAGACTCTGTGAAATTTCAGTCAACATGATAAACACTATTAACTATGCATCTCATTTCTTCTGTGAGCTATAAAGCCCTTGGCGTTCTCTTTTTGTGTCACTCTCCCCAGCTTTCAGTTAATTTCGGAGTTAGCAATTTATGAGTGCCTAATTTTGAACTCTCTCACTCGAGTCTACGGCTTTCACATCCAGCAGGTTCCTGTTCAAGGTTTATCCTTCGTGTTGATGGGGCCATGTCTGGAATGTGACTCCATTATTGCCTTCTCTTGTTTGCAGACTTTGACTAAATTATTATATTTAGTCTGTGAAACCTCAGTCGTGCCAGCCTTATTAATGGTGTTCCAAAAATAATAAACAGTGTCACTAATAATGTTAAAATAGCCAGGAGTAATGTGTAATTTAGAGTCAATATGTATTAAAGGGATGTATTTTATATAAAACTGTTCCATCCAAAAGCAGGTATTTACATGTGTTGCAGTATGCTCAAACCTGCCCGCTTAATAATGCATCGTAGGGCTAGAGTGGAGATTATATAACTCACTTAACTGAAGAACTGGAGTACTTCTGGTGTTATTTTTATAGTGTTTTAGGTGACAGTGCAGTCTTCTATAACTTTATATTTTGCCTAGTAAAAGTTTAAATAGTAGCTTTTCAAACAACACTGATAAAAGCTTGTGGGGGTACAAAAGCTGAGGTATGTGGAGGGATGCTGTACTTTGTTGCTGTGGTGCTAAAAGCAAATAATTACAATAAATGTCAAGGTTAACATTAAATTCCCCCTGAAGTTAGCATTTTTTTTTGTTAAATGACTGTTAACATCTGAGTAGGGGTGTGAGTGTGCTACAAGGAGTGTGTTTGTTGGATTAACAAATAGAGATTGCCTCCTTCTGGTCATTCATGCTCATGTTGTACCTGAGATGCAATAAATAGTTAAATAAAAATAGTTCTATGCACCAGACATCTTCTTTTGCGTTTATTTTCCATTGGTTTAGATCACTCAGGATTACAAGAATTATTTATATCTTGTAAATTCCAAATTATAATATTAATTAGACAATAGATTTTGTTGGAGCTACATTTAAATTTGTGTGATGTGGGTTAAAGATTTAGGGTACCTCTCCATAAACGTCTCACTTTAGTTTGCTGGAATTTTGGCCCATTCCTCCAGACATAACAGGGGTAACTAATTTCGTTTCTTTCTTTTTTTTTTTTTACTTTTTACAATTTGATTGAGGAAAGTGTGTGTTTGAATCTGTCTGACATCTTTTTTTTCAGCAAAGCTTTAAGGAATAATGTTTTTTAAATGTAGCCATTATAAATCTAAATAATTATGCAGGAAAAAAGTGTCTATTCTGTATAAAATAAATTAGATTGGTAAAGAAATTAGATTGTCTTATCCATTGTTGTTCACATTTTTGTCTCAACAGCACTATAGCATAAAACGGTAATATTTTTACTCACAGTTATTTCATTGTCCAACACATCTAATACAGACCCATGTTGAGTTTTAATGCAGACTAAGTAGTTGTGAAGTAAGCAACACTGATCATATATTTATTGATAAGTTTGAAGTTATACTGTCAATGAAATGACAAACTTAGCAGTAAAAAAATGATTATTAACATCCCTGACCTAGGAATATCTCAATATTTTTTTACCACTGTACGAGTGGTAAAAAAATCTCACTAGAGTTTTCACAAACTCATTTGTAGAACTTGGGATTAATGTAAAAATTATTCAGTCTATTAATATAAAGGGAACAGAAAAAAATATCCTGATTATAAAACTTCGGAAATGACAGACCAGAAAATTATGATCATCCCAAGTCTTTAGGCTGTAGAAAGCAAAACACACAAAAAAAGTCAAGCTGCTAGGAAAATGAAACTGGACTTGCAGCATATTTACGAGTCCAGTGATCAGAATCACAATTGTAATTGATGTGATCAAAAAAGACCCTCATGTTAGGATAACAAAGTCAGTTTGGCGTACTGGTAAAAAAAAAAAAAAAAAAATAGATGCTTCTGACATAATAGTTAACTTGCATCTTGAAATTTCCAATGTAATGAATTTAGTTGGAACTACTTGTATTCATTCCTGTCTATATGCCAAATTATAAATGTAAGCATCAGCTTCATAGGTGTTCTAATAATGTCTATATAAAGATCCAACAGCACCTCCAAGTGAAATTTCCTCTTTTGCAACAAGCCTGCCATCTGTAACCCATGAGAGAAGTAACAGCTGTAGCAGACAGTTCCTGGTATATACCAGCTTTCCCCGGGGAGTAAACCAGATTTCACATTTTAATCAGGACATGCAAAGAGGCAGCAACATGTGTATCCTATACTGCAAAGGAAATAATTTAATGAGTAAGAAGATTTACAAAAAGGCAAATAGAGACATAGAAACTATGGCGATGGTGATTTAGTTCTTGAGTATGAAATGTATTAAAGAGAAACTAATTTGCTTCGCAGGGCTAGAATAATTTCCTGCCCTGCTCTGTGGAGATCAGGAAGTAACACAGCAATATATTTTTTTTTTCCTGTTTTAATACTATTATCAAGATGGAAATCCAATCAGGTGTGTCTCCTCTGTCTCCTGGATTTACAAGAAACATGCCAATAGTGATGGCTGATTTTCTCCCACAGTCCAAAAACATCACTGTTAGGTAAATTGGTCTCTGCAAAATTGTGTGAGGAGTGTGTGTATGTGTGTGTGTGCCTGGTTATTTGTCCTGAGTATCTCTGTGTTGCCCTGTGATGGTCTGCTGACCTGTCCAACATGCACGCCACCTCTCGCCCAATGACAACTGGATATAAACACCGGCCTCCACCTCATTAAGACCATTTCTGTTTCACACAAGCAAAACTAGTTAGTTAAATATATAATTACATGTGAATGTCACTGTGGTGGCAGTGGTGTGATATATGTGAGCGTCACCAAAAACTCCAGTTTATATAGGCTTCCCACCAGCTGTTTTGACAAAATTGGTTAATCTCTTTGGTAGCCTTTTTAGTGCTTAAATGATTCATTGATTTTTGTTCAGGAGGTAAACAAAGAAAAAGCCGTCGACAACAAAGCCCGTCAGCCACAAAAACTGAGCAGAAATGAATGTGGCAAATCTATCATAAAACTTACATTTAAAGCAAAATATGAAGAAATAAAGTTGAGTGTAATTGCATTAGTGAATATCCACTGAATCCTTGTTGAGGTCTTTTTGCTTCAAGGATCATCGCAACATGATTATCACTAGGCAACAGGAGAACCAGTCTGACAAGCTGGTTACACTGCACAGCAGATGATAAGAGTTTAATTTAGCAAACAGCACTCGTTGGACCAGTTTTATAGCACCATTTTTATACATAAGCCATTACACCGTTTTTAATTATCTGCATGTGTGCCTGTGAAAAATGCAACAGATCAGTCAGATTGTGACAGCAGTTTTGCGCACCTGTGTGATTTACCATCACTTTTCCTCGATTTTTTTTGTTGAAAAAGTTATTTTTAGAAATAAACAATTTTAAAACTGCAATACAGTAGGTTGCAAGCACAAAAACACACCTGTTTTGTTTTGTTTTTTTTCACTGGTGTTCACAGAGGAAGAACAGTTGCTCAACCTTTGATCTGGTCATCAAACACTAAGACAGGGAATCATCAATAGACATTAATTATCTGTGAGGATAAAGGGAGGTGAGCATAAACTGGTTGGATTGGAGATTTCCTCTTACAGAAAAGTGTTCTAAACATTACAAAATCAAAAATTTTTAGCGAGCTAATGCTTGTAACAATAACAAGCATATAAAATGATCTCAGTAAACGTCATTTTGAACAGATAATGATTTTACATATTTTCAGAACGTTTCTAATTATGTGATTTTATTTCTAGTTTTATACATACTGAGGCTTTCTGATTGTTATGCCAGCTCATCACATTTAATGAAAATAACTACACAACACTGAAAAACAAGCTCATTAAAGGTCTCCCCTTCACTATGAAATGGCACACACTTTGTCAGAGCCCACACCACTGTCACCACAGTGACACACACATGTAATTAAGACACATAAGGTGCCAGGGAGCTTGCCTTTTCCCCTGCTAAATACTCATTAGAGGAACCTTTAAGGATAATGTTAGCCTGTGTTGCAAACCGCAGGGAAATGAGCTGACAAAACAGAGTTTCGTGAATCGTCATCTGGATCCTGCTGCAAAAAGACGACGGAAAATGTGAGGAAAAGATGTTTTGAGCCAAAAGCTTGCACGGGTTTAGCTAATGATTTAGAGACCAGCATGGTTTCAGAGTAAAGCAGGCAAAGTCAGCTGAAAAAGTCTTTGGTCAGTGATCAAAACAAATGTGAAGCTTTTGAACATCTCTCAAACAGCAGGCATCTCCCTAAAAACAACTCAGTGAAACAGCGAACCTGTGTTGTCTGGACCATGTGTTGAAAAATGCCAAATACCACCACATAACATGTTCACTAATGTTTTCTGCGAAATTAAATTAGATGCAGCTCTGAATAAATTATGTTGCAATTGATTTCATTTAGAGGTTTCAGATTAAAGGGGGTGGACTACAAATCCAAGGCACTCTCTTCTGATTCGTATAAGCAGTATGAATACTTTTGAAGGCAAAGCACTACTTCTGTCAAACTTTAAATGATGTTTTCTTCAGGCTTTATTGTTTATTCATATAATATCACCACAATATTAAATTCATATCCCATATTCACATATCCAAACAGTACTATTCTAATGTTTACATGACTATTTGTTTATGAACTTCTTGCCACTTTACATATTTTAAAAATCCGTGCATACTTGTGCATTCTTTCCTCTACATAATCAGAACTGCACGTGCTGCTTAAAGTAGCGCTTCTGGAGGTAGTATGCATAAATTAAACTTTAACAACAATGACAAATGGTGTGTGCTTGTATAAAACATTATCAAGTTGTAGGACTCCAAATTGCTTTACAAAACATTCAGTCATTCATCCATTCATGCACACATTCGCTGACGGTGGAAACAACACAGTACTCCAATCTGCACAATGTTAGGTTGCCATTCAATCGGTGCTTCCAGGCCTCATGACCGTCCCCAGCAGGGTTTTTCCCAACAACGACACAACAAAAAGGTGACTAAGATGGTAAGAGGGGGGGTTCAGGACAAACTCCTTACCTCTGAGCCTCCGCCACTCCAATAGCAGATGCTTAAAAACTGGTTTTGCATCAAATACAAACCCTATGGCAATAAAACCCTATTATTGTGTTACTAACTGATTTACTAAACGAATAGCTTGTGAAAAAAGATCTGCATGAAAATCTCCAAAGTTATATGAATTTATGCATAACAGTGCCAGAAACAAACCATACATTGACTTTGCATCTTTTTTGCACACGTGAGAGGCTTCAGAACATCCACAATGTTTTACCATAAATTTTTTGTGTTTCTTTTTGTTTGTTTGTTTGTTTGTTTGTTTGTTTGTTTGTCCCTATCTCCAGTCTTCAGGGGCTGGTGCTCTCCAGGCTTCCCTGTTCTCCTGCTTCAACATATTTGAATTAAATGAATAGATAATTAAGGAGCCTCTTCAGAACTCGTTGACATGCTGAGGAGGTCGAACAATCATTCGAAAGAGGTGTGTTGGGGCAGCTTATTGAGATTTGCTGGACTTCAACCCCTCCGGACCGGAGTGTTGGACTTTTGTCTGAAAGAATATTAAAAAATTACTCATATTCGTTCAAAGGAACAAAGAAGAGCAGAATATTTAAAAAGATCTTACGAGAAATCAGCATAGTGGGAGGTCATATTTCACACCTCTCTTTGAGGAGTTGCTTTGCTTTTAACCAAATGGTTTGTTAATAAATCGACCTAGAGTTAAATAGAGAGCTAATTAACCATGAACTATTAGTAAAATCCAGTTGAAACTGTATGTTAGATTCTTATTAACATCTTATTACATGTCACAACTTGGATAAATCTTTTAATTTCTTTTTATAGTCCTCTGAGATGTTTGAAACCATCACAGCATGTACTTATTACAAATAACATAAGGAAACAGTAAAATGATCCTTCAGTTTCATTCTGACTACAGCCAGAAGAATCAAAACTTTTTTAGTTTTTCGAAACAAAAAGTTTTGAAAAGGAATTCATCTTAGCGAACCTACAACATTAAGTCTAGTTCCTCATGTGAAACATACTCAGGAAGATGACCTATTTCTTGAGCCACAGTTGGAAATGAGATCAGGATAACAGCAGTTTTTTGATAATCACAGCAGCTTATTATTCTTATTTTTTTTACATCTTGTTGACTGACTGACTGTACAACACCTTCGAGGACTCGTCACATGCTGAACCCTAAATGAGCCTGTTTAAATCGATACATACATAAGAATCTTGTGTTGTACAGACTCGTGATGGCTCAGATAGTATGTTCTGCAGCTGTCAGGATAGATGAGAAATGGCTCTCCTAATAACTAAATCACAGTTGAGGTTGTTACGCTGCTGGGTCTGCCTGTCACTGAGGGGACCCGACCAAATGAGCTAATAAGCTGACAGGGAGGCAGGTGTCTGTGTGTTTGTTCATCAGGAGGAGGGAACAGATGAGTGTACAGTCAGGCTGGGAGTCATGATGAGACTCTTTATTACACATCAGTCTCACTGGGGAGCGTGGAGGAAATTCAACAGGAGTCGACACTGTCATATGGTCATGGAAACGCCACAGTACAGAGGATATTTGGGGAACCGACCAGGGAGAGGCTTTTTTCCCTCTGAGACGGACAGACAGGGAGTTGAAAGCAGAGATGACAGTAATGGAGCAAGGCAAAATGAAGATAAACAGCAGAAACTAGAAGACCACAAAATACTTTCATGATGCCATCTGGATTTCTATATACGGCAGCCAACAGGATTTGATTTTTATGTAAGACGCTTATCCTACATGCGAGATTATTTTGACACATTTTCTCTGCAGCTACGGTGAAATCAATCAAATTACGCAAAATGAACTATTTTTACTTAATAGACGACTATTAGACTTTTGCCACTATCAGGCTCCCGTAAGGCCTTTACAAATTGGCTGTTATTCTGGTTAGGTACCTTTAACTTTTTGGAAGTAAATTATTATACTAAATCATGTAGAAGTACCACAGACAAGGGCAGCTGAATAGAATAACAAGTCACAATTTTCACATTAATACTTGTAAAATAATGTGAAAAATCATGTGTCATTTTCCCACAGCCTTCTTTTGCTATTGTGCCCTATTTTGTTTCGATATCATATCGGTATCCAATAAAAACATGTATATTTTTTCTGTTTGTAATACACAAATGATAACAACTCCTGTTCCAGGATTACTTTTGCAGAGTACTGCATATTTTATAGTTTCCAAATGTGAGTGTTCCTGCGTGCTCTCAACACATATTTAAAAATTATGCTGTTGTGAATTTGCTCAGATAGATGGAGCTGTCAGTTTTGCTTATTTCAATCTCACGAATATCTCAAACATCAAAGAGATGCTTTGGTAGTAGAGATATGCTGTATTGTGATCAGCCTTCAAAGAGCTCGGCATTCATTCAATGAATACTTTTTCAGCAGCATATTCTTTTGATCTTCTAAAGTGACCAGTTGCTCTCATCTGTAAAGAAATATGAGAGCGGAACAACAGAGAGCTGCAGAATAAAAATAAAGCATGGGACAGAATGTTCCCCATCATAAACCAAATCTAACATTCCTTATCACAAGATTTATATATTTTTAACTAGTTTGATGTTAAGATAGCAAGTAATGCAGTTTGAGTAAAATGCCCAGATTAAATCTGTGAGACAACTAACATCCCTACCGATTAGGCAGCAACTGATCTACAAGGCATTAAAGTTTTATATTGGAATATGGTTCTGCAAATTCCCAAGTTCTACTCTTAATTTGAATTAAATTATTTATAAAAATATGCATGAAAGACTCCACTGAAACTACAATATGTTAATGCAGCATATATGCAGCACAATTGTTTCTAATATAATGGATGTTAAAGTGTTACAAACACTTTCAATAAAAAAACATTGTGCAGCCCACAATAGTTCAATTTATATCAAAACATAAACTCATTGATTTTGCACATAAACATGGGACAAATAAGTATTTGTTGAAAATAAAATATAAATAAATGCATGCATGAATTGAAGTATAATGTATACTGTATTTGTTATACTGAAAATTCATAATTATTTTGCATGAGGAAGAATAGTGATTATTGAGAGCATTGATAATTAGCCATCAGTTATTTAAATGCAATCAATGCCATTCCATAGACAATGCTGCCCTGAGCAGCGAGGCATATTAAAAACACTGAGTTTTTCTAAATTATTGGCATATCTTCATAGTTTTAGAGAAGAGTCCCACAAGCTACTCTGTTAAATACATTTTAAAAGTTTGTTACCAGTCCGGTTTCTTTAAATCAAGTTGATGTTGTTTGGTTCTTTTTAACATGTAGAATGGACAAATGACGTCAAGAAAAACGCATTACGTGGTCTTGTGCTATAAATAGTTCTTATTTTTGCTGACAAACACAAAGAACAGTGAAAGTCTGTTGAGATATAAGTTATGATTCTCTTACCATTGAAGACCACGCAAAGATGATACTGGAATTCATAAAACTAATGCAATCTAAGGATTGGATCTGCAGAACTCTATGTTTTGCGTTAATTAACTTTTAGATTGTGAATGAAGAAAATTTAAACACATGCTATTTCTGTTGATTCGGCTATTAAACATAAACAACAACGAATAATGAGTCAATTTGAATAAAATCCAAACAGTGTGTTAGCATTTAACACACTTTTGAATAAATAAGAACTTATAGAGATGCAACACAGGACCCCAAATATTTTATTCATTATGAACGCCATCAATATTTATGCATAAACAAGTTTGAACTTCAAACACATAAATGCCTTTTTGTTCATGTATTTGAAAAGACTGTAAAATAAATACCATTAAACCATAAACAGGAAGCTGCGTTTGTTTTCCAGCTCATGAACTCACCGCTCTGTTGAACCTCAGCAGGCTTTTTCCTTGAACTTTGTTTGGCTCCGTCGGAGTCTTGTCTGCTCAGCACCTCGGACAGCGACTGGCGGGAGCTCTGCCGACCCGTCTGGCCCGGCACGTTGAAGCCTTTACTCCTCTTCCTGGGCCGGTCCGACTCCGGAGCGGACCGGCTCCTCTCCGGGTCGTGGTTCTCCGGCTGGGAACCTACTTTCACCAACGCGTTCCTCGTCCTGGTCAGAGCAGAAGTCACCGAACCCATCACAAAACAAGCTTTTTTTTATTTATTTAGTAAAGGCTTTCTTTTAACCAGTTCCCTTGAGTTCGCCTTTCATTTTCATCAACACTACTCAAAATCGTAAAGAAAAACAAAACCCCGAAAAGTCCACCTTCGTCACGGTTCAGATATTTGACCCATGTCTCATAGTTGAGAAACGTGGGTGCCAAAAAGCCATGCAACAGAACGGACAACAAGACGTCGGAGTTTTAGCGGAAACCGTTTGTTGCTCTGCCTGTTTTCCTTTCCTCCGGCAGACACGTCACATGGAGAAAGTTGCTCTGTCGACAAACACACCGATCTCCCGGGACAAACAGGTGAAAACAAGCGACATTAATTAGCCGCCGACAAGTTTCCAGGATTATTAAAATAGGAGGAGGACCCAACAATTCCGAATTAAAGAGGGAAAATACTAAGGTGAGATCATGATCATGGAAAATGTTTAAACTTTGTTGGACATGGTCCTACTTTTTACCTACCTCAGTCAATGTTCACGAGGTTTGGACACAATAAAACAACAAATGTATCAAAGAACAAAGTAAAAAATGACAGAACCTTTTAGTTGGTTCAACCTGCTGAATAGAAATGCAAAGTAACTGTAATGAACCGTCTTTGGCCGACAGATGGCAGCAAAGCTCACTTGTAGACTTCTAGATAGCTTATTTTTTATATTTCAAACTCAGGATACTGTGATTTTAATACTCTTGGAAAGCTCAGTTGGTGATGCCATTGATTTATGAACGTCTGCTGGGATATATCACAACTTTTTATTAAAATGAGAACACAGTCGTGAACCTATTTGAAGGGAACCCTCTGAGAAGGTAAAATACCTTAAAACAAACACTCGTCCACACTGCTTGAGTTATAGTCTTCATAGTTTATTGCTGCAAACAGGTAATCGTGACTTCTTCAGCATACAGATTTGTTGTGGTTCATGCTTTGTTGATCAAACACTACTTTGGTTACAAAGAAAAGTTTTTTTGCCGACCTCGGAAAAAAATTGCTATGCTAAATGTGTGCTGATTTTCATAACTATGTCAAGACAAATGTTACTTAAACACTCTCAGCCAAACAAAAAAGCATAACAGTCTGTCAGCTAGAACAGGCTCACTGGATCTTCACACATAAAGGCACTTTTCAAAGCTGTTTTCTGTTTGTGTCATAGATTTATTTTCTTGCTTGTAGCTCCTGTGAAATGTTGTTTTCCTCTTATTGCTTGTGTTGCTTGTTTGACATGGACAAAGACGCTATTAGTCCATGTCCTCGTGATTCTGGGTTGACTCATTGATCACCTAAAAAAACCAAACCAAAAAAAGAAAATCTAAAATCTGTCAAGAAACTGACTTTAGATCACTTAGAGCATGCCATACCTGACCATCCCTGGTCTCAATGGTCTTGATGAGAACTTTCTTCGTTGTTGATGTTTCAAAATGAGATTTTGAATCAGCCAATCCGTCTAAGGAAATAAATAGTAACATCTATTAATGAAATAAAAAGCTAATATTGGTGAAATGAATGTAAACACCAACCTTACCTCTGAGATTTAGAGAAGAGAAGTTTGGCAACGGGGTGGAGATCCTGCCAAGAAAGAGGAAAAACCCCACCATTTTTTTTTTTTAAACAAAGTAACATCTTTTATCAATGAAATGAAGGCTCATACTTCTTTCATACACCCAGCGAGCGCTAAACATTTCTAAGACATGTTGTTACCGGCTCTCCTCTCCCTCCAGCAGTTTTCTATAGGTAGCGATCTCAATGTCCAAGGCCATCTTGACATTGAGAAGGTCCTGGTACTCTCGGAGGTGACGGGCCATCTCATCCTTCATGTTGTGAATGTCCACCTCCAGGCGGCTGATGGTGTCCTGGTAGCCACTGTTCTCCAGGCCAAAGTTCTCTTCCATTTCCCTCATCTGGCGCTCCAAGGACTCATTCTGGGAAAAAAAAAAAAAAAACAGTGACAAAAAAGTAAAAAATATGTGTTGAATAAATAGTTGTTTTCAAGACAGCCTGAAACTGCAGACTCACCGTTCCTTTGAGGGCATCCACCTCACAGGTTAGTGCCTGAACTTGACGCCTGTAGTCGTTGGCCTCCTGCTTGGCTAATCTCAGGGCTTCATTATTCCGAGCTGCAGCTTCGGTGAGGTCAGCAAACTTAAAATCGCAGGGGCACAAAAAAAAAAAGAAAGAAAAAAAAAAAGGCGAGTCAGACATCCTGAAGGACACAACTGAGAAAAAATCAACTACTCAATAAATGATGAGTCAGAAACTAAAGGATATAGTAGGTAGAGTGTAAATTATGAAATGTGGAGATGAAAGAGGCTGGAGCAATTTAGCGACTGTAAAGCATTTGAAATAAAATTGTTTTATGAAATAGGAACCAATCCCTGTTTGCGTCCCTCATTTAGTCAGGTTTATGTTATGTAGAATGGGAATTTACAGTAAAAAATCCATCCAACCCCCATTCATTGTCTATATCTGCTGTTCCATGCAGATAAAGAACCATCAAACTAACACTGACTGTAAAAAACGGCAAAATATAAACTGTTACCATATTTATATGAGATATATTATCAAATCTTTTTGTAATTCTTCTTGTTGCAAAGTAAGATTCCCAGAGTCACATTTGGTCAACTTCGTCTTTAAAGTTGTCACAAAATTTTGTGTGTTGATCTGAAACACACAAAATTTGATCTATTCTCTATTTCACTACAATTCTTTGAGTTTTTTTTTTTTTTTTTTCCTTGTCTCCACAGGAAACTCCTCTCCTGTGAAACCAGCAGATTTCAGCTGTCAGTTAGCCAGGCTCCCTGTCTTCTTTTGGAACTAGGTATAAAAGTTTCCTTTTTGATCTGTTTTATTATTAAAGTGACTATATCTAACCAGATATTTCTGTAGTTATGTGACTCCTGGACAGCCTTTGCAAGGATTTTCTGCAGATTCAATTTAAATTTCAGTTCGAGAATGGTACAAACTTGGTTTGCCATCATAGCGGATTGACAACATCCGAACTCTTGGATGTCTGTTTTTTTTAATAGGGCAACCATGCAGCATACATTTTAGAGCTCCGGTTTATCTTTTCCAGTTCTACAATAATCAAGTAAAATTAGAGTGTGTCTAGCTTATCAAATAAAAATAAAAAAGTTATTTTTGCATTTGTAATTGTTTTGTCTCTTTTTTTGGCACTGAGTAAGCCATTGGTACTGTACTCTTTGTTTTTCTTTTCCATAAAAATTAGTTTGGTTGGATGCTTCTGTGTTTTTTTTTCTGTCTCTTTTTTTGTCTTCTCAACCAACAACTTGTCATGGCAGCTCGGCAATGAAACTGAGCTGGAATATTGTGGAGATAGTTTGAGCTTTCACAGCGTGGAAGCTTTTCACTAACTGGCACTAAAGGCTTAGGTGAATTTGGATGCATTTTATTAAAAGTTAGTAGACTGCTTTTGGAAAGAACTGAATGTTTTGGAATTGAATCTGGAACAAAATTAATTATACATAACTGATATGAATTTTACAGTTTGTCTTGTAAACTGTCTTAACCCTTTCATGCATGAATTATGATCCTTTGTGTCAGGATTTTTCTTCCAATTTTTTTTTTATTTTCTTAAGGCATAAAAAAATGTAGGGAAAAAAATTATTTTATTTTATTTTTTAGGTGACCAATTGTAAATTTCTCCAAATGCAAAGTTATTTGAAAAATACACCAGTAGTATTGGTCTTTAAGTGTTATCTGATGTCTCAATGTTTTTTTTTTTTTACCTGAACGAGTTGTCTACAGTAGAAGGAGGGACCGGGTCGGTCGATAGTGTATTGTATGATGCATTAGTGTCCACTTCAGTGGTCTGTGTGCATTTATAACATAAAAATCCACAAGAAGCACAAGAAAATAGCTTTTAGATAGATGTCCACTGTAGTGACTACGATGCATGAAAGGGTTAAGGTGACATTTGTTGAAAATTGGCCTGAATAAAGAACAAAAATATTAAGTTGAACTGAATTGGCCAATACTTCCATTTCATCGGCCCTCACCTTGGATTTGTACCAATCCTCTGACTCCTGGATGTTTTTAGAGGCCAGGTTCTCGTATTGCAGACGGACGTCCCTCAGAGCTGCTGTCAGGTCTGGCTTGGCCACCTCCATGTCCACCTGCACATGCTGCTGCTGCTGGATTTGGTTTTGTAGCTCCAGCATTTCCTGCCACACAACAGTTTCTTTTAATTTCGCCTGTTTGTTTGGGAAAAGCTATTTGGATCTAAATTCTACCAGTCTGAACAGATTAACACATATTTCCAATGATTTGGCTTTCCCAAGCGCTGCCTTGGGAAAGCAGGCAGTTACACGTGCAAAGTACAGCAGCGCGTTTCTGCTTTGCCTGCAGAAAAAACAAACAAACAAAAAAAAAAAAACAGGAATGCTTACCTCATCATGCAGCTTCTTGAGGAAGTTAATTTCCTCCTGGAGCGACTCAACCTTCCGCTCCAGGTCCAGTCTGGCAAGGGCAGCGTTGTCCACATCCTGCGCCACAACACTGAGTCTTAATAAGGTGACTTGGAAAGGTGACATGCATTATGCATAATGGATTTGCTGACATATATAAAAAAAAATGCATTTAAGTTGCAAAGAGAACTCACAAATGTTGCAAACACAGCATGCAGAAATCAGCTGTGCCTTCAGTTGATTTTAACTGAATGGGTGAATTGCTCTGATGAACTCATTAGTATAAGGGTCTTTCATCTCATCAACTAGTTAGATACAGATTTTTTTTTTTCTTTTTAAACTTTCTTCTTGCTTTGGTTACATTTTTGTTCCAGCAAAGCTGTATTCAGTAATCGGGTGCATTAAATAAATGAACTGCATGCTTTCCATTTAAAACAACTGCACATAGCAATCTATTTTGCGTAAACTAAATGTTTAAAACCCTCCTGGTCCAGAAAATGTTCATTCTGTCCTGCAGCATTGCTTTGTTGGGGCGTTGGCAGGCTTGTAATTGGGGTATCAGCGAATGAAGCAGATTTGCCCCGGTGCTAATTCCACAAACAAAGTGAACTATTCAGCAGGGTTTCCCAAACAAGCCCAAGGCTGGTGGAGTGACTGTCTGCCTGACTGAGCAGGAGCCGGCCGCGGGCCACGCATTGTTGCCTGTGTGCCGCCGAGGCAGCCTGCTGACACTTCCTTCCTGCCATTCACACACACAAGGTTAAAATATTGCATCTTGAAATATTGATGGTGTATGGTGCTTTTTTTTTTTAATGTTACCTTTTATGCCCAGTGGCTGTCCTATGAATTTATTCACATGACTCAGAATCTGGTGACAGGGAACGATCTCTGACAACACCAAAAACAAAAGACATTCTTTTGAGCTGAGGCTCTCCCAGGAACGAGACAGCCAGGTCACATGGTGGCTTGTCCTCTCGCTCTGATAACCACATTTTATCCACACTGTTTTTGTGCTGCGGTGTCCAGCTCATTGGCTGCAACCCGTCAGACTTTTAAAAAAAATCTCTCTTCTTGTCGCAGGCCTGACTTAACACGACAGCCAAAACTTGGCCTTTTGTCTCGGTCTGTGAACCATGGCTAGAATCTGTTGTTGCGCCAACAGTGGAGAGCATTACTGTCTCTGCAGATACATGAAAAACATGAGAGCTCAGGAATTACTAAAAAGGAGAAAGATCTGGTTATGATCTGTTTTTAGGGTTTTAAGCTTCATTTAATAGGGAAAGTTGGAAAGGTGGGGCAGTGGAAGACCCAGGAATCATCGTCTTTTACTTCTGAGGACTGACAAGTGTCCCATCTCTTCATTCCAAAAACTTAAATACTAATATATGATTTCAACAGTGGATCACCTGTCTAAAGCTCTGCATATTGGCTTCTGCTTCCTCCCGCTGGGACATTTCATCCTGCAACCTGCAAAACAACAGACAGCGAAACAATATTTCATATTTTGTGGCCTACTGGCTTTCTTTGCATTTCTTGCATGTCTATACACATTAAAATGGAATTAAAATGCAGCCTTAGATACGTTTGTAATATACAGTTAAAATTCTCTATGCTGCAAAATCTTCATTTTATAGAGGCCAAGATGAAGAAAAAAAAAGAAGAAGAAGAAGAAGAAGTGCCACGCCTCCTACTTGTCTCTCAGCCTGCCAATGTCGTCGGCCAGGTTATCCCGGTGCACCTCCACCCGAGCCTTCTCGTTGCTGAGCTGGTCCACCTGGCGCCGCAGCTCCCGCATCTCGTCCTCGTACAGATCCCCGACCCGGGACGTGCCTTTGCCCCGCAGCTGCTCCAGCTCGGCCAGCAGGATCTTGTTCTGCTGCTCCAAGAAGCGCACCTTCTCGATGTAGCTGGCGAAGCGGTCGTTGAGAGACTGCATCTGCGCCTTCTCGTTGGTGCGGTTCGTGATGAACTCGCTGTTGATGGCGTCGGACAGGGAGAAGTCCAGGTTCTCGGAGGCCAGTCGGGGCATGGCCGCGCTGCTCCGGAGCCTCTGGGTCTTGGCAGAGTAAATGGTCGGAGCGGAGGAGAGCCCGAAGGACGCCCGAGAGGAGCGCAGCGGGCTGGAGAAGTGGCGGCTGGAGTAGCTGCTCCTGGCCGCGTTACGCTCCCCGCCAAACATCTTCTTGTAGGAAGAATGCGGAGCTACTCTGTAGGACATCCCACTGCTGTCTTCTTCAAACTATCAGCAAGCAGAGCAGAGTGGTCGCAGTTTGCTGCAACCCCTGGTGCATCAGCGGACTGCGTCTGGAAAGGCGTTCCCTGACATATTACTTATTTATAGTCCCCTCCTTATGCAAATTACTTAACGGGGACTTGAGCGACACGTTGATGATCCAATCAAAGTTGAGAAAGCACACCAGCATGTCCCTTCAGAGTTCATAAAAATCCACCATTACGTTTTTTTTTCCTTACAGAATTAAAGCCAAATTGTTATACAGGTGCATCTAAATAAATGTGAATATTATAGAAACGTTAAATCAGCTTGTTTCAGTAAGGTAAGTTAACTGAAATGTTTTTTTTTGTTTTGTTTTGTTTTTTTTAAAGGCTGATAAAATATAAAGAAAATTTGGCCAATAAATAGGACCAATGAAAATTATTTTCAACACAGACATGTAATATTATGATCATATCATGGTCTACCCAACCATGTAGAAAACTGTTGACAGTCCTCCAGAAGACAAATGTCAAAACAAGAAGAGTAAGCCACAAAGGTAATTCACAAATAAATTGTATATTAATGGAAAATTGTGTAGGAGAAAAATAGTGCACTAGTGCAAGATTCATAAACAACAAGGAGATTCTGCCTTGGAAGTTGCAGGTATAAATATGTACTGACTGTCTACCAATAAATCAAGGGTGCAAATGTTCCTCTACTAAACCATGAAATGAAGATAAATATAATGTTACTACTAGCTTGTATGGCTAATGGGTAGCTACAAAATTGGAAAATCCCACTAATACTCCAACTAATAGCTGGAAAAATGCTCAACTAGGATGTGAAATCCCTCCAAGATCCAGACTGTGACTTAAAAAAAAAAATAAAAATCAAACAAATCCGAAATCTAGACTAGTTTTTTCTGGATGCTAAATCTAATTGCTAGTCTGATAGGGACAAAGGTTAAGAATAAACTGTGATTAGCCACAACTTGTGATCAACTTATTTTTGGCATACTTGTTCCTGATTACTGGCAGATATTCAGAATCAAGAAATTGCTCGTATGACAACATAAGATTGAGCATAAGATCTCAAGAAGACAGAGCTTTCTTAATGCTTTGTGATTCCAGTGAACCACAGTGATTATTCACAACTGGAGAAAAGTAATAATGATGAGAACTAGGAAGTAAATAACAGATCTGGCCAAAGTGCCTTGAGATGATTTCTGTTGTAAACTATTCCTGCAAAACAAAACATTTAAAATGAAATGAAAAATAATGTGATGCAGTACAGTAGAGGTATATAAATATTTACTTAACTCGAGACGTTGGCACATTAGTTGAGTTTTATGTTTTTTTGCTAACTCTCTTAAAAATTGTGGGGACTTTTATGGTGTCATAAGACTTAAAATATCAAGCAACCATGTAAAAGTCGCTATCAGCAAGTAAGTGCATAAAGTCTCTCTTTGTGGCGTTATGAATTAGTTTAGTTATGATGTGGGGGACTTCTAGATGGAGAAGCAAGATATTGTAAAGAGTGGAAAACTGTCAGCTTCTGTACTTATTTAAAGAATATAATTTTTTCATATAATCTCAAAACCGAGGGGAGGGTGGACTGGTTTCTCATCACAATCTGCCAGCAGGGTCGTACGCAGTTTCGTTTTTTTTGCTGTCTCTTTATTCAGCAATAGATAATAAATATTTATCATTTAAGTCAGTTATTCCCAGAAGCTTTTCATTCCTGTGTTTCTGTCTGAGTCCCGTCTCAGCAAACAGAGCTGCCAGTGCAGTCCCGCTGACTCGCAGAGATTCAGTGATTCTGAGAGACACAGAGCAGAAGAGCTGAGCCAGGGACACTCTACACTTTTAAATCCCTGATGCGACTTGGTTTAAGGTTCTCCATGGAAACCAGGAGGAGAAAATCTCAGACAGAAGCTCCTGTTCAGTTTAGTTTAGATTAGTGATATTTGTTTTCTGAAGCACTCTGAACACACAAAGGGACTTCACCCTGGGGATGTGGGTGGCTGCAGGGATTTTTGGTTGGCATGCTGTCTTTGAGGAAAGACCAGAGGAAAGAGTATGATATTTAAAAGAGCAGACTGTGGGACTGGGAATTACTGTTGGTTCTTGTCTTAGATAACATTCTTAGATCATCTGAAATACTGGATGGGAGCTCCAATATGTCACAATTCAAATGCAAGTTTGTAGTTTTAAGGAAAACATCCATTCACAAATTTTATGTCCTGTTCTCGATCAAGAGTATTCTCTGTGTCAGCAGTTATTTGGATTGATGTTTTAGTTTGTTTTATAGTTGGAAAGTTTGTTATATTGAGAAGGCATCAACATGGCAACCATTGTCAACTAACTAATGGTCTGGCTAAGTAGCTTGTTAGCCACATCAAAAATTACGACAAGTCAGATGCAAAACCACTAATTTCCACATGCAAGAAATGTAGGAACAAGTCATTTCCTTAAAATGGTTTGAAGATATAAATCCATGTCTATTTCTGTGCAACCACTGCTTGAGGAGCATTAAAATCTATTGATGTAAATTGTCATGAGATCCCTGTCACTAGGTATAATAAAAAAGTAACATCATGTACACAACAACATACATAAAAACAAATCCACACCTTTTGTTGCAAAGAGCTGTGGGCAAGGAAAAGATCTCACAAATTGGTCAAATTGCAAAAAATGTCACTTTTTCGCTATGTTGCTATTCAGGGAAGCTAATGTTGAGCTAGCATGCTTCCCTTACACAGTGCCAGTGGTGGAAGACAAATTAGAAGAAATGTGGATAAATAACATTGCTGTTGGGAAATTTCTCCCTCCAGTGCATGAAGTTGTCGCTCACCTGCAGCATTCCTTTCAGTAACAGACTACTGCATCCTAGGTGCAAAAAGGAGAATTATTGTAGATCTTTCCTCTAAGCAGGTACTACTATATCCATCACTCTTCACCTTTTTTCATAAAAAAAACCTATTCTACTTGCTTTTCTCTGCTGTTTACAGAGTTTTTATTGCCACCTTTTGTTTTTATTTTTAATTTTATTTTTATATAGGTTATATTTTTTTGTCTTTGTGTGAATCTTCATGCTTCAATTGCCTGTCACTTTGAAGCTGTTGCACCAGAATTTTCCCACTGTGGGGGACAATAAAGCATATTTCTATTTTGTCTATTTCCAGTGTACTACTTTGCAAAATAGGGGAAAATAGTTTTTATTGATACTTTTGAGACTTTTTTAAACAATGCAAGATGAACGCAAGGAATTTTATTTTACTGTATAGTAATATTTCCTTGGCAGTCAAGACATCCCTCATATTTTATGCCCTTTTACAGTCCACTGTCTCAGACCTTTTGTATTGTTATTCACAATTTGCTGCAAATTGTGAATAATTTGAAGACAAAGACAACAGAAGTAACAAAAAGGATAAACCCCTGGAGGCTGGCTCTATGCTTGTTGGTTCACACAAAATGACCTCGATGGTAAACAGTGGAGCTCATTTTCAGCACTTGCTGGGGAAGTTCACATTAAAAACAGTCACACGGTCACGGGTGGAGGGGGGGGGGGCAATAGAAATTCCCAGCTCTCAGGCTCATGATGAGCCTCCTATTTCCCACCCGGCCACAGAAACAGCAGCAGCCGGGATTGTCACAGACAGAGCAGGGATTGTGTATTGCTGATCTGTCACCTAAATGCTGCGGCAGAATGCGGCCAGCAGCTCATGTTCATTGTCTACAGCCCTTTATTTGCTGGTGTCACAACTCTGGCTAAATAGCTTTCATTCTTGGCAATGCTGGGAATTTATTATTTGGTTCTAATAGTTTATATTGTGAAGAATTGCAGACGCTGGTAAATTTCAAGAGTTGATTAAAAAAAAAAAAAAGAAAAAAAAAAAAGTGATGCTTAAACAACAACTGAATGAGCCCAGAGACTTTAGAGTCAGTCAGTGGGGTGTGGAGGGTAACAGATTGTTTCTGGGTGTCATCATCTTAAAACCTCAGGCACCAGGCAGCAAAAATCCCAGCTTTGTTTTGCCTCTCATGATGGTGAGTCACCGCCGAGAACTTCCACTAGCCATAGCGATTGTTTTCAACTTTGTCACAGGTTAAGCTAGATAGAGCTAGATAACACTGTTGACATACACACACAGAAAATGCATAACATGTTCAAGGATAAATGTGCAGATCTTATTTATTTGTTTTCGTCTGTTGTTCAGTTAATTTGACATTTTGTCTTTCTTTTGCTGTGACGAATGGGCAAGCCTTTCTGTTGTCATGACAGTGCAGATTTAGAGGTGGGAGTGTTGCACCGTGATGGGTCACCATCATTGCACAAAGGGCAGACTGAAGTAATTAAAGGAGGACAAAGAAAACCTGTAATTCTCCTCCAGAGCCTCTCAGAAGTCTTATTAAGTCCGTGTGCAAAGTGATATTTGAAAACCTGGACAATGAACGCTAATGTTTTGGGGTGTTCAGCTTTATTTCCATCAGGAACCTAAATTCTGCAGACAGGACTAAACAGAAAAAGTTGTAATTGTAAATAAAGTAAGATTTCTTATTGTAAATTAGTATTTCTTTAAAATTCATCATTTTGTTAATTATTGCATGTGTGACTCCTTTCATAAAAGCAGCAGTGCTCATAATCATAGCTGTGAACACACTGCTATGTTATGATCGTTTAATAGGTATAATATTGACTTTTTGATTATTTAGCAAATATTCTTGCTATATCTTGCATTTTTTTGCCACCACATTAACCAGCTAACTGTCTAAAATGTGTCTTTAAACCACATTTACACAAGTAATTTCTATCATGATTGAACTTTTAGTTGGTTTTCTGCCATTACTGTCAGCGAGTGGGGACATGCAGTCATTTTGGGAGTTGAAGCTTAACAAGGCACCTTTGGGCTGTAGCAACAAAAGAGGACCTAAACAGCAAGGACTCTTTTTCCTGATCTCCATGGTAACTGGCCAAACATTTGGAAAATATTCTGAAAGGTCACTTTCAGGATACCTCTCCATTTGTATCCCTCTTCCTTTGTCTCACTGTGTGTGGAGGTTGCTTCCAGTGAGTGATTGAGTCAAAGACTGGGCGAGGAAACACTTCCTGTACATGCACCAGAAAAGCATTTTATGGGATTTTTCCTTTAAATACTGTTAAAGTTGCTTGGTGCAACTTGTTGAATACACAACATTGAATTTCCACAGACCATTTTCCATGTCCTCATCCAGTTATGCTTATTTCAAGGATAAGACCCTCTGGTTGCACATATTTTAAATCAACCTGCCAGACCAAATCACATCAAACTGTCCGGTCTGAATCCTGTTAACTTCAAAATGGCATCAGTGCCACTGACAGCCACAGAGGACCTTCAGTCTCTCCTCATTTACATGTACTGAGGAAATAAAACAAAAAGAATGTGAAAATATAAAACTCTGATTATTTCTTATCTTATATGAACCAACCTGTGAGGGACTAACTGAACACATTTACATAATGAAGAACTCATGTTTACCAAGTCATTGTCACGAAAATTAAATTAAAATATTAAAAGCCTATGTGGTTTTCAGGCTTTGAGTTGTTGCATATACAGCTTGCCTAGAATTTTTCTGTAATTAATTAAGTTCATTTTTAAAACTTTAACAGATATTCACCTGTGATTACATAGGCAGATATATGAGAAAGTGATTTTTTTTTTTTAGATTGAAATCAGTTTTCATTGCATGAATTTAAAAAAAAAAATCTGATTGACTTGATTCTGCCTGGAAGGCGAGAAGAAAGCTCTCTATGAAAGCTGTGCCAACATCAAAATTCAAGAACACATGTGTTTCATAATCAAACTCATTAGACCCAGTAAATTATTTATGCAACTAAAATACAAGAACAAGCTGTTTGGCTGAACTTTGTAGAGTATCCTGTGATGACAAATTCAAAAAGATGAACTTTGTCAAAGTTAAAGATGTTTCAATCCCAAAAATAATGTGAAGAATGAAAATGGTTATTGATGGTGTTAATCAAAGTCTATCAAAGGATAGAAGCAAATCATCCACAGTTGGGAGGATTTGAGTAATCTGATTCCAGGAACAAGCAGAGCCCAAGGCTAAGTCAGTGTCACATGCTATACATAGTTATTTGCTTCAAAAGAGTTAAATGTTATCAAAGTGGTGCTGGAGGTACCATCATGGGAGGACAAGCCCCTACATGGGATGTACCACCGACATATAACTGAAGTGGCTGATATCAGGAAATCCTACCAATGGCTGGAGAAAGCTGGACTCAAGGACAGCACAGAGGCCCTCATCCTGGCCGCCCAGGAACAGGCCCTAAACACCAGAGCAATAGAGGCTCAGATCTACCACCCCCAAAGGTGGTGGAGAATGACCGAGCTAAGATCCTGTGGGACTTCCACATCCAGACAGACAAGATGGTAATGGCGAACCAACCGGACATTGTGGTGGTGGATAAAGAACAGAAGAAAGCCGTTGTGGTGGATGTAGCAATACCAAGTGACCACAACATCAGGAAAAAGGAGCATGAGAAACTGGAGAAACAGCAGAAGTTGCTGCTATGATGCCGGCAACTATCGGCCGATAGTCCGATAGTCTATCAGATAGAGCTATTGTATATCATTGGTTTCTGTTATGGTGTAGGGATTGTTCTCAATGCTGCATTCACATCTTGAATGAGACTTTCTGATGGTACTTCACTCAGCCGTTGTAATTGACGTCGGGGTTGCCTGGTGTTCATTCGGGCCACGATTCTCTCTCTCAGGTCAGTTGCTGTCTCGTTCAGCTTTGATAGTTCGTTCATTACTGGGGCTGCATACCCAGTCTCGGGGTGGGGAGTAGTTAACTCCCCCCTGACCTTATCTTTTGCCGTAGCATTTGTGTTGTACCTCGTCAATCTCAAGTTGTGATAGCAGTTGCCGTTTGCGGATGTTGGAACACTGAGCTACTAGTTGTTTGGCAGTCATTGTAGACTGTGGGTGTCGAAGTAACCATTCCACCCTCAGTCTTTGCATGTAACCCCTCTGACTAGGGTTACTTGAGTAGTAGCATTCCAACAGATCCATGTTTTCGTCTCTCGCCCATTTCCGTCTTGTTCCAGTAGCCCATTTTTCATCAAGGTGCTCTGGTTCCCCAGCACCTGACGCAGACCTTGTTTGGCCGGGCGACGTCTGAGCCGGCATGTTATGCGTATCAATGTCTCTCATGGTATGAGGTAGGCTATATAGCTCCAAGGGTCTTGCCTAAGGACCCACACTGCATAGCTCAATTGCACAATTGCACTGTTGTAACTCGCCCCAGCCCGGATTCGAACCCCGGTCTCCCGGGTGGTAGACTGGTGTCTACCCACTGAGCTATACAGTCAGCTATATATATATATCTATATATATATCTATATATAGATATATATTATATATATATATAA
This sequence comes from Poecilia mexicana, assembly GCF_051168715.1. Classification (NCBI taxonomy): domain Eukaryota; kingdom Metazoa; phylum Chordata; class Actinopteri; order Cyprinodontiformes; family Poeciliidae; genus Poecilia; species Poecilia mexicana. The sequence goes on along the minus strand of NW_028263386.1, from coordinate 10,800,636 downwards.
TATATATATATATATATATATTATATTATATTATTATATTATTATTTTATTTTTTTTACATATCTGCAATTTGAAATCATAGCATGAACAAGGATAATAAGTGATAACCCTAAATATTACATTAAAGAAAGTTTTTCACAAAATGTTGTGGCTTCTTCCTAACACGATTTTTCTCTTAGTTTTGCTAATTTCTTAAAAATAGAAAATGCACAGATACAGGAAATTTGTCAGAGACATTTCTATGTGGTGCTTGCAGTTACACATTATCCAGCAATGACTGTGTGAGGCACCAAAGTGGTAAAAAATAGGTCATTTTTATTTTCGGAATACATTCAGTAGCAACCACCCAGAAGACAGCACTGACGTTAGTGTATGTATAAAAATAATTTTTGACTAGAATCCAAGATAAATAAGAGGCACAACTCTTGTCAATCACCAAATACATCTAGCACGTTCCTGTTGATTACAATTTAACGGAGAGAACATTTTCTATCAGCAACACAAGACAAAATTGCCATGAAAGTATAGGGATAATGTTGTTTTTGCAAAGTAAAGTGTCCTTCTTCTATAGTATGGGGCAGTACTGCCCACATCTCAAATGCAGTGAGTCTAAAGAGTCTTGAGCTTGCAGTGCACCCTGTTCACCAGTAGTTGTCCTTCTTGGCTGCATTGCTGCAGAGGAGTCAACCTCAGGGTGAACTTTTCTGTCTGGTATTTTAAACTCGACTGAAGTAAATGACGACAGGCTGCCATTTCTGTTAGCCCAAGTTTTGGAAGTGTCAACAATTGGCGAAACCCTGAAGCCTCTTGCTTTTATGCTGCTTGCGTCATGTTTCTGACTCCTGACGCTGACGTCTTCCATAAAGGGGTCAGAGTCACTTCCATGTGGCATGTTGTAGTAGGTGCACTTTGGAGTCAGGGGCTTCGCCATCTCCTCGAGCTCGGAGGAGGATATGGCAGCAAGGGGGCTGTGCTGGGTTTTAGTGTAAGACGAGGAATCGACGCTTGTGTTTTCCTGGCCTGTGTCTGTGGATGTGCTGTCCACATTACCGTACATTCCCAGAGAGACAGGGGGGGATTTCCTTATGAGATGGTTCTCTTTTAGAAGCCATCTCCCTCGATCAATCAAAACCCCATCAGCTGAGTCTTTGTCAAAGCTTAAAGGTGCGTCTTGTGGATTTTGTGATTCAGCTTCGGTTTCAGCTTTTAATGAGCTTGCAGCACTGAAATAAGAGAGATCCTCCCTTGAAGCTTTAGTGCCTTCATCACTGGAAGGAGGCCTGTTTCCACTTTTTAATGAGCAACTTGAAGGTGACACTCTGGAGTGCCTTTGTTCTAACATACTTCTCTCAGTGCTGTTTGCTTTCTCTAAAGGCTCTTCTCCATTTTCTGAGACAATATCTACAGACTCTTGAGTTTTATACCCTCCACTGCCCGACGTCTCTGGTCTGTAATCTGATAAATCGGACGTGATGGGGCTTGGTAGGCATTTTAGACCATAAGAACTATCCTTTCTCGGTTTTGGTATCAAACTTTGCTTAGTTTGCACAACTCTCGCATTATCAGGCACAATTCTAATATTTCCCTGAGTGTCGTACGTAAATATAAGCGTGTAAGACTGGAGAGCATCATTCACAAAGTCCAGTAGCTCCTGAGAAATCTCCACTGGATGAGTTAAACTGTTTCTTCTATCCTCTTCTCCTCCCTCATCTGTCTCATGAATGGTGTCTGTACATTTATCCTCACACTGGCCTTCAGAGGAATATTTAGATAGAGTGTCAATTGTTTCTTCACAGCTATTACTGTGCTGCACACAAGAAGCTTCTTCCGGCATCGTTTCACAATCCTCATCATCGGGAAAACTGTCCACCTCATCCAAAATAGCTCCTTCTTGTGCCTCATCTTTTTGTACTATTTCCATCTGCTCTAATTTCTGATTTGATTCGCTTTCTTCACTAACATTTCTCTCTTCTTCAACTACAGTTTTTCCTGCCACCATATTTTGCTCCTTGTCTGACTCATTCATAGCTTCTTCCTCTTCTGGTGTTTCTTCCTCCAAATCAGTTTCTGCATTCTCCAGACTATTTCCCTCATCTTCAACCTCATCACACTTTTCTCCATTTGTTTCTTTCTCACTTTCCTCGTCTTCTTGATGTTCGTCTTTTTCTTCTTCATTTTCCATTTCCTCTTCTCCCTTTTCTTCAGTAAAGTCATCTGTTAAGTGCCCTTTCTCATCCTCCTCTTTTGCTTCACCATCTTCCTCAATTTCCTCACTTTGCTCCTCATCAATCTTGCCTTCAACTGTACAAGTAGATGCCTTCGACATCATATCAGGATCCATGTTTTCATGTTCAAGCATCTCAATTACTTCCCCTTTTCTCTCAATTTCCTCTTCCTCTTCTCCTTCCTCCTCTGTTTCCCCAGGGAGAGAGTCTTTACTTTCCTCCCCAGCTTCCTTCTCTCCTTTCTCTTCCTCCTCCTCTTCCTCTTCTGTTTCCCCAGAGAGAGAGCCTTTGCTTTTCTCCCCATTTTTTTCCCCTCCTCTCTCTTCCTCCTCCTCTTCCTGCTCCTCCTCATCATCATATTCCTCTTCCTCCATCATTACCTCCTCTGCTTCCTCCTCATTAATTATACTCTCTACTTCATCATTTTCATCATCTTGTATCTCATTCTCTTCAGTCTGGCCACCCTGATTGTTTCCTTCCTCCTCTGTCTCTCCCGCCCCCTCCCGCTCATCCGTATCTTCAACCGTATCAGCAGTTCCTGTTTCCTCAACTGCAAAACCTTCATCCTCCTCCTCTAGACTATTTTGTGTAACCTCTTCATCCTCTGTCATTGCTTCCTCTACTTCCTCTAATTTTTTAACAAATTCCCTTTCACTTGTCTTCTCTTCCTCTGAATCCCCCTGCATCTCTCTTTTCACTTCCATCTCTATGTCCCCTTCCCTTTCCAATTCTTCCCTGTCATCCTCTTCATCAGTATTTACATTTTCATTATTTCCTAAATTATTGACAGTTTCTGCCTCTTGCTTTTCATTTTTTAATTCCTTGTCTTTTTCTGACATCATCAGACTTTCTGTGGCTAACTCCGGATTCACCTCATTGTCATTTTCTTGATTGGTCTCGGTTAAGTCCCCAGTTGTACTTCTAGGCTCTGGTGAATCTTTCGTTTCCTCTTCACAATCACCGACAAATCGCTCTAAATCTTCCTCTGAATCTGACTGGTTTCTAACAGTCTCAACAAAAGTACTTTCCTCAGCAGGGTAGAAACTTTTGGTTTGTTGGATTGTGGAAACAATCTCTTCTCGGAGGTCTTGTGGCATGTTTAGCTCCTCCATGAGCTCATCGAGGACCATTTGCTGATCCTCGAATGCGTCGCCGCCATCAGAGACAACATCCAGAGCGAACTCAGTCTCTGAAACTCTGGGGGAAAGTGGTTCACTTTCAAGTCTCTCCCTCAAGATCTGGAAATCCTTCCAGCGCTCTCTTAGCTGAGAAGACGCTCTGCTTTGCAAGTCAGTAAGACTTGCCCTCTGCTCTTCTTCATCTTCCATAGCAGAAATCTTCTGGAGGGACTCCATCATAAGCATGGCCTCTGATGAGGTTCTTGATTGGCTACCTTCCCCAAGTTGGGAGCCTTTAATGTTGTCTCTCAGTGTCATCACCGACAAGAATGAGAGGAAGGCTTTACACGATGAGCCGAACACTGAGGCAACTTGTGTTGAGAAATTAGGAAGGCTGCTTGAATTTTGAAGAGTGGGAGCAGTGCTGCTGGCAGATGTTCTTCTGATGCATTGAATTGATGAACAAACCTGGCGAAGGACTGGCCTTAGCTTTGCCTTTGGGCTCAACAACTGAGACGAAGACATCTCACTGTCATTTGTACCAATGGCTTCAACAGATTTGTGCAACCTGAGCTTATTCTCATTGTTTTCTGGGTCACACCTGACACTTGGCATTGAAACACAAAGCCCTCGGGCTCTCTGCTCACCCTGCTGTGCACCTGATGCCAGCCCCTCATGGTAAAGAGGAACTGATAAACAAGAGGAGGATTTCTTCATGGCATCATTTAAGCTAGTCTGGCATTGATTTATTTCATCTGATTCGGAGTCATCGCCTATCTTAAATACGACCTTTGCCCGAGTTTCTGCTCCATCGGTAATCATCTCGTCTGCATATGGCACAGAGTCTGGGTTGGCATTTTCCAACCAGTTCTCAACATACTGGTGAATTTCTGAAGGAGAAGGATTCAGGGAAGGTAAAGACCCAGTCTCACTCAGTTCCTGGGGTGGTTTGGGTAACAGAATGTTGGATAGTCCACATTCAGTCATAGATTTTGGCCTGGTGATTGTCTTTTGACCGGGTGAAAGTGGCTTTTTGGCTCGTAAAATGTCTGACATGTTCTTCTTCATCTGAGGCCTTCCAGTTGGACTGTTAATACTGTGTCCATTGTTTGATGCTATTTTGTTTTGACTTTTTTTCTGCTGCGGGCTTGGTTTAGTATTTCCAGGGTTAAGCAGTAAGGCTGAATCCTTTTTCACTTTTTCATCTTTGATTGACTTCTTAGACTGAGAACTTTCTGTTCCTTTACTCTTTAGTGAACTTTTAGATCTCTCCATTGAACTCAGGCTCTTTTTTCCTGCACTGGCATTGCTGCTCAGTTTGTCAGTAGATGAATATTTATTGTGTTTTGAGGAGCCTTTTATGCTTTCTTGATGTTTTTTATCTGAGCTGTTTGTTGAAACTGAACTCTTCTCATTGAAAAGCGGCCTAGCAATCTTTTTCTTCTTAGTACTTTTGGCAGCATTATGTTTATTTACTGTTTCCACCTTTTGTAAGCCGGCAGCCTCATTCTCAGTTGCCGAGGATAGATTGTTTGTAGCCTGATGTGTTAGAGATCCTGCCTCTGATGAAAGTGATAGCATCTCCTCTTTCCGCCTCTCTAGTGAGTCGGTGGTGGGCGGCTGCCAGTTACAATCTATATCACAATCATTGCTAGACGATCGAGGCCCAGAGGAAGTGGATGGTTTGCTCTCTGCAACCAGAGGGGAGCCATGCAAAGAAGTGCCATCTGCGCTAAGCTCCTCATTTGCAACATAGTTGTCGTAGCAACCTTGACTCTCGTAAATATGCATCACGGTCTCTGTGACCTCCATTCCATCATTCTGTATCTGAAGGACCTCAGCAACGCCTGATGATTTGACAGAGGAGCGTTTGCTGCTCGCTCCTGATGACGTCGTCCTACAAGTTTTAGGGACCGGCTTATTGCTGCTGCTGTGTCTGACGACGCAATAACCCTCGGTAGTCTCACCATCAGCAGTTCTCTCCATATACGAATAATGTCCCAGGGTGCTCTGTTGAAACCCTGCCTCTGTAACCATTTTCACGCTCTCTACCGAAGCCCTCTCATTCACCCGCTGTGGGCCTGGTGTAGGAGTCCGCTTAAATCGTGTTTTTGCTCTGCGCAAAGTTGTGGAGCTGTAACCTTTATAGATGTGTTCTTCATTAAAGGCAACGCCCCTTGCAGCTCCGTCATGGTAGTTTGCTTCTTTTCTTTCATCCTCTTCAATTCCTGTGGAGTCTTTGGCAACAGCATTGTTTGAGTCAGGTGAGTTGTTGTCTGACCCAGAGAGGGAGGCACAAGCTGTCTTCTTGTTAAGGCCGGAGCGGCTGAGTGTGGTTGTCCAGTGAAGCATCTCCTCTTCCTTGATCGTCAGACGAACTTTCATCTCCACTGTCATGCTGCCGTCTTGGTTTATGTGGAATGACTTTTCAATGTCGTCATCACGAGGGATGACGTAGCCAATATGCTCGTTATCTTCCGTCTCAGGTCCGCATGTCTCCATGGCTGCATGATGCTGATGGGCTTCGGTTTCAGACAGTCCACTGGGATGGTGCAGGTAGCCATTCAAGCTGCTTTTCTGGGACTTGTTTATCTGGTTGACAATGAATCGCTCTGATGACGCGGAGAAGTTTCTTGAGGCTCTTCCACTGGATAAAGATTTATCTTTCTCTGGAGTTAGTTGATGAATGATGAACAGGAGTTTGTGAAGGGCATGTGAGGAAAAGAGAAAAATATTTATTATTGGATAAATATTATGTTGCATTCATCTAGGTAAGCTTAGGTATACATCCTATTAAAAAAGGGTAATCCAAGGGGCTTTATAGGAAAATGAATGAAGGAAAAGGAAATTACATTGAAAACAAATACAAATACACAAATAAATAAAAATAGCAATATTTAGGAAACATTTATAAAGAAATGAAATCTATAATCTCGAAAAAAAATAGTTTAGACATTGCAAAAATGAACTGATGAGATAAAATTTTACATTTATGGAAAAGCTGCTGATGAAAAACAAAAACAAAAAATTCTGTCCTGATTAACCGTTTCTGCAGATCTCTGTTTTTCAACACCTGAGGAGAATACACTCTAAATACTTCCTCTCCTTGTTTAGTTCTGGTTCTGAAAACACTCTCAACAGGTCTCTGATGACCTGACAAAGGGTTTACAATATTTATACCTAACAAGCACAATCAGTGTCTTAAAGTTCAAACAATAAGGATATAAGTGTATCATTTTCCACAAAGTGGGACAGAGCAAGAATACGATACAAATACATAAATTTGAAAAGTATTTGCAGTTTTTTATTACATTAAAGTCAAATGGGTCAGTGTACATATGTAGAAAAAGGGGCAGATTGTAGTGTGACACTAAAATGTTTTGGCCCTGTGACTGAAGATAGAAAAAAGTAGCTCAACCTGGATGAAAGAGAAGAATATGGGCCAATATTTCACTTACTGCCATGACATCAGTCTTCAATTCCATTGTTATTTATGAGAAACTAGCCTAAATATACTTCCTTGAATGTGTTCCTGCAAGAATATTATATTCATTTAACTGAGTTAATTGTAATAATTTGTCCTTAAGAATTTAGTTTTTGTCATGTGCAGCGCTTTTAAAAAGAATTTTCCAAAGTCCAGTCCAATTAAGCTTTATTTATCAAACACAAGACCAAATTGCCACAGATTTAAAAATACCTCAAAATCAATTGGAAGAAAAGTCAAGAATTTGACAGGACATACACGTCACTCAACAAAATATAAAATAAAAATAAGCATCTCAAGTTTTTAGAAGATAATTTACTTCTCTTATAATTAATTTTTTTCTTTTTTATTATTATTCTTGTTCTTTTTCTTTTTTTTGCAATAATAGTAGTCAACACTTACGCATTCTGGGGTTTAATGTCGATGGTTCCACGTGTTCCACATACATAATCTGGGCCGCCTGGCCTACTCTGTGAAAACGCTGGTTTCCTAATCTGAAAGGTTCGTTGCCAGCTGCCACAATGATTCCAGAGCATAAGATAAGTGCAGCAAGACCATCGACCTGGAGGAAGACATCGGAGGCAAGTTAAACTCGACAGAAATTATCAATGTCAGTTTTTGAACTCAAAAAGGTATGTTTGTTACTTTGTACTTGTATGAATTAGACAACAAACCTTTGCTTCTTTAGCATTCAGACGATTTTAAATGTATAGATTTTGCTGACAGTCTGGAAGACACTGATTCACTCTGTCAAACCTTCACCAGAACACGTGCCGATATCTGCATGTGGTGCTCTTGATCTTTACTTTGTCACTGAAGGACACTCCGGATTAAGGCATTTTCTCACTAGGGGGGATGTTTAGACAGCACTTCTAAAGTACTTCTTGGAATCCTTTTTAATTACACGACATATATAAAAAAATGTATTCTACATACTCTCTTTTGGGATAAATGCTTATTACTTTTCACAGGTTTTTCAGTCAAACACTTGGTCTTTTCAGACCAGGTGGTGTAAAGTTCGAGTAACAGAAACTTGGTAAGATTAGATTAAATGGTCTCAAAAAAAATATTGAACTTAATTATTGGAAAAGTGACAGACATTGGGGAAATGTACACATTCAAGATTATCTTGATAGTGTTTCCCAAAGAAATCTCTGCCTAATATAGTACTAGGTGTTATTAGATAAAGAATTAAGAATCACAGCAGATTAGGAATGCCTAAAGAGGTTGCAGAACAGCTCTCAGCATGGTGCCGACTGTAAAGTCACGGAATCATTTAATTGTTGGAAAAAGTACCATTGTAAAGAAAAAAAGATACTTCTAAAGCTCTAAACAGCATCTGTGTAACAAGTTATCACTTATCTGTTGTTCTTTAAGCAATATAGAATAAAATATTTGATTCTATTTAAAACAAGACCCCTCTTTTCTTCTCTAAAATGAACTCAAAAGTTCTTTGTGGTCCTAACCTGAAGTCTTTTTTTGTTATTTTGGCATTTACTGATTGTAGAATGATTGCCCTCTTCACTGGACAAAGCATTTGAGAGATGTTTATAAAACCAACTTGTTCCAATTATTCTAATTTCTATTTTCAATTGTGCTTCAGGAGCCATTGTTGTGACAATGCTTCTTGATATTATAAAGATCGCTGAAGTTCTATGTCATTTTTTCTAATAAAACTAAAACGTCATAAATATGTAAAGAACAATTGTCTTATCACCCACAGTAGAGACAGGAGTGTTTTGCGTAAAATGTATCTGTGAAATTTCCTGCAACTAACATCCTACACTAAACTGTTTTTGAAAACAATCATGCTAAATGTTTTTCTGCCACTTTTTGTTTTCTATTTTAGGTTCATGGTTGTATATATGTCAGATGATAGTATTGTTCTCCTATTTAGTGTCATTAAAGGTCTGGGGTCAAATACAAGACTTTGTGTCAGTCTCCCAAATGACTCACTCCCCTTAACTGTAAATTCAAAAAAATAAAAATAAAAAACTTGCATCTTCAAATGGTTCAAAGGTTTAAATGCAAAGCAAACTGGGTAATTTTTTCTACCTGCTTAGACAACTTTTCTTGTTTCACATATCCTTTAATTACATTTCTAGTTTTACCAACGACTTACCCGTCTGCCATCTGTAGAGTAGAGTTTCAGCACTGGAAACTGGAGTATCTGGGAGAGGTAATCCAGCAAAGCATCAAAAGTTGGTGCTGTTCTTCTCTGCAACACAATGGTTCGTCTAACTGTAGGATCCCTGTTTTTGATAACTGTGAGCTTCTTCGGCGTCCGTACCGCCACTTTCTCAGTGACCTTCGCTGGCCTGTTGCTTGGATCAGTCCCTCTGCCAAACTGATGAAATTTGAGCTCCTGCCTCTTACGCCGTCTTGCATTGAGAGGCCTTGTCGCGTTCCAAGGCACCTGCCTGCGGTTCACCTCTTCCAGGTTTAATGGCTTCACCCGTTTCTGATCCGAACACACGTAAGCTCCCCCATCCTGTAAGTCTTCCAAAGCTTTGACAAAGTGAGTTCCTCGAGGTGTGGTTATGGTTCGTACTCCAAATGGCAGAGGCACTTTTTTGGAAAGAGCGTCCAGCAGAGCATCGAATGTCTTAAAGGTGCGGGCAGTGACTATCATCCGATGCCCACTGAATTGATAGTCACCGCTTTTGTAGAAGCATACTCGTTTAGAAGCTGAGGGCTCCGAGACGGACTGCACAGGCCGAGAGGGCAACATCTGCCCACTGCTGGAGGACATCTCCTGGGCTGGAGGGTCCTGGATAGGTGTGTTGCTCATATTGTAAGAAAGTGGCTTGAAAAAAGAAAACAAAGAAGAAATTTTACTTTTTAGGCTCTTGGTAGTTTCCCTATTAATTTTCATCTGAATTTGAAATCTACTTTCATCTTTCCTTATAATCACATTAAACCAGAGTTGAGTTTAGGCTTTGAAAAGCTAGTCTTTGTATTTGAATCACAAATATTTTATAGCAGCAATATTACAAAAGAAATTAATTAAATTGTTTAATAAACAAATTTTTGGGAGTTGTTTTTTTTTTTTTGGACATCTTTTAAAAACTGTAAAAAAAATAAAAAATAAAAAAAAAGAACATGGAAAATGTCACACAAAAAACTCCACACATGCACATTAGTTTTTTGCCATTTCTTAAGCTATGTCTTATAAAATGTCTATAAGTTCTTTAGTTCAAAACATTACTTTTCCATTTCTTCAAAATACTTTACAATGCCCTCATGTATAAGTAAGGGCATACTTTTAAATGCTTCTCATCACATGTAAAACCATCAATGAGAGTAATCCATGTAATTTAAAGATCTGATTGTCTTGTAACATCACCATGTTAAATCTCTGCTTTCATGGTGCAGAAATCTTACTCAATTCCAGAATTTCATAAACTTTATGCAGTGTTTTAGTTTTTAGGTCCTCTTAAAAGAAGAATACAGATTTTTTTTATTTATTTACTAAACCTAGCTTTTTTAAAAGCTAAGTTTTTCTAAAACTTAGTTTAGCTTAAAAGCTGAGTTTTCCTGTGTCAAAACTTAGTTTTTTGCAAAGCTAAGTTTTAAGAGAGGGTAATGTTATGCCTTAAGAGTTTTAAAATGCTTTTATGTGTCTTTCAAACTTTTATAGCATTTATTATTATTATTTGATTATTTTTGTCTTGTAATGTACTTTCAAGTGTCTGATTGAAATGTGTTTTTTGTCACAATTTGATGTTGAGACTCAAATTAAGGCATAAAACAGGAATTATCACGAACTCGTTGCTTATTGAATACAGAACACCTAACAAAAGAACAATGGGGGCACACAGGGAAATAATGGCAAAAGAGCTAATTAGTGAATAACCAAAGACAAATTGATAGAAACAAGAACTAAGGGGACAACAAAACTCAAATTCCTTACAGAAAACATAGACAAATGTTTTTCTTTTTTCTTTTTTTTTTTTCAAATATTACTTTCTTGTGTTGGGTTCAATTTCTGATATTTTGTCATATATTCTCAATATAAATGATGAAAATTACAAAGACTGAAGTCTGTTACTGGAAATTAGGATTTTTTATGGTTGTTCCCTTAGCATAATGTTCAGTAAAGCATGTTAAATTTAATAACTCCTTAAATCTTTCAATCTATTTCGTATCTGTGTTATCATGGACAAAAACATAACATAGTGCAGTTCTGGACTGAAGCTGTATAATGATGGTCAGCATTAATACAGTAAACATATCTGACATTATATGCATACATATAAAAACAATGTATTATTTTGTACAATATAGCATATAAGTATGGAACATAATTTCCTTCCAAACCAGTAATTCTCCTCCGGACACTGCCAACATTAGCTTTAAGCAAACATGGACACAGGTCTTCCATGCCTCAAACATAAAGACAGATTACAATCTAAAAGTAATAAGATAAATTCCAGCGAGGAAACTAACAAATCAGCTGATGTAATCAGCAAAACTTACCACAAAAGGTGCATTTCTTCTAGTCTTTTAAAGACAAAAACAATTCAAAACCTGCCTCCGTTGTGTTCCTCACGGCTGATCAAAGCCTCTCAGCTGCGTTGGAGGGCTATTTTGGGACATGTAACATCATGGCCAATTTGCTTAATCTTTGCTAACACTTAATCAGCATCTAAGGTTGAGGAAATATATACATATGGAGGAAATATAATGAAAAAGGAAATAACACCTTTTACTCATATTGAATTTCAAAACATTAACTACTTATTTCTTGCAAGTTTGGGACAATGTAACGTGTTATTATTACTATTTAAACACATTTTTATAGTTGTCTGAGAAATCAGTTTCAAATGTTGTATATATTGTTTGTGCTCAAAGCCAACAAGAAAGTAAATATGGAATTTACATGCTTGTAAAGAAAAAAAAACATGATAGCCAAATTGAGAAAATGTTTTATTGTTCTTTAAACTAATTACATTTTCTGGTTCAAATGATGGCAATACTGTTGTCAACAGATATCTTGAACTGGTCTGAATTTGCAGGCGGCCACCATAATCAGATTTGTGAGGTCTAGGCCTAATAGGGATTAGTTTGAAGGTTTTGTGCACCTGCTGACAGCAGGTGGCAGAATAAAGTCTTTAAGCAGTAGTTTTACCTGGCAATTCCACAATCAGACCTCAGGACAAACAATGTATCTGTATTAGTACCTGTGATCATGAAAGTATGTTGACACTGAAATATAAGATCAGAAAATAATGTATATTTTCAGATTATAAAATACACAATCTGTGCTCCCCCCCCCTCACAGTAAGTTATATACTTTTTTTTTAAACAAATTTGCATTTTTAGACTTTACCTTTGAATTAAATGGACCTATTTGCATCAACAACTGAGCGCTGTGTCACTGTTTTTCAGGTAACAGGCCTTGTGCCAATTCCCATCTATTCCTAACTGAGCATAATCTGCTGGTAAATCCCACCATCATGTGCAGCGTCCTGAAAGGTTGGAACTGCTCGTGAGAGTGGTCCAAGCTAATAGCCAATACAAGCCACAATATACATTAGAGTATGTGTATACAATCAAACCACCAATTATATGTATTTGCACTTTTGCCTTTTTGTGCACAAAAAGTGTGTGATCTAAAAAAAAAAGTATGTTGTGATTTTACTCTTTTACCACACTTAAATGTTTTAGATGATTTATCAAACAAATTTTAGTGACAATAATGACTAATAAGCAGCTATCAAATTAGGATTTCATTGACTAGCAACAGAAAGCTGTCCAAATAGTCCTGTCACTATTAGACAAATGCCTTGTTAAATCAATAATTGTTGAGGTATGCAGCAAAACATTGATCCAAAGCACAGCAATAAGTCCACCTCTGAATGGCTCAAAAAAAAACAACAACAAAGTTTTGGAGTAATCTGGTCAAAGTCTGCACTCTGATCTGAGTGAGATGCTGTGATATGACTATAAACAATCAGTTCATTTTTGAAAATCCTACAGTATGATTGAGTAAGCCAATTCTGGAAAGAGTAGGCCAAATTCTTTCCACAGTGATGCAAATGACTCATTGCTCGTCATAACAAACACTTCACAACCATTAGCTTTACAAACCTGGTTGATTTGGAAAGGTTCTCCCACTCCTAATTACAGAGTCATCTGACTGGATTTTTCAAAAATTTATTCTAAGGATAATTAGAATCATTAAAGGGAGAAAAATAGCAACAACATAATAAATATGAAAGAGTGATCCTTTTAAATGACATTACAAAGTTTACTTGTTAAAAACCCCTCAATTAATTTCTGATCACAACAATTTTAAACTAATTTTAAACTAATGGCACAAACATTACTGTACAATTCTCTTTCTACCATTAAATTTAGGAGTTTTAAATGCAAAACAGCTGAAAACTGAAAACAAACAAACAAAAAAAACAAAACAATCTTGGACAATTTAAGGGATATCATTAGTGTAATTATGGCTTAGTTAAAAGTAGGGACCAAAATCAAATTCTACTAAAGTCCCCTTACAATCTTTGGTCATTTACCAAGCTGACTCAAGTACAACTACACACAATGTTCCTAAATATTTGGGTTTTTTTTCCCAGAAATATGTACTAATGTGTCAATATATTAATTTAGTTTGTGTGTGCAGTTGCTGGTTTTTGATAAGGAGAAATTGGTTAAATAATACTTTTTAAAAGTGAGCAAGATTTAAATAAATCTCAACTAATCAAGTGTCAAAAAGTTACGCTTTGGCGCCATCTGAAGGCATTCCGTCCATTACTGAAAAAATGCTGAAATTGTTATTGGTAGTAGAAAGAAACACATTTTTGAAGTGTTTATGGAAATTAAAGTAATGTGATAAAAAAAAAAAAAAGATGTTTTCTGGTTCAGTGTGATTATTATAGCAACTGGCGAAATGATCCATTTTTCTGTTCTGGCTCGATTAACTCCACTTTAGAACTTACAAGCGGGCATCTTCTAGTCAGGTCTGCTACACAACGGGGGCAGTCGCTGTGTGGTCCCGGTCCGCCAAGTTGACGCTGCCGCCTCCGCCGCTACCGCTTTTTCCTCACTGCCGTGGTCTTTTTGTCCCGTATTTTCTTTTTCGCTTGCGCCTTTTTTGTCCCGTTCTGTCAGATAAATCAAGATGGGGAAGAAGGAGGAAGAGGAGATTATCAGAATCGCTAAAAAGATGGATAAAATGGCGCAGAAGAAAAACGGGGTGAGATGTTCTCAGAGAGATGAACGCTGTTAGCCGTCCATGCTAGCATGGACGCTAATGGGATACGATGGAGCTCAGCAGCGGCTAATTTAGCTTCTAGCAAGTTCACTCAATAAGAACATTTCTCATGCAAATACTAGTTATTTATTCCGCGAATTTGCTCACACCTATCTCCAGCATAAAGACTCACAGCTAATATTCATGAAGTTTGGAACTAACCCGTTTGCTGACAAAAACAAGTTGTTGTTTGCTGTCAGTCTGTTTATTTGTGCTGCTAAAAAGTTAGCAGTTAGCAGCCTAAGGAGCATTGTAAGGTTGATGAGGGTGAATAAAAATCAATAAATGATTCAAAAGTTATTGTTCATTTGACAACACAGCATAAGATGAGATAATATCATTCATGTAGAAGTCATATGCATTTTATACGGTGTGAATTAGCTTCTCCAGTTCGCCTTGGACACTCAATATGTAGCCGCCAAACAACTATCCATGCAATATTACTACTGTGTGTTATGAGCATTTCTAAAGCTGTAACAAGCTGTTAATTCAATTATAGATTAATATGTGAACATTTACTACACTGATTACTCTAAAGTCTGACAACAATGCTTATTAACTCTTAAAATTAATCCTCGGGTTGAGCCCAAATTGTAATGTAAAGGGATTATCAAAAGCATTAGCCCTGAAACGAAAGTTAAGGATGAGGAAACTTTAGTTCTTTGTTTTGTTTTTTGCAGCTTTAGTTGGTAATAGAACAGCATTCAATTAACAGGCCCTTGCTATTCAAAACACACTATCCCAAAGTTTGTTTATGTATTTTTATTTATTTTTTTGTATGTTGTAAACTTCACGACCCAATTTGTCTGATTTTTTACATTATTTTATGTTGAGCAGCTCCAGCTTTTATCTTTTAAGCCAAAGGGACTCTTACAAACGAATTTTTGTATTGAGATTAATATAACATTTAATACACAATAATGTATCAGTCAGGGGGACTTGAAAATAAAATGTAAACTTTACCCTGCCATCAGTACAGTTGCTGAAGTGTGATTTCTTTCAATGATATTTGTTTGTATTATTTTAATATCACTGTTGAAGTTTTTATTTAAAATATATAGAATATTAATATAACTTTTATTCATAGTGTTCACTCATAATTATGCACACACATTAAAAACCATAAGAAAAATAACATTTAATAAAAAATAGTAACTCTTTCAAAATCAATCATGTATTTAACCCTGTTATGTTTAAGAAAATCACACGTTAAATTTCTTACTTTAATATCAATAAGTTTATTCAAGCATTATCTCTTTTTTGTTATACAACTTTGAGTCATTTTTACCAGTGCTAAAGTAGGAATTGTTAATGGCAAACATTTCTAACATTTTGAATGATACCAGCTGTTGTTATGAGACATCTCCCTCCTCTAAAAGAGTCTGTTTCATAAATATTTGTTGTGACATACTAACAGTTAAGCTACAATGTGCTTAGCATGAAACAACATACTAACCTCCGAGTGCTTTATGCCAAACTCTACACAGAGTCACACCTTGTCGAAACAGTAATGTTTGTTTGCTTCAAATTGCCTTAAAATAGACACAGTTAATTCAGGAAATCAAATTTTTATAGCCCATAGTTTAGTGTCTCTTTTACTCTAATGGAGTTTACTAGAAACGTCTCTCGTCTCCTTTTCTCTGCAGGCTGGGGCATTGGATCTCTTGAAAGAGCTGCGCAGTGTACCAATGACTCTGGAGCTGCTCCAGGTACGCCTTTTTTTTTTTTTTTGTTTGTTTTTAATGCATATTTTATTTTCTGTGGATTCATGCAGTGTTTTTAGTCTAATTTTTTTATTTTTTTTACTTTTTTTCCCCAACAGTCCACCAGAATCGGAATGTCTGTTAATGCAATCCGCAAGCAAAGCACAGATGAGGAAGTGACATCTCTCGCCAAGTCCTTGATCAAGTCCTGGAAGAAGCTTTTGGGTAATTTTTATTGTTGGTGTTTTCTGCTGATCTGATAAGAATGATTGTAAAAAAAATACATAAATAAAAAAAAAAAAAAGAGAATGTCCAGTGTGATATCATTACCAATGAGCTCCACATACGACAATTGTGAGCTTCACAATTTTTTACTGCTGGAAAATAAATTGATCTGCAAATTATTTGGTGTAGTGCAGGTGCCAACATGTAATAAATAAATTACGTATACAGATCATAATTAAATGTTGAAAGGCACAAGCACATGTATCCAGAATGATTTAAACATGTCAGTAATTTATTAATTACATAGTTAAATGTCAAATTGATCTGTAAAAATTTGTAGGTACATTTAGATATGCATGTTTAAGCTCACTTGTTCAGTATGCAAGACCTGATTTATGTATTTGTTTTCTGTGTCAATTTATCATTGTTACATTTAAGCAATAAGTCATGATTATATTTTTAGATTGATTTGTGGAATGTCCAGGTCCTATATTTAGAAGCTGTCAACTCCTTGTTCAATAATATGAATTCTGTATCTTTTAATCAAATCAACTTGAGATTCATATTTTCCAAACTTGGATAATTTACTCTAGATGAGCCTGGAGGTGGAGATAAAGCTCCAGATGAGAAGCGGAAAGAACAAACAACACCCGTCGTCTCTCCATCGCAGGGAAGCCCAGAGCCTAAGGAGGAGAGGTAGGAGAAACATTCTTTGAATGTTTTTATTTCCTTTTACTTTCTCTTATTTTTGTCGCAGTGCTTTGTTGCCTCCGTTGATGTCCAGCTTTCCTCCTACCGTCTGCAGCAGCTCCAGCAGCAATTCCAGCAGCAAAAGCGAAACTTCTGAAGTCGCTTCCAACACGTTTACCACCACCTCTCCTCGCGCCCCGACCACCTCCGACTCCATCCGGCTCAAGTGCAGAGAGATGCTGGCCAGTGCTCTGCAGACTGGAGGTATAAGCTAACACTGCACACCAACCCATGTTGTTTGGTTACTTTTTGCTGGTTTATGTCTGTTAACTATGTTTGATCATTTTCAGAGGATCATATTGCCATCGGTGCTGATTGTGAGGAGCTCGGCGCACAAATTGAAGAATATATCCTTTACGTTTTCTCTTTACTTGAAGCTCAGTTCCAGGGATTCATTCGTTATGTGTTTGTCTATATTTTGGAATAGTGTTATGACCTTTTTTTTTTTTTTAGACACACATTTCAGTGGCAAACTCAGTGAATCACTTCATATTTATTCTGTTAAGAAAAGAAAACAGAGTTCAACAATTTTCAATAACTCTTTTCATTTTTTGGCCTTTTTGTTTTGTTCTGAGGTAAAGAAAATTCCACCTCTTCAAAATATAATTCCTTGACCTGCTCCCACATATCTTCCAAGAGTTTAAGAACACAGACATGAAATATAAGAACCGTGTGCGGAGCCGGATCTCGAATCTAAAAGACATGAAAAATCCCAATTTACGGAGGACCGTGCTCTGCGGGAGTGTAACCCCGGAGCGGATGGCCAAGATGACCGCAGAGGTACGGTGTCTGTTGACGGTGCTAACTGTGTTGTTAATATTGGAACGACCAGAAATCACAACATATATTTAAAAGTTTGTTTGTTTTTTCTCCTGTCATTGTTTAGGAAATGGCCAGTGATGAGCTGAAGGAAATGAGGAAGAATTTGACCAAAGAAGCTGTCAGGGACCACCAGATGGCCACCACCGGCGGCACTCAGACTGATTTATTCACCTGTGGCAAATGCAAGGGGAAGAACTGCACCTACACACAGGTAGAGATGAACTCTGAAAAGGCCTTTATTTATGTTGTGATGAAACAGAAGGTAAAATTTAATTAGAAAATTTCCAGTTACAATGCACCCATTTGCAGTATTGTAAACTTTAGCAAGTATATTTACGTGTGTTTACTTGTATTATTTGATTTATTACTCTGAATGAATAATCAGGGGGGTTTTAAAAGTACGATATTTGGTAGTGAGTTGTGTCAATTTTCTTGAATGACTTCTAGGTTCAAACTCGAAGTGCTGATGAACCGATGACCACGTTTGTCTTCTGCCAGCAGTGTGGAAATAGATGGAAGGTATGCAAATGAATTAGTTTTTCCTGGTCTAATCTTTGTAGGCTATTAGCATTTGCGGCTCCCTCTGACTCTGAATTACGCTTTTGAGCTCGTGCAGTTTTGTTTTTTGCTCTGCATTCATTCGTTCTTGTCATTCTGAAAGAAATCTCACGGTTAGTTTAGACACTTTCACCTCAGAACAACATGGGGATTTCTCCAGTAGGTTAAGGGATCTTCAATGATCGGTCCACACAAAATAATTGGGCTCGATTTACATCTTGTGGTGTTTTCTGTTCCGACAGGTAATCTAAAAAAAATGTGAATATCATGAAAAAGTTTTATATTTTTTGTCATTTATTTTAGAAAGTGAAACTTGCATATCATAGTTCTTACAACTTACACGTAGTGAAAACTGAAATTCAGTTTTCACTACGTGTAACGTGATAACTGGAAAAGTGCATAAGCTTAATAAAAAAAGGAGAAATATCATGCGTACATATTTATTTCTTTGTACCTAAAACCTTGTTGGGTTTCCTGTTGCATGAATTACTGCATCAATGCAGCGTGACATGGAGGTGATCAGCCTGTGGCTCTGCTGTTGCTTTGACAGCGGCCTTCGGGTCATCTTCATTGTTTGAAGATAACCTGCCATTCTGTCATCTTCCTCTTAAAAAATCCCCCCAGTGGTTCTGATCAGGCAAGTTTTGCTGGTCAATCAAGCACAGTAACACTGTGGTCATTGAACTAGCTTTTGCTCCCTTTCTTGATTCTCGTGAAGCTCCTCCAAATTCTTGCATGGATTTTACTGGACGGTCCACTCAAAGGCTGCAGTTATCCCCGTTGTTGGTGCACCTTCTCCTACCACACTTCTTCCTTCCACACAACTTTTTATGTCTAATGCTATGATTTTCTCTCTAGTTTTCTGAGATACAACATTTTGGTTTTCATTGTCTTAAAACATAATTGTCAAAATTTGAAGAAATAGCCGTTTTAAATTCTACCTAAAAAAAAAAATCCCACTGTTCAACCTAAAGACAAGAAAAATAGAAAGAAAAATATTACTGGTGTTTTTAGTGTCATTCTGTTGTGGAAATTTAATGCAACTATTCCATGAAACACTTGTTTATTATATCTACACAGTACATTTTAAAAACATTATCTAGTTCTTCGCCATTTGTAGCAGGAGCTATTAAGACCCACTGTGAAAGGTTCAAATGTATAGAAAGTATCATGTAAAACTCGTAAGGTCAACTTAAAAGAAAAACACAAAAAACAACTTAATAGTATCTGAAAAACCATGTCATGTTCTATATAACAAATAAGGTGGACAGGCCACAGCAAGGACAAACTAAAGAATCACAAAAAGACTGCAAACACACCACAGAACCTTACAACTAACCTGGAGAATAACCAAAGTTTAACTTTTTGTAAATTTATTAAAATGACTTGATTGTATTTCCAAAATCTTGCATTTCCAAGTGACTCCCTTAAAGCACATTAAAACAAGTTGCTGCTGTTAACAGCAGTTGTTGGTAAAATCGGTGACGTTTCTCAACGGATCTTCTTCTCCTCTTCCAGTTCTGCTGAATCCGCTGGCGTCATCCACGGCACTCCCGACAAGTAGCAAAATTCCCGGACCAGGTTCTGTCTGCCTGCAGCAGAGCGGAGCTTTGTATTCTGTGGTTGCGTTGTACTCAACATCCAAGATGCCACTACGGTTACCGTTTGAGTAAATATCATGGTCATAGATTGAGCTTATTGTCACGTCCCCTAAGGCCCCTCTCTCCAAATCTCTTACTGTTGTTATTAGTTGTTTCTCGCTGTCAGATATATGCCATGAATCTTGTGTCATTCTCTTTTATCTGTGTTTTTATATGTAGTTTTAACACTTTGGATAATATTGGTTTTTTTTTTTTTTGCTTTCCCGGCACAGCATTGTATTGTTTTATTTAATTCCCCAATAAAGTGTAATCCATTTGATTAAAAAGGAGTTATTTTAATTACTCGTCTTTCATTATGCTCCACAGTCTATGCGAACCTTTACTATCGCTATAATGCCTGTGAGTATCTGAGCGGACGCACTATCCTGTACGAGTGTGTGGGAGTACATTTTTGTAATTGGTAGAATATTCATCACTTCAAAGTGAATGCAGATGTATGCATATTATTAATCTGTCTAGAGACAGGATAATGTCATTGTTTGGATCAGGAAAAACACAATTGCTCCCCCTTTCATGGAGCTTTTGTAATTGCCAGGTGCAAACACTCTGTGCTGATGAGCTGCTTTGCTGCCTTTCTGCAGGCCATGCTGAACCCAGACCAGTAATATGTTACAATAAAGAGCATTTATGGTTAGAGTTACACATAGCACATATTTTAGAAGTGTTTATGCGCCTTGTACTTTTCCCTTTTGAACTTTTTAAGACTAGAGAAACCTATGAGTGCATAACTGTGACGTGGACATTACAGATTGAAATTTTTATCAAACAACAATCTTACATTGAGTTTTGATCGAACTTTAATAAGGCTATTGTTGTGATTTAAACCAGATGTGTCCAATTTTAGTTTTTGAAAGCTACTGTCCTACAGCCTTTAGATCAGGGGTGTTCAAACGTTTTGCAAAGGGGGCCAGATTTGGTGTGTTAAAAATGTAGGGGGGCCGACCTTGGCGGACGTTCTTTACATAGAACCGCAATATATTTAAACACATTTCAGCAAGCCGTTCTGTGTTTCACATTTGCTTTTTTTATTTTAATTTCAGCAATCTTGAGCATGTCTTTTGGTTCATTTGAAACATGCATATCATATGCAATTGAATATTCACTCAACTTCACTTTTTTAACACTAACTTTTTTTCTAACGGTTAAACAGAAGTAATTGTACTCTTGTGTGCAAATTACATTTGAAACATAAATAAATAAATAAATATATATATATATATATATATATATATATATATATATATATATATATATATATATATATATATATATATATATCTCACCATGGCAGTTCAATATTTACAGAATTTTTAAATAAAATAACAGAAAAATGAGCAAGTAATAGTCATATCAACAAGTGCAGGGCTCATTTGAAATATGACATATTAGTAAATGTTGATCAGATTTTTAAAAGTTTATTATTCTGGAGTGAAAACTGAAAACTTGTCTGAATTTATGACTTATTTTGATCTTAAAAAAACAAAAGCAAAATTTATTCAGAGACTTATTGTAAATGACAAATGACTCGTCTGCATTAATGTGATACTGAGATCTGGACTGCAGCACATAGGCCAGGTCTGATTCAAAGGCAGTGGTATTGATGCACAAGAAGTCTCATAAGTGACAGTTATTTCGACTAGGGTTGCAACCCGTCCCGTATTTGACTGTTAAATGTAGCGTCCCTTATTGAACCGAAACGGTACGCGATTTGTTCCATATTCTACAAATGTGTACGTGTAATAACAAAGAAGTTATTACACGTACAGTAATAACTGTACAGTTATTACTGTACGTAATACAGTAATAACTGTAACTGTAATAATAACTTATTACTGTACAGTAATAACTGTACAGTTATTACTGTACGTAATACAGTAATAACTGTAACTGTAATAATAACTTATTACTGTAAGTTATTACTGTACAGTAATAACTTACAGTTATTACTGTACAGTAATGCTTCTAGAGAAAGTTAAAATTATGAGGTGATGAGTGACATTGAAATCTGTATGTGACATGTAACTGTGTGTGATATGATGCAGGAGAATTGAAGTCGGAAATGTTTTGGTATTTTTGAGGACATAATCCAAAATAATTCAAATTTAATACAAGAAGTCTCTGAAGGCCTTTGTGCAGACCATTAAATATGTGCTGTGCATAAATTTTGATTAGGGGCTAAATAATAATTATTATTTTATGAAAACAGAATAATATAGAAATATTGTGCTGCTTTTGAAGAATAAGAAAAGAAAAGAAAAAAAAACATCTGTTGCAATCTTAGCCTTGCAATCTCTAGGCTGAAAACTGCTATTAGGAATAAACATAATAAGTTTCATAATTATTAATTATTTAACTCAAGATTCATTGATGAAATCACTCAAGAATGAGTAAAATTATTGTGCTTTATTTTATCTCAATCGAAATGCCCACAAGTCAGTTTTTTTTTTCTTGGAGAGTAGCAGAAAAACAAACAAACAAACAAACAAACAAAAATAAAACCCTAAAGCATACTGTAAACATTCACATTATTTGTTGTTTTTTTTCTTGAAAAAATGTCTTCATAAGTAAACTCTGCGCAAAATAACACATTTCATATAGTAGTAAACAGAAGAAACAACATTTATAGGCATCACGCCAAACCATTGGCTTAGATTGTGTTTTGAGGTTGGATCTGCGCAGTTTAACCCATCAGCTCAAATTGCACATCATATGTAGTGAGTCTGAGTTAACTCTAAGACAAGAGCCACCATGAAGCACACAGGTTGGCGAGAAGCTCCGACTCCTCACGCCCGGTCACAGCGATCTCTGTCTCCAGCGCTGCTTCTCCTACCACCTTCCACCGACGTGCTCGCAATCGAGGAATCGAGACCAAACACGCGAGATATTTTGGCCAGTGAGAGGGACAATTTCCGGTAAAACTGGAGCCGTGCTCCAGTGAACGACCTTTCGGCGCGAGTCAGCGAACAACTGTTGCCCATGAGAAAGATGTCAGAAAACTGAATGTCAAGGCACTTCCCCATGAGAGGATCTTGTCTTCGAGTGACACAATGTGAGGCAACAAAGTAATTTAAATAAAACTAGTTAAACACTTGGCAACTCCAATTTTTCCTGGACCAGGTTCT
The DNA here is from genome assembly GCF_051168715.1 of Poecilia mexicana. Classification (NCBI taxonomy): domain Eukaryota; kingdom Metazoa; phylum Chordata; class Actinopteri; order Cyprinodontiformes; family Poeciliidae; genus Poecilia; species Poecilia mexicana. The sequence goes on along the minus strand of NW_028263386.1, from coordinate 10,777,704 downwards.
CCAATTTTACTCAACACTCTCTTTAAACACGTGAACACATCTTACGTCATAGCTTTGGTGTTTCTGCTAACCTGGCAAGATCCTCAGACCATAATATTTCTTATCCATTTTTAAATATATTATTTTTTTATGATAAATCTCATATGTGATGTTGTATCCGTAGGTCTGCAATTTCTCATGACTTTCCAGCATGTTCTTTGGACAAACATTAAAGTTTAGTTATTGCTAATGAAAATGATGTAATTGGTTTCACTTAACCAGTTAATAAACAGCATAAACCGACTGTGTTTAGGACATGCTTAGATGTAATACTGAAGCTCGCTAGAGGAACCTCTTGTTTGTGAACAGAAGTTCCCAAACAAATTTCCCAAACCGTGGATGTACCTTGCTAGCATAACTCAAGAGCAATGCGCATTCGGAGGGCACCTGGTGCATCTCATCGGTTAACACATCAAATGAAATCTGAAAAACAACTTTAACTTTTTATATTTAGGAATCTCAAAATCACATGGACTCACATGGGAGTGTCGACGTTGGCACTCTGCAATGGGTTTGTATAAATGATGACACTGCATCTGAAATGGCACCAGTTTTGAAGTTGTCACTCTGTCCACAGATTACTGGTTGTTCCTCTGGACAAAACAAAACAACAAACTTTTTTAACAAAATATGTCTAATGGTTGTTTGGCTGTTTATGGGTGAGGCAGAAAATGGATTTATTGTCTTAAGTGATTCTGTGGTGGTAAACAGAAACAGGGAGTAAACTAACTGAAGATGAACTTAAGAGTTTTAATGGTGTGTGAATGCATCATAATACCATTTTGACAGCTACATCACTGTGGTGCGGTTAGGTGTTGATCAGTAAAGTATGAGCATAATACTGCATGGCTCCCTGATATGAAATATTCTGGTGAAAGATGTTTAGAGGAATGGGCATGAGGGTAACAATGCTGGGCCGAACTGGAGCACAACTTACATAACTAAAACAAATTATCTTTTATTAACGGAAAGAATATAGCTATTATCAGGAAAACCTTGGAAAGTTGTTGAAAAATTACAGACCCATAAAATAAAATAGCTTGAATAAAATGTCTTGATTTTTTGTGTTATTTACTCCATCAAAATAATTAAATATAATTTGAATTTTTCTTGACATGTCGCAATATTAAATAAAATACTTTCTCTGGTAAAAATCTACTCAGCTTAGAATCACACACCAATAAATCTTTGATAAACCTATGATTTGTGCAAAGTGTCCCATTAGAAAAACAACAACATTGTCTTATGCTGGCAATTGATAAAGGTTAAAACACTCTTCACCATTACTGACTTTCATTTATTGCACCCTGTTACTTCTCTGGTAACCATACACACATTTCTTTTAAACCACACACAGGTTGTGCATGAACTGGAGTTGCCAAGTCGCTGCCACAGATACTGAAGTGTGAGGTTAGGTAACAAAACGAAGTGAAATAAATAAGAATAAAAAAAATTAAACAGTACCCCACAAAGCTGCCAGCAAGTCAAGCTAATGTGCAGCTTTGACTTGAGCTTTGATTTTCATACGCAGTAAATAGAACCAGGCGTTTCCACATAAAATACCCACAATTTCATTTTAACTTTTTACAAACTCATAAATATATATGTATATATGTATAGATAGTCTACAATATTAATCATTTTCCTCAAAAACAATCATACAAAAAAAAAAAACGGACCATAAAAAACTTTCAACACAAATAAAATAGAATATTTCTATCAAAAAAAAAAAAAAGAAGGAAAAAGAAACAGGATTAAAGTGTTATTCATATTCCTTTGGAGTGTTTTGCTATGTTGATCTGTAGCAGTACATGTGATGTCGAGCCCTCGGGAGGTTTTTCAGACCTGAGTTGTCTTCGGTCAGGTGCAGATCACAATATCGCTGAGATCCCTGGGAGGGGCCGGGGCCGGGGCCGGGGCCCGAGGCCTGGCTCATGTAATCCTACACTGAACATACAAAGAAGAAAACTTTTTTTTTTTCATAAACTCGGGGTTTGGGTCGGGTGGGTTGTGGGGGGATTGAAGGACTAAGAAAGGGCAAAGAGGATTAAAAGATCACAGGTTGTCGTTGCCACCCTAAGATTCGGGGGACTGCTCTGACAGAGGTTTGAGCAGGTTTTTGTACGCTAGGGAGTTCAAGTAGCGGGGATACGAGTCTCTTTGCATTAGCGTGTAGATCTGCAACTGGGCATCGTCAAACGTGTGCAAGTTGGGCTCCGGCATGTTCCTGTTAATCGCCTCACGCACTCGAGAGTCAAGACTCACCTGGAAGTTAAGAAAACACAACAATCAGGAAGGACAGAAGCTTTTCTGTTTCTGCAACAGGGATGTGAAAAATTGGATTTTTAGCTTTCTTATCAAGACTTGAAAACGTAGGGTCCTTGGGTTGCATGAGATTATTTCCTTCTAATAACTGGTCCTTGTATTTGTGCAGAACTTGGAAAAATAGTGCAGCAGTGGAGCACATGTGCAGTAAACATGTTGTCTCTAGGCTATACGTTCACACAACAGATCTTGACACTCAATTCCAACTTTGACACAAATCAGATTTTTTGCAGGGTGAAAAGATCAGAAGTGCCCCGTTCAGATTGACATTTGGATATGGGTCGCATAGCATACGGGCAAAAAAAAAAAAAAAAATCTGATTTGTGTTGCATTTTCCTGCTGTGTGGATGCATTGATGATGCAAAGACAATATGATTTTTTTTTGACCATGTAATCTGTCAGTCTGGCACAGCTGGAGTTTAAACTCCATATACACACATATCTACATAACTCTGCTTCTCAAAACCCAAAAACTATATCTAAACTTATGTTAATTTGTTTATAAGTTGCCTATGGCAGCTAAATGGTTCCACCTACATATCATATAAAATGGCCCATCACATGTACCTCTCATTCCTATTTTCAGAAGTTGGCATTTTTAGTACGGCATGTTTAGCTACTGTAGGTCTGACAAAAACTTTAGATCATCTGTTGAATTAAAGTAAAAGTAAGAGTTCAATGAAATACACTCTTGAATACAGACATGATGGACTTTATTACCCCCTGTGTAGAGCTAAACTTTGTGCACAGCTAAGTGTGTGAGGCTTCACCACAAGAACATGAAAGTGGCATCGACATACTCATTGAACTCAGACATCACAAGGTTTCACCCATCAAGGAAACTCTATTTTACCAAAATATAAATCAATAAAGGCTCCACACCTCTTTCGGCGAGAGAATGGAGATGTAGTCCTCGTAGATGAGCCGGGCCTTCTCCTCGATCACACTTTTATTGGTCTCTTTGCTGAACTCCTCACATGCGAGCCAGAACAGCATGTTCTCCTCGCTGAACTCGGTGCGGAGAAATTGCCGGAAAGAGTTCCTCCCAGCTGGACAGCACATCAGCTTATCAAACGACTGCCCCCACGTGCGCACCTCCTCCAGCGTGGGGTTTGGGCTGCAGAGAACATGAGAACATTGGAGCAAGTCCCTTTAACGTCAGATGGAGTAGAAGTCTGTGTTATTTGTCAGGCATTGTTGTGTAGGGATTTTAGCTCACCAGTCTTCACAGTCTGAGGTCCCTTCCTTGACGTCATATGATGCCTTTCGATTCCGTTCATCCCTGTCTTCATTCCTGTTGAGAACAGAGAGAAACACCTTGGCAAGACGCACTCATTTCACAAATGTGGTTATGGATCTAACTTTGTAATTATGTGGTACGAATGACCAATTATTTAAGTCAGTGTATTCATTAATCACTACGGTAACATCTACAGTATAAAGATTCTGGCTTCTCCATGCGAGAAGCTGCATTTTTAGTTCAAGTTCAAATGAAACTGTTTCAAAGCAGATGCTTCCTTCTTGGTCAACACCACTGTAAAAAAAGTGTATTTGGGCTGTAGTTCGTGTAATGGACTTATTTACATTAATCTCACTTAATTCTTTCGCTGTAGTGATGAGAACTTGCCGGAAAGTTCTCAACACTTTTTCGTGTTGAATTGACTTAAAAGTTACACATTTTAACTTAAAGGAACTTTTTACTTTGACTTTACTTGAAACAATTAAGTTCAATGCCACGTTCGTATCCTACATCTGATGTCATAACACAAGCTTCCCCAGGGACAGATCCTGTACCAACCATGGTGCTGTGGAGGAGCAGAGGTAGTGCACAACCCACGTAAGGGTTGCAGGTTCAATTCCTGGCCTGATGACTTTGCCACGTGTCTTTCCCCTCTTTCATAACCCACTTTCTTGTCGAACTACTATCAAATGAAGGCAGCCTGAACCCAGAAGATCCTTTATTAGTGTACGTCTTTATTTGAAGTAAACTAAATGATTTGAGTAAGACTGACTTAAATTTGTCAAGTTAAACCAGCTTAATAAATTAATTTGGATAAACGTAACTGAATTACTTGTTACCAACTGAAGCAACTCAATTAAGTTGGCTCAACTATTTTCTTTTTTCTGTTATCCTCTCATTTCATTTAAAGTTCTGTTCACTGTGGACAGTGAAACTACTATCAGCTTCTAGTTTATAATAGGCCCAAGTTTTGGTGGCTTCTGTTGTTGATCCTGACTTTTGAGGGAGTACTTGAAACTTGAAAACAATTGGGTGTTTGAACAATCAATTTACATGAGTGTTTGAATACCCATTAAAACTAAGACATATAAAACGGGCTGACATTAAGGTTCTGGAATGGGCCTGACCTCAGACATATTAAAAATGTATGAACTATGCTTAGAAGCTGGGTTTGAGCCAGAAAACCAGCCAATAAAAATGAACCGTGTTATTTCTAAGATAAGTGGTCTAACATCTAGTCACCATGATGCAGAAAGGCATTTCACAAATAGTTTGTGAGGATTTAAGTACTTGAGACTGTATAGATCATTTCGACCATATGGGTATTTCAGAAAATCGGCAATAAGTTATAACTTTGGGGCTGAATAAGCATCCAACACCCAAAACGAGCAGTCCGCATGCACAATTAAATGGCCAAAATCAGTAACAATCCTGCCAACAGTTGGCTTTTTTCACCAACAAAATAGCATTACAAAATTATTTTTGTCATTAAGCGGCATATATTCATAACTATGTCAAATGTTGTATGCTCAAAATTGATATCTTGTTATCGTGAGTATCAGATAAGTAGCCATTCATAAGACTGTAATAAATTATTACTTTCATCAGGACTGACGTCTTGTTAATGCAATTAGGTGTTTAACAAATGAGAAACTAGCACAGCTTTATTTTTTACTGTAGGTCTAAATGTTAAAATTGTAAAAGTAGTTCGAGAAATTGAATAAAATATGAGCATTAGTTAATCATTTGTATTCCTTCTAATTTTGACTGATTCAAATGCATCACTTTGAATGCAGCGTTGCCGACAAGCGAAGCGCTTACACAGACATGCATATGAAAATGATGCTCAGGCTTTCCTGAATGTAATGAGGCGGCTGCTGCTGAAGCGACATCCACGGATCACATGCAAATCTGTCAAGAGTGTAAGACAGAAGCTGACGCCTGCTTTTGAGACACTCGAGCTCAGGCGGCGGGCGTCTTGCGTGCGACGATGTCGGCCATGCTGCACCTCAGCAATCGGGTTCTCGGTTTGTGGAAGACCTACCAGGAGCAGCTACAGCAGCAGCACCAGCAGAAGCAACACGCGTTGGAGCCCCGCGGGTTGGCCTGGCTCGGCTGGTCCTGCTGGGCCGGTGCAGTTCCCCCCGCTGCCGACTCCTGCTGCACCGACATCTGCCTCTTTCGCATCTCCATCCGCTCTGATCCCATGGGCTACAGACAGTGGAGAGTGGGGGGGGGGAGAGAGAGAGAGAGTGAAGGGTTTGGAGTGTTGATGTCAGGAATAGTATGTAACTGAGATTTTATCTCGCAAGAAAAGCTCTTGGCCTGCAATGCATTAGTGTGATGGAAATCAGTTCCAGTGTAACAAGTGTAGCAAGGGCAGCACTGGGTGTAATGCTGCAGTGTGACAGTAGAGAAGATGGTAGTGTGAAATTATGACATTCAATCCATTTTTTTGGCAACCCGTTGAAAGGAAAACTAAAGTAGAAAGAGACACTCTTCATAAACACCCTTCTAATTGTTTATGAAGAGTGAAATCTGTGGGAATGGGAAGAGTTTCGTGATGACGACACCTTACTGTTAGAACTTCCCTTAACAACGGTTAAAATCAAACATATAATGTCCAAATCTGAGACTTCCCAGCTAAATGCAGCAGACCAGATGTTATTTGACTCAATCATGTGCTGGCATGCACTGCCGGACACTCTGAGGCAAGACAGTTTGATTCTACTGATCTTATCAGAAGGGGGAAATGACTTTTGTTATTTTCTTCTTTATCTTAGCTTTGGCATAATGCATCTAGAAATCTCTAACTGGTTCTCTGTTCTGTTTATGATTCATAAATGGTAACATTTAAAAATAAGTTTAGCATGGAAGCTGTTGTTAACTCACCCCCCCTTTCTTTTTTTTTTTTACAATATTTGCGTTTGCCTGGAAAACATTGTTGAGAATGACACCCATGATATACTGTGTAATGTTACCATGGGAACTAGCCATTTGTATACACTATGGTAACTCAGAGGGGACAACATTAATCATTTACCAAAATCACCTTCATTTACAGGCTTGTGTTCACTTATGATTAGCTGAGATAAAGATTGCTCATGAGACTCGAGTTCCAAACCCTGATTTTAAGTTGAGCCTAAAGTCTTTAGAGGATAAATCAAAGTTGAGAGTTTCAGATCAAACTCTCAACTTTGATTTATAAGATCACATGACTCGTGATCTTATGGCATCAAATACAAGTTTATGAATCACATAATGATTGATGGAGAGTGGTGTGTGTGTGTGTGTGTTGTGCCATTTTTGCAGAGAATTTATCTGAGTCTCAAATCTCTCCTCATGGGAGCCCCCTGCTGGCATGGGCACCCTCTTACTTCGCTTATGCCTTGGGCTGGCTCTGGCCATGTAAGCTTCTGTTATCAAGCAGGCTATACGGGGAATTGCTGTTCTAATTGTGAGTGTGGATATCTGGCCTATGCACAAGAATCCCATCGGTTTGCAGGCCTATAGACAGACAGGAATGTGAGCTGATTCTAACAAACGTGTCATCACCGGGTCAGACTCTGCCAAATCCTGTCAGATCATTTATGTAACAAAGCGGACTCTCCCGACACACGGCATCGTCCGGACACTACCTGGCGGAAGACACGAAGCCTTAAAATATGTCTAAAGATTTTGGTGTAAGGGAGGCGAGTGGGGGTGGGGGTGCTGAAAGCGCAGCTTGCAAATCTATATCTCAGCATCGTTCTATCGCATCCTTTTCAATGAATACACCATTTAGCCATTTCTAAAATGGACCCGCGTTTTTATTTTTAATTACTATCATTTGCTTGGTTTGTCGTTCAGTTCTTTTTTTTTTCTCAGATTACCCGAGCAGGCATCAGCCCTCAGACGTCGTGCGTCTTGCCAAATGGTACATTTTTACGCATTAGGCATTGGGTGTACTTCAAAGCTGGCACTAGCAGTACGCTAGGGTTTGACTCAAAAGCGATATAGAGAATGGAACGGAGGGGGCGGGGGTGGTCGCATCCTCTGAACGCATAAATCATGAAAACTCCAACTAAATCACTGTTCTCCACAGGGGATTATGTGTCCTCTTACTGATTTAACATCAGAAATAATAATAATAATAATAATAATAATAATAATAATAATAATAATAATAATAATAATAATAATAATAATAATAATAATAATAATGAAAACACTCCACTGGTGAGTCGCGCATCACATCAATTGAAAGTGCCATCATGAAGAACCGTAGCGCTTCATCGCCCTGGACAACCACCGAAAAGACACTGCCTGGATCTGTTAATGACATGCCGTTAAAAAAAAAAAAAAAAAAAAAAAACGACCTTAAACGCTCCGACCATAAAATCCCACCTGCAAAGATACAACTGCTTACTCCCAGTACTTACAATTTCACCATGTATGCACCACGAGAAGAGGGAATTCTCTGCTTTGATTACATCCGATGGAACATAAGGCTTTTTCCCCCTCTCCTCCGACCGGCTGCTTCTACCCAGTACGCATGCGTCTCCTCTCCAACTCGTAGTAGCCCAGTGAAGAGCGTAAACCCCGACAATATGTCACAGGTTTACAGTGCAGGTCGTTTAATATAAACGAATGTTACAAGCACTGTCCGATGGAGTCAAATTATAGTAGGAAATACGGGTGCATCACCGTGGATTAGAATATGATCGGAAACGTAATTTGTTTCAGTAATTAAGCTCAAAAGGTGAAACTCAAATAAATCATTACACACAGACTGATATATCTGAAGTTTTTATTTCTGTCCATTTCAATAAGATGTGATTTACAGCTGATGAAAACTCCAGATTTTCCCCGGAAAATAAAAATGTTACATAAAACTAATGAGAAAGGGATTTTATAATGTAGCAATGGATTGTTGTAGCCATGTTGGCCTAGTTATTCATGGTAAAGCAGTCAATTACTGACTGCTTCCAAACAGAAAATAAGCTATAAAGAGTCACTGGTAGAGAATCTGAATGTTAACACAGTAGTGTATCCATGAATACTTATAGAAAGTTTGGTGGAAGCAAACTCTTATCAGAGTTTGTGACGAGAGATTGTCAGGTGTAGGTGGAGAAATCTAAATATCCCTCACCTTAGCACAACACAAACACTGAATAAACACATTAACCTGTCTGTCACGAGAGGACCCAAATTTGGGTCCTCTCGTGACAGGGGTGTCAAACTCCAGTCCTCAAGGGCCTCTGTCCTGCAACTTTTAGATGTGCCTCTGCTGCACCACACCTGAAAAGAATAATTAGGTCATTAGCAAGGCTCAGGAGAACCGATCTACACAGGGAGGAGGTAATTAAGCCATTTCATTCCACTGTTTTTTACCTGTGGCACATCTAAACACTGCAGGACAGCGGCCCTTGAGGACTGGAGTTTGACACCCCTGTCATTGTGAATGACAACCTGAGACCAACAGGTTTAAGCTTCGATTTCAGTTAATTTATATTACATTGGCTTGCAGCTGATGAAAACTCAAAGCTGATGTTTTTATTGCAGTGATACATAATAGCCATGACTAATATTTAATACAGAAATATTCTGGACATATAATAGTCTACCCAATCATGAGGAAGATCCCTGATTTAACACTTGTCTAGTAAACCGTCCTTGACAGGATGAGAGTAAACAACAAAAATGATTGAAAAGTTGACTGTTCATAGAATGATGTATCCAGTTATTAACAATAGAGACAAGCTGAAAATTTCTATTAAATCATTTCAGACTTTGTTCCTGCCTCTGTAGAGTTACATAGACATATGAGATTTATCTCTCTGTGTGTATTGAATCTAAATAATTCTTACATTTTCTTTTTTGACTTAAATAATATGTGTTTCTAATCAAAAAGTCACATGTAGATATGTGTCAATTGACAAAACAGAATCAAAATCATTTGTAAGTTTAATTTTTTGAAATGAACTGCTGAAATGTTCAATACTTAAATTTATTGATAGGCCACTATCAATAAATTTGATAGTGGCCTATCAATGTGTAGAATGGCACATGGTGCCATTCTACACATGGCACCATGTGTAGAATATTGAATGACGCTTTATAAACAATAAACATTTTCTGATTTGTAGCAACCTTTGGGAAATACGCAGCTCCTGGTCAGAAACAACCAATCTGAGTCAGGAGAAGGATTTTATCGCTGTCAATCACCCTTGTGTACATGCTGCTTACATCCTTCCCTATCCTCTCTGTTATGCTAAGCTTCTTCCCCACAACAGTGCCTGCCATGAATGTGCATGGCCACCAATGATGGCAGATAAACAGTTTTCTTGAAAGTTGTTTCTCCGCCATTAGCACGGCTGCAGCAAACCAGCAATCTTGAGCTTGCACATACAGGAGGATGATTGACAGTGCTAACACCCTCCTTCTGGCTCTGATTGATTGTTTCTGACTTAGAGCGGCGTATTTCTGGAGATGACAGTAGAACCAAAGGGAGAAAGACTTGATTTTTTCCGGATTATTTGCCTATATTGTTACAACATAATTACAGTTGTATGTGTAAAAATAACCAGCATTTTTATATCAAATTTACCTACTGCAGCTTTATGCACATTTATTCACAGAATATGTTGAAAATACTCAATTTAGAAAATAAATCTCCATGTTTTTTTATTTTTTATTAAGTCTTCAGCCTTTGCCTGCAATCGCTGTCTGTGCTGCTAAAAACATTGCAGAGTGCATGCTGTAACTCAGTCTGCTGGGCGACTTTCAACTTTTTAGATTTTTTTAAACACACAATTGTACATACTTCAAATGAATGAATGAAAACGACACTGTGCATAACTGTGGTTGAGAGCGTGTTGATAAGCTACATTTATTGATGTCACCCCAGCTGCAGCATGAAAAAGAAAGGGGCTCTGAAGAAGAAAAAAATATTAGAAAATCACACAGTTACTGTTAAATATTTGTAGTCATGATTAAACCACACTCCTCAATTTTCTCCTTCATTTTTGCCACTGTGATGTCCCTACATTTCTCTGTCATTAGCTGGCAACAAACTGGTTGGATAATCAGCATTCAGACCACAAATGCATTGTACTTGAAATATAAAACTACCATCTATTGCATCCAAGCAATAAAAATTGGAATATTGCACACATTAATTTTGCAGTGACAACTGCAATTCAATATATTGTGCAGGTTTAGCTGAAAGAGTCATTGCTGTGACCTCTACCCTGCTGTACAGGTCAGTTTCAGAGCAACAGTTTGAACCTCATTAAAGAGACCACACATGTATCTCCATGCCACGTATTTAACTGTCAGAAAACCACTACACAACTTTCTGCTTTAAGCTGTTACAATGCCAAACTGCTGCTAGGATTACACACTAAGCCTCACACAAAAGGATATCATTGCCCTCTTATCTTTAATGCCTAGCTCTATCATTTACCTTGGGAATGAGTGAAGTGCCCTTTTATCTAGCAATGGCTAAAAGAAGCCGAATTAAACTGGGCAAAATCATTCATGAACAGAATTGATCTTTTCATTTTTGTTTTACCAATGACACGTTTTAAAAATCTAGTGCTGGTTTTTGTCATGTCCTGGTAGTGTAAAGTTGCGCAATATATATATATATTTTGCATTTGGGAATAAAAGATTCTACCTTTTCTTCAATATACATTTGGCATTTTCTTTAATATCATTCAATGATTAAAAAAATAAAAAATAATAAAAATCTGTACAAGATTCCAGAAATGCTGTCTCATTTTGTTGTACAAATAGTTATAAACTGGGCATAACTAGTTTATGCCACATTAATAAATTAATTAATGATATTAAATAAATGAATTAACACATTTATTTATTTATTTATTTATTTGATTTACAAGATACATTTCACTGTTTTCTGCAACCACAAAGTAGGTTTGAGGGCATAGACACTCTCTACATATAGCACTACATCTGTTTGACTCTCAGGCTGTGAGAAAACTCTCATATACACAGAGACGTTCAGGCCGGCTTCACTTCCATATAACTGACACTTCAGATGTTTGTTTGTTCTGTCCTAATGTTTCACTTTACTCTTCCTGTTGTGTTGCAGATTATCATCAGGCAGCTGTTTGCCGTTTAATCCTCTGCACGTCCCTGTGAAGAGCGATAATGTAGAGAACACTGCCATCTGAAGGAAACTGTCGTTAAAGCACTTACATGATGATCTCTGTAGACGACGCAAAGACATCATAGACTGACTGATGATGATGTGTTGTTATCTTTCAGCTGTTTTAATTATATTATTTATCACAACCACTTTTTATCTTGCATTTAGTGTTTAAAGTGTATGAATGTTAGTCATTTGATGGAGATCTACATTAGCTTTGAAGTGCATTAATAAACAAAACAAAACAAAACAAAACAAAAAAACGCTTCAGTATTCTCTAGTCCAGACATATATAAATGCTTCTGCTTTTAGAGCTCACAGTGTTTTTTGCAACGTACAATCACAAGATGGCACTATGCACTCGGCACCTGGCCATTCTGCCAAACTCCAGCGTGACACAGCTTTCTATATGCTTAATTTACACCAGCACATCCAGGCTGTTCCCCTTCGGGGACACGCTATTTTTTAGAGGTGCCTCCTGATGGGCCACCATCAGGAGATCCTCATTGGAGTTAAGAAGAACCACAAAAGAGAGGGACTCAACAAAATCCTCTTGTTGCACTGTTTCTACTTTTGAATCTTCCAGCATATATAGTGTCTTAAAAAAAAATCCATAATCTTGATTATCATCTTCCTAAACAAAGACAAACAAATAATGTCTTGTTAAAATTAATAACTTTTAAAGCTGAGCATGTAAGCATTTTTTTTATTCCTTTGTGGTGTACAGATGTGACATCCCGTTGCACACTTTTACAAAGAAGCTCCACAAATAGTTCTGCGAGACTGATTCACATACAGAAGCAATGAATGATCCTTTAGTCATTGTGACATGAGAAGCTCACACTTTTCCCTGCGAGGAAACAATGTCAAGTGAAGGTGTGAGCCCATCTCAGCACACAAGGCCACAAGGACAAGATAGATGACAAGGCGTCTGACAAGGTGAACAAAGTCTTTTCGGTGTGTGTGATTAATACGACTCAAAATAGCAAGAAAGGCAGACAGAGTGATGCACATATTCTATCACCAACATGCAGAGAGTTACTGGGCAGGGAGCATTGGGCTGCCTGATTAACATATCAAGACATCACACTTGGTATTGGTGAGTACTCTGAAGGTGAAAATTGTTCTGTCACAGTAGAAAATGTTGAAGCACACTGTAAATGAAAGGATTTTTCTCTTTTCCCGTTTTGCTCTGAATGAATTTCAGTATTCCCTTGATCTGTGCTGATCAAGATGCTCTTTGGTAAATAAATGTCAGGCTTATTTTAACAGTGCATTACCAGTAGCTTAGTCATTTCATTCCATGAAGCTGGTTTTACTCTGACTTGACAGTAAGAATTTAAAGTTTAAGATCAATGTGGGTTACAACTAAATGCAATTATTAAGACTTAAATATAGTATGCATTTGGATTGATTAATGGAGATGTCTAAAATCATTGAAGACCCATTTACACATAAGTTTTCACTGCAGTTTCTGATGCAAATGACATGGGCAACCACCCTGGGCAGCATCTTGTGGGGGCCTCCCCCTCCACCTGTTCATCTTTTCTATTCCCCCCACCACCGCTGAACCAGTGGATCGGAATGTCAATGGTGCCTAATGCAAAAAAAAACTCAATTTCACACACCTCTGTTAGGGTGGTTCACCCTGGGTGCCAAACAGGCAAGGACAGCCTCAGCTTAGTACTTTGATTTTTCTGCCTAATGTTCTTTCCTCATGATGCCATCCATTTTGTGAAGAACACAAGTTCCCTTTGCAGGAAAACACTCACACAACATGATGCTGCCACCGCTGTACTTCAGAGTTGGGATGGTGTTCTCCGGCTTGCAAGCTTCCTTCTTCTCTCTCCAAATGTAATAATAGTCATTTTGTTCAAACACTTTCATTCTAATTTCATCAGACCATTGGACATGTCTTCAAATATTAAAGTCTCTCTCCTTGAGCTCATAGAAAAACTATACTTTTGGTTCTAATTTTGTTTTTGAATTATCTTTGAGTAGGCAGGTTTCAGACTTGTGCCTCTGCGTATGACACCTCTTCAACCAGCATCTTCAGTCTTTAGCTTCATTTCTGGGGTTGATATGCAAATTTTACTCCAAAACAGATTAACCCATCTGCAAAACAATATAGACCTTAGTGTATGTAAACTGCTGTAAAAAAAATCTAAAAAGTATAAATCTCATCATTTTGAAGAAATAATTTTGGCATGTATCCATTCTGATTTAATATCAGAGTTAAAAGAGGGTTAGATGTCTTTTTTACAGCATGTGTTAATATCTGATAAATAAAATACCTGAAATAGTATTTTATTTATCAGAGTTTAAGGAACATTTTTGCAGCTTTAGAAAAAAAAAAAAAACGATTTGTATTAAATCTGAAGAGAGAAGTAATCTGAAATCAGATTAAAAGCAAAATGGCTGTACCCGTTTCAGTACAGGCTATCGTTTTAAGAAATCATGTCCAAACTGGAAAGGAACAAGCCCATCAAAATGAAAGTCAGTACATTTGTTTGCAACCATGAACCCACTGCATGACTGATGATATTTTCTGCGAGAGCTTAAAAACTGGATGGATTAATAGCGTGAAAAGAGAGATGAAACATTTTGAGCAAGTTTGACCTCTTATTCTATTGTATTCATTTGGTGAATGGTCTATTTAAAGAAAATACGTGTTCCGCTCATGTAATAAACAAAGTTTACTATAGAGTAATCATATGTATTAAACTAGATTAAAACAATACTATAAAAAATAGCCTGCCAAAATGTCTCTATAACAATTTAAAAAAATAACTGGCCATATATTATCAGTAGTTTTTCCCGCTGTTAGCAAAATGCCAACAGAGAACATGAAAGCAACCTTGTCCAAATTCAGGAAACTGCTTCTCTTAAATTGATCCACAATCTTGGGGAGCAATGTTCAGTTATCCACCAAGTGTAAGTGAGTAGGGATTATCCCTAATAACCTGAATTTGTCCTGCATATTGATGTAATCTGCACTTATAAAGTCTTTCTCCATCACTGCAATGGAGTAGTCAACAAAATACTGTTATTTACACCCTTTGAACTGAGCCATAGTTTGTCATGTTTCACCTATTGGTTATGTATTATAGTTTAATTGGTAGATCAAATCACTGCAGCCTGATATTTTATTGGGGGAATCAAAATAATCTTATCATTTTACTTATTTATTTGTTAATTGAAAAATCTGGGGTGCATTTGAGTACAGTCTTTATTACTCAGATACCCCAAAATAAAATCAAGTGAAATCAAGCACCTTTAGAAGTAACCTGTAATAAACAAAGTCCATCTTTGTCATAGCATAAACACCAATGTTTACACTGTTTTTCAGTGCTTCCATGCAATGCATGCAAGGCGCCTATTACTCTAGACCTAAAAAAACACAGAATAATTAATTTAGTGTTAAAAGATGAGCGTTTTCTACCGGTAACGAACTGCCGCGAAGTATAAATCAGATTTTTACTTTTGTGTTGAATGTGTGTTTTACAATATATTTACCACTGATGACAAACAAAAAAACAACACTTTTCTGCAAAATTCACCAGCTGCACAATTCTTGTTAGTGTAAAATAAATAGTATTTCAAAAGAGCAGAAGAAATCTTATGTTTTTTGAGCAATAACAATTTTTGTTGTTAACCTGTTGCTAAGAGATGAGTGTGTTTACTGGTAACCAAGTGCCACAAAGTGAACATCAGAGTTTTACTTTTGCAAAATTTACCAACTGTAAATGTCTTGTATCTAATCAGGTAAACATTATTTTGAAAGAGTTTATGTTTTAAAAACTATATAAATTATTAAATTGGTTTTAAGAGATAAGCGTTTTCTACTGGTAACAAAATGCCACGAAGTTTAAATCGAGATTTTTACTTTTGTGTTGAATATGTCTTTTATAATATATTTACCACTAATGACAAACAATAGAACAACACTTTTCTGCAAAATTCACCAGCTGCACAATTCTTGTTCGTGAAAAATAAGTAGTATTTTAAAAGGGCAGAAGAAATCTTATGTTTTTTGAACAATAACAATTTTTGTTGTTAACCTGTTGCTAAGAGATGAGCATGTTTACTGGTAACCAAGTGCCACAAAGTGAACATCAGATTTTTACTTTTGCAAAATTTACCAACTGTAAATATCTTGTTTTTAATCAGGTAAGCATTATTTCAAAAGAGCTTATGTTTTATAAACTATTTAATTTGGTTTTAAGAGATAAGCGTTTTCTACTGTTAACGAACTGCCACGAAGTTTAAATTGAGATTTTTACTTTTGTGTTGAATGTGTGTTTTATAATATATCTACTACTAATTACAAAAATAATTAACTTTTCTGCAAAAGTCACCAACTGCACAATTCTTGTTAGTATAAAATAAGTAGTATTTCAAAAGAGCAGAAGAAATATATATATATTTTTTTAACAATAACAATATTTGTTGTTAATATGTTGCTAAGAAATGAGTGTGTTTTCTGGTAACCAAGTTCCACAATTAAACATCTGATTTTCACTTTTGCAAAATTTACCAACTGTAAATTTCTTGTGTCTAAGCAGATAAGCAGTATTTTGAAAGAGCTTATGCTTTATAAACAATATTACTTATTATTAATTTAGTGTTAAGAGATAAGCGGGGAGGGGTCCTGGTAACGAACTGCCACAAAGTATAAATAGAGATTTTTACTTCTCTGTAATGTGTGTTTTTAATACATTTTTCACTAATGACAAAAATAATTAACTGTTCTGCAAAATTCACCAACTGGACAATTCTTGTTAAGGAGTGTAAGATAAGTAGTATTTCAAAACAGCAGAAGAAATCGTGTGTTTTTTGAACAATAACAATATTTGTTGTTAAATCTGTTGCTAAGAGATGAGTGCGTTTTCTGGTAACCAAGTGCCACAAAGTAAACAATTAATTTTTACTTTAGCAAAAGTAAAAATCAGAAAGCAGTGCACAAACATTATCACTAACATTGCTAATGTAACTACTGCCCACATTAACAGTAGGCTTTTTCCTAAAATAGGCTTTTTAGCTATTTTGTTTATTTATTAACCAGGTTTAGCACACTGAATGGAGGAAGTCAATGTAAGACAACATGCTAGTTATAGCCTACATGCCACTGGCTGTTGTTAAGGAAGAAATTCCTAAATAGTTAACTTTAGAAAAAGTTTGGCTCTCTCTTCCTCTGGATCCCAGGTCCTCTCGGCGGGCCACGTGTGGCCACAAGGAAAACAACAATGCGTGTTGACGTCACAGAATTACAAAGTTTAATCCAATATAAGACAATGCATAAACTTACACCAGAAACTGCAGAACAACGGAGACATACATTCATTTACCTGACAGACTTGGAAAAGAAGGAAAGAAAGAAAAGCAAAGACGTGCAAAGACATCTTTGGAGAATTGCAAGAGCAAATCTGATCTGTTACTTCTGTGTAGAAAGTTTTATCCTCTTGTATTTAATTTATTCAAATAAGGCGTACCTGTGCTCATCCAATCCAGGAGCTATCTCTGACCCTCTCTCAAGCCAGAAACCCCTGCTGTGTTTACGGCTTTTCACAGATGAGTGTGAAAAGCTAGAACTTCTCCTGTATTGTTTTCCCACAGACAAAAGGCAGTTCAAACGATCCTAGCAAACCATCTGCTGTAACTACAAGTAAAATAAAGGTCAATAGGCCAGAATACATTACTAATTTCAAAACCACAATTAGGCCATTTGAATCAAGACATGTTAAGTTTTAAAACTAGCTTATTTCAAATTTATTTTCTCAACACTGCATTTAGGCTGACATTACCATTTTGGCTAATTTCAGCTTGTACACTAACTTTAACATACTGAATACTTCAGCATTGAGGCTAATTTTTTAGCATCAGAGTGCTGGGCTACAACTGACAAGCACACTTTGGCAGGCCCCCTTAAATTTCTTCAGAAATGTTGTTATAACTAACTGTTCTTGATATTTCCTAATGTTTCTAAATGCCTAAGTTTTATGATATGCTCTCTAATAAGCACATCATGGTGCTTGTTAGAGAGCCCTAAATATTGTATGTTTATGTTATTTCCCTCAGTTACTCAACATATACTGTAACAGAAACTCACAGTTTCAGTGTTGGGGTCACATTGTACGGTATTTGGGAAATGTTTGATAGCTGTGTACATAAGAAAAAAATAATGTAGTTTACTGCAAGGTGAAACACTAGTTAAAATCAAACCTACTTGGAGATATTCAGATAAATTATACATTTATAAAAAATCCCTTCTCACCCTTCCACAGGTGGTCTCTTTCATCCTCTGAACTCAGGTCCTTTACCAGTATCTTGGCTGTGCCTAGAACTGCACATTTCTGGACTGAGATGTCTGATGTTGTTCCTGGGATCTGTTTTAGACACTGCTCCAGTTTGGGGGTGACTGCCCCGAGGGCCCCGATGACCACAGGCCCTGTAGTCGCAGGGTGAATCCTAGCAACCTGCGGCCTTTTTACCGGGAGTACCGGACGCCAGCTGATGGTGTAGACCCGCCGATTTCTGCCAGGATCGTTTTGGTAAATGCCAGGTCGCTGGGAAATAGAACTTTTGTCATTAGGGATTTATTTTCCTCTCAAGGATTGGATGTTTTATTTATAACAGAATGATGGACAAGTGGTTTGGGTGACTCCAGCATTTTTAATGAATTTGTTCTGCGGAACTGCGGCTATTTTAATGCTCCAAGGATGTCTTCTGAGGAAGACAGTGGATAAAATGCAGTTGAATGCAGTTCAACAAAAACAAAACTAAAACTTGGTTTTATAGAGCATTGTTACATTTGGTGAATTTGGCAAATAAGAACAGCATCACAGCTGTGAACTTTCTTTAGTAAGAAGGTTGAAAGTTTTCAACCTTCATACTAAGTATTTTAATTCACACTCAAAAATCCTGAGAATTAATACATTTATGTAAGCAAAATATGAATAGTCCCAGGAAATATGTATTTTTCCCACAATGCATTGCGAGACCTCTCTCTGCCCCTCTTTGTGAGACTTCTCACTGCCTCAATGAGAAAACTAACAAAACAGTCAGTGGCATTGTTCATAGACCCTGATGCAAAGTGGCTCTTAAAATCAGTTGGAATGGAGGTTTAATCAAACAGGACAAGTGGAAACACCTGCGATGAAGTGAAGAGCATTCGTTAGAGTTATTAAGAACACTTGTGCCTCTGCTTCTGTTACAAGCTGCTGTGAAAAGAGTTGTTACTGATTAAGAGCGAAGAATTATGAGACACCCATTAAGGTACAGAACGTTTCCACTCCAGGACTGTTTTTGAGAGGTCATGGATGGGTAACATATCTCAAAGTATCAAATAATCTGATTAAGATGTCTGGTTTAGTATAGTGTAGTACGGTACAGTATACTGTATAGTACTGTTATTTTAAACAACATGTTAAACAACAGGTTGATTTCATAGCTTTATAAGCTTCTAATAGGTTAACACATATTTAAGTTTATATAGGCCCAAATGTGGATGTATTTTAAGCCAACAATGCAAACACACTGCATGCTTCCATGTGTGACACTGTTTAAAACACGAAATAAGACAAGATCTCAGCAAGAGAATTGTGAACTCCTATGAGCTTGGGTATAATTTCGAGTTTCCAAAGGGTGCCACATTCCTCTGTTCCAAGAAATTGTAGGCAAACACCCTGAGAATCTCGACCATCATGCAAAAGACAGGTTTTGCGCCCCAGAGAGGAACGGGTTTTGTTGAAAATAAAAAGACCTTGTGAAGATGCTGGAAAGAAGCTGGACGGAGAATGTCATTATCTACAGTGAAACTAATTCTGTGCCCATGAGGGCTTGAAAGGTAACTCAGAGAGGAAGAATGCAGTTAAAAAAAAAAAGCAAAACTAAAACTTGGTTGGTTCTAAAGAGTATTGTTACATTTGGAGAAAAAAGGAAGGAGCTTGCAAATAAGAACAGCATCACAGCTGTGAAGTGGAGAAGCATCATGTTATTTGTTGGTGTTTTGTTTGAGGTACAAAATGGATGGCATCATAAGGAAATACCATGATATGGAAATATTGAGCAAAACATCAGTCAGTCAGGAAGGTTTGGTCCAAATAGGTCTTAAAATAGACAATTCCAAGCATTAATTGTTTTAACAGTGACAAAGTCAATGTTTTGTTGCGATTGTCACAAAACTTTGATTTGTGATCATGTAAGCTTATTGAAGAACAATAAAAGTGATTCATTTTAAAAGATATAAAATATCAAGGAAATGTATGTAAAGTTATAACTTAGAAGAATGTTTAAAAAAAAAAAAGAAATTTATATTACATATCTCAGGAATTTAGCAAAGAGAAATAGTTTTGTCACCATTTTCATTTCAACATATCTGGTAAATTGGAGTCATACATGTTAATGACTTGGACTATTTTCTGTCTATTTGTGACCTACCAATCAGATCTGGATGTGTCTCCCTTGTCCTAATGACTCTAAAATCCATTCCTTTCTAGGAATAGCAACACATGCCTCCTCACAACAGAGAACTGCCGGAAACTTCTAGTTATTATTTGCCAAGACTCAAGTATAGACTTAGCTGTCAAAGAATGTTCAATATGCTGTTTCTCATTAAACTTTGTCCATTATTGTGGAGAATTTTACTAAAGGTTTTAACCCTTTTTTTTAGAATTTAAATCACTTGACTCATACTATTTTAAGTCATGCTGTCGCCTTCTTTTAATCTTCTTTTTAAGCCTTGTTTAGACTGGGAGTGCTTCCCTAAATAGAAGTTCTGTGTGAATCAAGGAGGCTTCACAATGCCAGTCTATCAACAGCAAAATACTTTATTAGGGGTGTTTCTTTGAGCTGACAGGAAGATTAAATGAATGATGTGGTGACTTGTTGCTTCACTGGTTTTGAAAATTAAGATCAGTCTCTTATCTGTGTTGTTTTGCTTTCTGTAATCTTATTATCAGAGTTGTGTCAAATAGGAAATTTACTCTTACTCTGTTTGGAATCAAAATTATGTCGTGAAGACATTTGTCACTCAGATCACTACAAAAATTAGTTCCCAAGGTTCTGTACGTTACTTTAGTGAAGTGCTAATACCCAAAATGATGATGGCTGATGTGAATATGAGAACTTGATCATACCTCAAGGCACACCATCTCCTGCTCTGCTTGGTCCGAGCCATTGTAGTTAACCTGGTAGCCCACGCTCTGCCTGCAGGCCCTGGTCAGCCCCTGAATCCACTGCCACATCAGGTACGTTTGATCCCACACAGCACGGCCGTGGGCCTGATCTCCCACTGCCTCGCCACGCTACCACATGGCATGCTTTGAATTTGAGTCCTTACTCGCAGCTTTGCGCCCAGGTCTGCTTGAAATCGTAGGAAATCCGCACTTGCCGGTCATCTCCTTTATGCTTTCCCACAGTCTGACATGAAACCCATCGTGACGGCAGAGGCAAAGAGGGGGTGAAAAACATCGACGACCCCAATGCCGCAAAGAGTGTTTACAAAGGAGAGGGCAGATGGGGATTAGGACAATGTTCCCTCTGGATACGATCCTGATTCCTCTGTGCTTTTCTGCGTCTCACCAGCTTAGGCCAGATTAGGCCTGGAGGTCTTAATGTCTGAGCTAGATGGACAGACAGGAAGACTACTCACAGGCACGGAGTCATTTCTGACTGTTTATGACCTATGTTTACTTAATATTTATAAATAATTTTGTTTTACATCAGACAGTCACTGAATAAATCTGCATGCAGCCAAATTATTTTTAATAACTTATAAAAACCATTTGTTTCTGGAATGCTAAAGATAATTTGTCACATTACAACAACTAACTAAATGTAGTGAATTGAGATTTAATTGGATTCAACAAAACGTAGTGCATAACTGTAAAGTGTTAGCAAAATAAGATGTCTTATAGACATAAACATAAGAGTGTAAAGTGTGGCTTCTTTTAGCCTCCTCAACTTAATTGGTTTTTGACACACATGGTATTTCATTGAAGTTACTTGGACAACCTTGGTGTAGTGTAAGACCTCTAAAGAATATATATGAAGCAGTTAATGCTGATAGTTGGACATGGTGGATGACCAGGGATATTGAAGACCTGTTTCTCTTCTAAAGGCCCTGGGAACCTACTTAGTATCACAAATGTGAAACAACAGAGCAACTGAAATAAAACATCTAACATCTCAAATAAAACTAAAAAAATAGTTTGTTTTATCATGACCCCAAACATATCATCACATCAACAAATTGTCATCAGTTTTACTTCACTGTTCAGTTTTCAGTCCAAGAAAACCACTACACTGAGCAGACTAGGTGAGTATACTCTTGGCAATCTGGAGGGATTTTGAAAGGAGGAATGCTCCAATGCTTTCTGGGTGCTCCAACCTTGTTAAATGTTAAAAAAAAAAAAACAAAAAAAAACATTCTTATTAGAAAAACATAACTCTACCAGATAGAATTTTGTAAAAAAAAAAAAAAAAAAAAAAAAAAAAATCAGACTGAGGCGCATGTGACTATCTGAGTGACTGTCACATGACTGGTCGTGACGCCGTGTTGTAGTCAGTCAGCTGTTGGCGTAGCATAGCACAGAGCAGCTGTAAGTAAAGACGCTGGATATTTTTATTGAATGTATTGTGTTAAGTACACATGTTTTCGTATTGTAGTGTTGCATTATACGTATATCATCTATTATTTCTGACAGTTTGTGGAATGCAGTCGGTGCTAATTTAGTCAAACGGGTTAGCATTCTCGTTTTCTCTGCTCTTCGTCTCTAGCTATAATCAAGCTAACGGTTTTTGTGTCATTGTTAAGGTCAGAATTAGGCCTTTTTACTTGTTCAGAACAAACCCAGTTAAAGTCTTTTCTTGCATTACAGTGCCGGAGGCTGAGTATTGTGGAATTTTATCCCAGTTCTCGGTTAAACATACCACAACTAGTAATGACATTGTGTTAGCTACGCTAGCAAGCTAATGCTAGCAGCTAGCAGGTTTCTTCAACTTTGTAAGTCTGATAAATATACAACACTTAATCTTTCATTTATTATTTTCCACTAGTTATCTTTAGTTTGAATTAGCCAACATGTAATTTCTCTGTTTCGTTGAAGAGCTCCATAAATTAGTATTTAACCCTCTTGTTCAATGCTCCAGTTTGTTTCGCTTAATAACCAAAACAAAACGCCTATCGTGTTTGACTTAATCTGAACACACAATTTAAATCAGCCCTATTTATGTAAATGACTAAATGATGGAATAATGTAAATTTGTGGACTTTGAAATATATGACTACAAGTAGTAGGGGGGATTTATGTACGTTTTAATCAAATTCTGTATGTCAGAGTTTTTTAACTTTAGATTTTGCTTATCAATGTTTCTGTTCAAGAAGCAGCTGCTTAATAAAACATGTGTCAGATAGAATAGGAATTAATCACCGCTCTTGATGGGAACATATTAATTTTGTACAAATTCTGAGGATATCTTCTACTGCCGTTAAGTGTGTGATTTCCAGTCTTTCATACTGTGGTGTTATAAGTAATTATTTTCTTCTCTGGTTGTGTTTTTATCTAGACATACTCTGTAAAGACTTCAGGACAAAATGGATATCCGTGGGGCTGTGGATGCTGCTGTGCCAACCAACATCATAGCTGCAAAGGCAGCTGAGGTTCGGGCCAATCTGGTCAACTGGCAGTCCTATCTTCAGTAAGTTAACTCTACTTAACCCATAAGTCCTAATTCACATTAGTCAATACTTATAATACACAGTGCTGTGGTTCAGTTTAATTTTAAATGGCTATGTTCAAGAAGCAGCTGGTTAATAAAAATATATGTCAAGAAGAAGAGCAATTAATAAGAAATAATTTGTGGACTTACACATAAATAACCTGTTTTAATTACATTTTGAATATAGTAAATGCCTAATAGCTTTGTTTCTGGCTGTATTATGCTAGGTTAACTGTTCTTTTGTTGATGGATGAACACAGAATTTGTCCAAACGATTCTAAATTCTCGATTTTAATAGAGTGATACTGGCATAAATTCTAGGTCTAAGCTCATAAATGTTCAGCTTTTGTAAGTACTCTCTGCAAATACATCAGATACTTGAGTTTAGAAACTAAATGTAATTGGTAGATATCTATTTGATACCATTTTTGTGGTGTCACAAATGTACTTACTTAGACAGTCAACATTTACGTTTGTATAAGGTTTTCATGTGGACTGTTTGATATTAGTTTTGTACTTTTCATCAGTCCTGTTGTACAAGCAGCATTTCTCATTTCTTTGCTCTAAAATCTCCTTCTGCAGTCTTTCTGTGATTAGTTGTTAATGTTTGGGGAGATTTGTTTTAGTTTCACAGCCTAAAAGTAGCTCTTCTGTAGTTCCTCAAATGTGATTCACTGTCTTGAGTTATACTTCCTGTTTTAAGTCTAACCTTTCAGTTTAGCAGCCCTGATTTATTTAACCCACAGTATTATTTCTAAGTCAGTAATAAATTGATTAACATCTCAACTTCAGTTACATGGCCCATTCAATCGTTGTTTTGCTGAAGTTACATACCATTTCAGACCCAGCTTTGTTTTTGTCTTAATATGGCCGCATCTTACGCCCATGGCCATTTCTGTTGCTCAATCAGCCCCTTTCATTTTGAACTACCTTTGCTTGTGAAAAGTGAGTCGCAGAGGATGTGTCAATGGCAGGCATGCATACTGTTAAACTGCCTCAACAATAAATCACAGGTTTTTGTTTTCTCTCTGCAGATGTTACTCTTGTTCAGATATTACATGTCTAAGGCAATCTGAAAACATTATTGTAGCCCTGGTCTCAAAAATTGCTTTTTTTAAATTTTTATTTATTTTTTATTTGTTTTTTTTTAAATGTTAATTTGTGTTGCTTGTAGGAGTCAGATGATCTCTACAGAGGACTGTGAGTTCATCAAGAAATTTGAAAAGGCCAACTCTGAAGAGAAACAAGTCATTTTGACCAAAGAGGGACACCAGGTAAACAGTTTGTGTACACTGCAGTGTATTTCTCATTTTATAAGGGTCATTCTGTGTCTCTAGTTTATTCAAAATGTACCAGATGGCACTTGACTGATATGTTGCACGTGTGTTTACAGACGTCCTAAACTTTAACTCAAATCCTTCACACATTATGAACTTTTCTAGAACTATCTGTTTTTGATAGCATTGCAAAGTTGTAATGTCTTACAAAAGTCTCAAAATTTTGAGTGCTTTGAAAAGCTGTAATTTGGAGACACTCATTTCAGTTTTTAATTTTGTGCACTCACTAACTCAGCCCCTACTTTTGAGTTCCCACTATTTTGTCGCTCCACAAATTATCTTGATTTTTACTGTTATTACCTTGTTTCTGGCGTCTATTTAAAGGTGCTTGTTAATTAAAAATAAAAGCAAGACAAAACTGTTCGTTAAAAAAAAACAAAAACATGGTTTGGTTCTTTTCCCCTTTTCAGTGTGCAAAGACATTTCTGAACCTGATGGCCCACATCTCCAAGGAGCAGACAGTCCAATACATCTTGACTCTGATTGATGACACTCTGCAGGTAAACAAATACAACCTCACACTTTTGGACTTGTACCATTTTATTTTGTCTCAGCGAACAAAGTTAAGTTTAGAAAGGTTTAAGTTAAGTTTAGAAACCTTTCCAATGTTTCTTTTCTTGTGAATGTTTCTTTAAAAGAAAAAAAAAGAAACATTCACATTCTGTAGTTTAATTATCCTTTTTCAAAGAAATTATTTTACAAATAAAATGTTTTACTGACCTGACTCCCATCCAGTCAGTTTGATATACATCAACACAAGTACAGTCCAAGTGCTAATCCAAGACTTTACTTCAACTGGTTTTTAGGAGAACCACCAGAGAGTGAACATCTTCTTTGACTACGCCAAAAAGACGAAAAACACAGCCTGGTCCTACTTCCTTCCGATGCTCAATCGTCAGGATCTGTTTACTGTCCACATGGTGAGTTAGAGATGCACCAAGGTTTTAGTTGTCTTTTAGGTTGTGATTACAATTTTTTGATTGACTTTGTTTTCTAAATACTATGTCACAAAAACAAGAATAATCATGCTATCGAGAGAAGAGATAGCTGTTAAAAGTTCCTCCAGAAAATGAAATAATTTGAAGATTACCCCAATTTATGCATCAAAGAAAAACTTTGATTTTTATTAAACTTGAAAGATGTTCTTCACAATATATGCTGTTGTTTGTTGTAATTATAGGCAAATTTAGAGAGTTCTTATTTTTGTTGGATTAGTGGAATAGAAAAAATAAGTTTATTTTTTATTTTTATTTGACCTCATGATTCAGAATCAATTGAAAAGATTCTAGAGCAGAGGTGCGTCTCAATCGCCATCACATTATTGCAGTCACAAAGCGTGACTTGAATGCAATATTTGACTTGCTATCTCTTCCATTCACACCCTGCTTGCCACTTATATATTTGGCAAGTCACGGCATTTTCACATCTATAGCCAGTTTACTTTGATCCCAATCAGTTGGTTAGCTTGTTAACTTGTAACTTTTTCCACAGGTTTGGTTTCTTTGTACACAAAGAAAATTCTAAGCAAACCAAAATTACACTACAAGCCACTCATGAACATTAAAAAATGAATAAGGAGTCATTAAATTATAATTTAATTGTAACTTATATCAACATTCTTAATGTTCGGCTTTCAGATATATGTTTTCCTGATACTATACAGTACTGGGTGATTCTGATCTCTGAGCTGTTGGTTGGTACATTTAATACACAGACCTATAAGCTAGAACCTCGAAGTTGGTAAATGTCTGTCCTTTACTCTGGATAAAACACGCAACATTAAAACAACACATTAGTTAAGTTAAAGTCAAAATGGGTTTCTGGTTGGGTTATTTTGTATCATATTACAAATTGATAATGTGCTAGTATTGATTCTCATGTGTTTAAAGAAGAAAGTGTAAGTGCTGTAGTCAGGTAAGGAGCTAATGAAAATGTTCTGGATTAAAATCAGCAGTGAACTGGAAGATTGTAGTCCAGGGTATTATGGGAATATTTCTGTTTTGACCGAGACTGCTTCACACATGAACAAAAAATGACTAAAATGTGCTTTGATTGAGGAAATTTTCAACATGGAGCATTTCAGTTTGCAGCATATGAAACCTGCAAAGCATTAAAGCAGTCACAGCGCCCAACACCAACTTCTGTCTGCAGTATGAAATAAATAAAAGGGCATGTTTGTACCAAATCCTTGGGGAAGGAGTGTCTCTACAGATGGAGGTGACCTTGTCTATTGATTCATGTACTTCAATGCAGTGTGTAAATGGCAAAAAGTGTGTGGTAAAGTTTGGCAAATGATAACAGGAATAGGGAAGCTGGCAGAGGAAAAATCTTTTATAACAGCCATGTTACCTTCACACAAACACACGCATCTAGTTGAACAATGGTGCATACTCTTTCTTGTGACTCACATTTTCAATTAGCAGCAACCTTTTTCATCAGGACAGCCTGAAATTATTCAGAAATAACTTAAGAAAAGAAGGTATAAAAGGTAAGACATACCAGCTGTAAAAACCTTACAACTTTCTCTATTTCTAAGGTTCTCTACTTAATAGTAAATAAAATATTATGTATAAAATTTTCCAAATTTTAACCTGTTTCTTGGTTGTTTTTATAACATGATGTTTTGCTTTGTTCCCACTTTTTAAGCTAAATATTGCTGCTATTGCCAGCAATAGATAATTTGGAAATCTGTAAAAAATGAGAAATACATGATATATTCTATCCGTAAGACAGGGCAGCCTAAAACAGATTGGTTAGTAATCATCATTTAGCTCTGCAGGGACCGTTCAGCAGTTGGTCGATTGTCCTATATTAGATAATGATTTCTTGTTAACTCACTCTGTCTCTGTTGGATGTTCCCCTTGGCTAGGCAAATGCTTGAGCACAGTATTTAGTTTTAATTAGTCATTGAATGTAGTCTGATTGGTAGCTCTTTGGAGAATGAATACTTGTCACCAACCAATTGCTTGATGCGCCTCTATTTTGATTGTGTGAATTGTGAACTTTTCATCAGTAAATTTCTTAATGTTTTTCACTTATAAAACTCTTTCTTTTATGTTCTCCAATTGAACGTGCTTATGTTTCTACCTGAACTCTGCGAAATGGTGTTTATTCACATTAGGTTGGGATACAAGCTATCTACAGCTTGACCATACAGCTTAACCACAACGTTATGTTTTTGGGAAAGGACACAGAATGATTAAGAGCCATCACTGTGTACCAAATAGTAAAAGAAGGCTCGCATTTTCACTTCGAACTTGGTGTACCGCATTACATTTTTCACATCCAGTCACTTTAACAGATGCTTCTGTTACTAATCTTAGAAATTCTTCAATAATTCCTCACAAAACAGCCTTCCTTTTTTTCCGAAAAGCAAGCAATTAAGGTAATGACCTGTCTGCCACTCGTTTTCAATTCAAGACTGACCATCTAATGGCAGACATAGTACTATGACACGGCACACACTGTCTAATTACGAAGAGCAGCCAGATGGTGTCCAGCAGGTGGGCAAAATGCGACCTCAGATCTGTGACAGAGCATTTTACCCAATCCAAGTGTCATGCTGAGTCTTGCTTTTAAATTTCAACCTTGTTTCTACACATCCTCCCTTTGACAAAAAAGGAAATTGGAGAGTTGATTTTTCTTTCTTCCCGTCTCATCTTGGGCCACAGTCAAGTGTGACCATGATGGAGATTTGAGACATGAGGCTCAGTGAGTCCTGCCTTAGATGGAGTTTCTACCATAATCTTGTTTTAGAACAGGTTTGTTGAAAAGCCTTTTTAAAAGAAAACTTGTATTAACGCCGTGTGCACCCAGACGTTAGCTTCCTTATCTTTTTGACGTATATGCCTGTGGAATTTCAATTAGAGATGCTTTATAGAAGACTTTATCTTGTTGTGTGTTGAAACTCTCTTAAGGTCACTCTTATCATGCTGCTTCTTTGAAAACACAGCAACGTAACACACAATTAGTTTATTTCCTAGCAGTCTCACTATGGTTCTATTTATTTCATCTTAACTCATAACATTCATTCAATGTTGAGATTGTTGAAAAGTATTAATTCACCCTTGAACATTTTCACATCTTATCAGGTTGCAACCACAAACCTAAACTTGATTTTTTGGGGGGGGATTTATTTTAAAAGATCAATAAAAAGATGTTTTTAAATGAAAATTTGAAAGATTTTTTTTTTCTTGGCTAAGAAATTTCTGAAACATTTGTCATCCATTTGTAGTAATCTTCTAAACACCATTTGCTACAACTTTCTGTCTTTTGTCAAATGTCTCTACCAGCTCTGCACCTGTAGAGACTAAAACGTTCTCTTTGCAAAAGTGCTAAGTGCTCTCTCTGCAAATTTTTTTTTTTTTGTTTTAAATATTAATTCAGTTTTAAAAATACATTTACAGCTTGCATTCACTTGACTAGACTATGCTACTGTATGGATATGCTTTGATTAGGAGTGCCATTACCCCAGTCTTTTCCTCTAGGATTGCCTCCGATTTCTCTCAATCAATAGTCGTTTTTGCTATCGACTGTTGATTGATAGTCAGTTAATAGTCGGCTGAAAGAAAAAACATCCACCAAGAACAATGCTACTTCCACCTTGTTTTACTGCAGGGATGATGGTTTTGAACAATGTCAACCTTGCGGAAAACTGCAAACATGACTTCTGATTGTTTTCTTAGAATGTCAGATAAATACGGTAGTCGTCTTGTCAACATATTTTTATGAACAGTGCTTTCTCAGAAATTCAAAGCTTTTGTTACTGTTTTATAAGTAATTATTTAAGGGTATGAATACAAATTCACAACACACTTTTCTGATTAAATTGTTTTTTATAGATTTTTAATCTCTATGCATTGTTTTCTTTTTCAGTTCCAGTTTTGATTCATTTTACAAAAAAAAAAAAAACATAGTGTAGATGTTGAAATAATAGTTGACGTAAACTTCCATCCTCCATCTTAGGCTGCAAGAATCATCGCTAAGCTGGCTGCCTGGGGGCGTGATCTGATGGAGGGAAGTGATCTGAACTATTACTTTAACTGGATTAAAAGCCAACTCAGTTCACAGGTATGCAACTCAAAGTGTAGCACATCAAATATGATATGAATTTAAAAAAAAATTAAGAGATGGTTTCATCTTAGAAACAAATGTCATAACTAAACATTAAGCAGATTTTTTTTGTGTGAAATATTTCTTATTTCTCTTTATGTTTCAGATTCACAGCATAGTTTATGCATTTTGCAAAGTGTTGCATTTATAAAACATGATTCCTGCTATATCTGGAGGCTGACTGTTGTTGTGATAGTCCAGTTTTTGGATCATCATGTGACATTATGGATGAAAACATCGTATTATGTTGCTGATTAGAATTGAAATTGATTTAGCTGTCTTTGAAAATGATTTGTTTTCTTTTATTTCCTAACAACAAATTGTTAATTTCTCAGATGTAGGCTAGTGAGCTTGTAGGTTTAGTTTCTTCCTTCTCATAAAGAGTTTCAATTTATCCCCCATCCTAATTAGTTTACTAGCTGTAGGCATTTCTAATTCCTCTCTCTATTCATTTCTTCTTCATTTTGTCCTGTGAGTTGAATTTAAAGTAAAACCATTATCTAAATTAATAGAACATATTCATTCATATTTGATTTCAGCAGACTCATTATTCTTGAAGATGGGCTAATGACTGCAAATTAAACACTTGGATTGCCTTGGCAGATATCTGCATTAAAGCTAGGATTTTAAAACTAATTTTGCTTCTTGAAATTGTATTAGATTTTTTTTCCCAACAGGCACAAAAGGAACCATTGAGCTTCTATTCTTCCTGAATTTCATCTTCAGTCATGCACATATTGTGTGGTTCTTTGCCTCACAATAGTTTTTTGTTTTATTTTATTTTAGTTTTGTCTATTGTTTTCTATCTTTTATTAGAATCTACATGGTTCAGGTCCAGAAACAGGCACAGGAGCAGGAACAATTTCCCCCAGTGAAGTGAGTATGAGCAAAGTGCATCTCCAGTCAACTCGGCACCCAGAAAGAAAAGGACAAACATCTGGGCTTGAAGCTGGCATACCTTAGCTGTTGCTGGACTTCCACATCTATTCTCTCCTTTTCTCTTTTCTCACCCATCCTGTTGTTGCACTCCAGTTTTTTATTACCAGCTTTAGATGGGTGGAGACATGAGCAGTATTAGAGCGATGTCTCCATTTTAGCCAGCATGGTGTTTGCTGCCACAGGTTGATCTTTAAAGTCTGAGCGAACAATGCATGCCAGAAGCCAGTTCCGCTCTAATGTTGAAGGCGCATGACAAACAGCTTTCTCTGAATATTAGACTAACAAGAGAAAATTGAAGTAACATTTGCACAGACGCTGCATCCCACCATCTCTTATCCTATATATTGCAGTTATTCTGAGAAGTGTGCTCAGAAATGTGCCCACGCAAGCTATCTAATAACTTACCATTTCCTTCCCCTCTGCATTTTCAACCAGGTAACATCTGCTCCTCTGCTATTCTGTCTTCATTGCTGCCTGAACCTCTTACTGGACTTTTGCTTTTATTCTACCTCTTTCAATTAACTGATTAATGTGATCTAATTTTTTCCTCAGCTTCCTGCACTCTAATATTTCTTTACATTTTGCTCAGGTCTAATTGGACCCTTTTTGTACACTTTTGCTCTGTATCGTAACTCTACTGTGATTTTTTTTGTTGTTTTTTGGTTTTTTAGCATGAGTTGATATTGACTGCATGTGCACTGCCTCTGGTTTGATACGTGACAATAATGCAAGGTTGAAGTTGCCTTCTTCTGTGCTTTCTGCTTATGAACCACTTGATGTCTGGAATTGAGCTTAAATGTGTAACAGTCCCCTGACTATGCAGCTCTCACCCTTTTCCACGCTTGATTTTGGATTTGCCTTTGTATTTTGCAGAGTTCTCAGTACGTTCAGTGTGTGGCTGGCTGTCTTCAGCTGATGCTGAGGGTCAATGAATACAGGTTTGCCTGGGTCGAAGCTGATGGAGTCAACTGGTGAGAAATAATTATTTTAAGTTGCAGAACTTTATTTACCCTTTATGCAAAATATTGTAAATAGCTTTGAGGTCAAGTAAAGTTTGATTTTGAGCTACTTTATGTTTTTTGTTTGCATTTTTGTACTCGACTTTTGATTAGGGTAAGAATTTTCTAGTTTAATTATTGTAACTAATGTTAGAAATTGTTACTGTAATGATTGACTTCCAGCACATGATTTAGCTACTTTACAACATGGTTCAAACAGTTAGAAGAAACTCTGACTACTACAAACTTTAATAGTTGTACTGTATAAACTTGATGAGGGATAATTTTGCTGTTTTAAATCTTTGCTACACTTTCATATCTGAAACTGACCCATACTTGGTGAGTACACAGACTGTGTGCTTTGACTTAATTTGATTACTGACAATTTTGCATCAGGATTTATTCAAGATTAAAGCGTTTCTACGCACTTTGGAAAAGTGTGGAAAATGTAGA
Organism: Poecilia mexicana; assembly: GCF_051168715.1. NCBI lineage: Eukaryota > Metazoa > Chordata > Actinopteri > Cyprinodontiformes > Poeciliidae > Poecilia > Poecilia mexicana. The sequence goes on along the minus strand of NW_028263386.1, from coordinate 10,745,385 downwards.
GAATTGATTTTAGTACTTTCCAGGTTTGAACTAGAACAGAAAAATAAAACAGAACATGGAAAAATATCTGTATTTCTAAACTTTAATTTCTGTCCTTGTGGCTGGAAAATCAATTCATCCCTCTGTCCATTCATCCGCAGTATATCGTTTTATTTTTTACGAGTTCCATATTTAAATCTGACTACTGTAGAATTGTCCATAAATTGAAGAATTGCCCTGAGAAGTGTGTTGGGGATCTTGAGATTTACAGTCTTTAAAGTGAATCCATCAGATTTCACTTTAAAACCTGATGGCTTTAAAGATCCATCAGATTATAAAACTATCAGATTATAAAAACAAATGGGGGATTATTTCATTTTTAAGTGATAATGTAACTTAAAAATGCAGCACTCTCGATGCAACTATGAAAACACTGAGCCCCTCCACTTTAGAATATATTAAAGTAACATATTTTAAATTCACACCTGAGCTAATAATGATGTTTCTCTGTAAATGTGACTCTCTGCTTGTGGTGTGTACACATGTTTTTAAAACCAGTCTTAACCTGTGGTTCAAGATTATGTTCTAATGAAATGATCAATGATTCTCAGCGTCTTCAAACTGGCTCCATGCTTTGTTCCTAGAAGTGGGCTGTAAATCCAGCCTCACTACACAATTTGTGTGCTAATTGTTGCGCATCGATAAGGTCTGCACTTAACAGTCATTTCTGCAAATGTACAAGTTGTTTAGTTGTGAGCATCAGTACTGTACTGAGCATTTTAAGCAACTTGTCCATTATCTGAAGACTGTCTGAATATTTCATTCTGAGCTATTATCAGAGATAATGGATGCACAGCATGTAGGTACACAGCTGTGAAAGCCAGGCTGAGTAAACAGGCATTAGATATAAGAGTGAGTCCTCTTCTCACCACTTTGTGCTTCATTTGCCTGCTTTAGCTTTTACTTAATTATATACATTTTTTTATTTCTGTCGCAGCATCACAGCAGTGCTGAGCAACAAGTGTGGCTTCCAGCTTCAGTACCAGATGATCTTCTGTATATGGCTGCTGGCTTTCAGTCCTCAGCTTTGTGAACAGTTGAGGCGCTACAACGTAGTTCCCGCCCTGTCCGACATCCTTCAGGAGTCTGTGAAGGAGAAGGTCACTCGAATCATTCTGGCTGCCTTCAGGGTCAGTGGTGAATTTTTCACTGGTTTTGTGAAAAATGTTTCCTATTTCAAGGAAAAAGACATAAAATCAAATAGTACTGCTTACCTGTTCCTATGATTGTGGTTTTGTTTTACTTTGGTATTTATATTTGACAAAAAATAGAACATTTGTTGCTTTAATGTTTTATTATTATTATTTTTTGTATTTACTCATTATTTTTATATTTATTTTCTGCAGTTGTTTTCAAGGTGAACCCTATCCTAGCTGCTCAGATGAGATGAGTTACACTTTCATCTTAAGTAACACATTTTTCTCATTGTAGTTGGAATGAATTTTAAGCAGAAATACATACTTGCTTGAAGTTTATCATGTGCAGGGAAAGTCACTTCTAATTGGATAAAATTGCTCAATAACTACATTTTTCAAATGGTGATAAATTACAAAGATGAGCTGACAAAATGACCTGACCCGGTAGAGCAAAATGAAGACTGGTGGTATAAATCCACTGGGAGGCGAGCCTGTTTTATTTCATCTTTTGAAAGTAAAGTGCAGCTGACAGTCCACTAAACATGATCAGTGTTCTCAATAACTTATTCATATTTCACTTGGAGTAAAATTGTAAGGAAGGAAGTAGGATTTTAAGAAGAAAAAGCTTCGGCAGTATCTTAACTTTGTCCAACATCAGGCAGACTGAGTGACCTTGATCCAAGTACAATGGTGAGATAAATGGCACTGATTACATGTTTGAAACATGAGCCCAGAACAAGCTGATTTTTAAACCCTGATTTACTGGAAAGTACTCCGCATTTTAGGCCTCTCCTTCAAACTGCCGTTGCTGTTATGTTTCAGTCATTTTCATCTCTGACAGATGTGTGTCTGTGTCAAACGATATTTTCTTCACCTGTTTTTTGACTAAAAGAAATTAATTTAGCACCTAGAGTTGAATGGAATAAAATGCTCCGTGACAGAGTAGGTTTCAATACAAAATTTCCACAAAATCTAGATATATCTCAGGTTTGGTTTCAATTCAGCTTTGATCTGGATCAGTGTGGATAAAGAATATAGAGTACAGAAAATATGTTTTGTCTCATTGTCCATTTAAGATGTCCATCTGTTGTCCATCTCCTTTTTGTCTTTGTCTTAATTAATCTTGCCCAGAACTCTTTCAGTATTTAAAGTAGAGAAAAAATGAAAAAAAATAAATAAGTATTTAACGATCCCTCTGTAAGAGGAAAGGGTTTCTTCCTTTAGGCATTCTTAAAAGTTTCTTGTAGAGTTAGAATGCTTGTTACAACTAATTAAATCAAGTGAGTGGCAAGTGGTCATGGGAGAAGAGACTCGTCTTAAGTGGGTTTCCCCTGAGCCGTCCAACTTCCTTTCCACTGTTTCCTACTAAGAAGCTACAAAATGTCTCTGTTTGGCAACAATTAAAAAGTTTGTTGAAACTCAAGGACTCTCAAAGTATCACTGCAAATTTTCTGTAAACATGCAGAACATTCATTTTTTTGTTATTCGAATGGAATCTTTTAAAGACTAATCTGCAGTGTTCTGCATGTTTGTGTTTTCCCAAATGTCCTTATTATGCAAATGATTCTGCTCACCACATGGGACGAGCAAAGGGACTTAAATTATCCTCACCATCTGGACGTCCTTGAACACATCACCAAACGTTGCACTCCAGAGTCAGTGCAGCGTTCTCTCCCAGTCAGACTTTGGGAGAACAAGTTTATTTAAATTTAAGTGCATTATTTATTTTTTTCCACTTTTTGTTTTCTGAAAGGTGCATTTGTCCAAAACAAAAACAATTCCACTTTTTTAACACAATCAACAAGAAATAAGAAATGGCAGTTTTATTGATAGGTTCATTTTTTTTTTTTTCTTTAAATAACAGTATACCAATTCCGCTACTTGTCTGATGGAATATAAAATGTTTTAATTTCTGAATTTCAAGTTAAGAAAACTATTCTTCTTTTACTTTGCAGAAAATGTTACAAAAATGTTTACTTTCTCAGTTTTATATACTTTTTTTTCAAATTCTCCTAATTATTTTGCTTGAGAATAATTTTATAAATTTCTTTAACATCGTTTCTTAATTGTGGTGAACTCCGTTTTATTCCCTTCCCACACATTCTTAATATTGCACATTAATGCTGGTTTAAGACATGCACATCCATTATATGTTGATTTAACATTGAAAGTCAGTACATGTATGAAATCTTTATTACTCAATTTTCACTCTACGTCTGACATGGTTTTCCTAAATCAACTTAAAATTTCTCTAAAGGAAATATCCATACAGAAGGTTTTTCTGCTATGTGATAAATGGTGTTAGTGTTTCTATTGTATTACTGATTATATGTGCCTTGATTTATGATTGTACCATTATAAGACAAAGAGAATTACCAACTTAGATTAGTTTATTTGTCACATGCACAGTTACACACAGTACAGTGAAATTTATTGATGCCTGCAGCCAAAGAAAAGAAAGGGAAGAAACAAAATAAGAGAAAGCAGAATTTTCACACAGCGAATAATAACATGTATTTAAAAAGATTAAAACTAAAATTACTATACACTATAAAAGTCTTGGAGCAGGTACGATGGCAGCTGACCTCACTAGTGTCGTTTTCTCAGATATTTGCATATATGAGATGACTCTTAACTGTTTTTGTACTATGTATATGAGGACAAAGGCAATGCTGAAATCTGAGATGTTTGATTTACAGTTTGCTAAATACACCAAACTATAAATGCACTGATCAGACTCTGATTGGCTGCCAGTAATAATTTTAGCTGATTTCTCTTTAAGAATTAACACAATTCAAAATAGTTTGTACAGAGATTGGATCTCTGATCATGTACAGTAGTTGGCATTTAAAAAAAAAAATCTTGTATCAGTGATTAGCGTGATAAGAGCAGTGGGAATTATTACTTGTAAATTAATAAAAATTCTCTTCATAGCAGGTTCATCTGGTGTGGCATTCTTCTGGCAGACCAGATGTAGCTTCTGGCAGTTCTTGCGTTTCTTTTTTGTGTATCTGCTTTATCTTCTGAAACTCCCAGTCGGTCACGGCAGATGGCTGCTTGTACTGAACCGGGTTCTGCTGGAGGTTTCTTCCTGTAAACTGGAGTTTTTCCTTTCTGCTGTTGCTACGTGTACACTCAGTATGAAAGATGGCAGTAAATTAATGCTTATTTTTTTGTAAATTGCTCTGAGATGACTTGTTGTGAATTGACACTTTAGAAATAAACTGAATTGAAATATTTCAGTTTCAGCATTTTGCAATCCAGCCTGTTAAGTTATTAACATTCTGGATTATTACTTTTTTTTAAAATAACGTTTAAACAAATGGTCATATTATGTCAATATTGCATTTGATTGGGTCCCACAAAACCGATTTTTCAGTTATCAGTTCTCAAAGTTTTAACAGACAGAGATAATCCATACCTGACAAACTTCTTAATAGATCTTTTTGTTACGTTGTTGTTGACAGAATCTGCTGGAGAAGTCTGTGGAGAGGGAGACTCGTCAGGAATATGCCTTGGCCATGATTCAGTGCAAGGTACTGAAGCAGCTGGAAAATCTTGAGCAGCAGAAGTACGACGACGAGGATATAACCGACGACATTAAGTTCCTGCTTGAGAGGCTGGGAGAGAGCGTCCAGGATCTTAGGTACTCAGTGGACACAGTTTCATGAATAGGAGGCAATCAGTGACATTTATTTTTAGCTCTAAATACTTCTCCAATGTACAAGATGTTTTCTAAGAGCCATCTACAATTACAATTGTGCATGACCCCTAGCTTAACCGAATTATGGACATTATATTATTCAACACTATAAAGATTGAATACTTTAATAATAGTGAATACTGCAGTGATTACATGCTGGGATGATCTCTCTGTCATTCACAGACTTTCTTTCCTTGTTGTTTTATAATAATGTTCTTTGTCTTGTGTTTTTTTTTTATTTATTCTTTTTTTTATTGAAAGCTCCTTTGATGAGTACAGCTCTGAGCTCAAGTCGGGCCGTCTGGAATGGAGTCCTGTTCACAAGTCGGAGAAATTCTGGCGTGAGAACGCCGTCCGCCTGAATGAGAAGAACTACGAGCTTCTCAAGTAAGAGAAGCCCTTACTTTGACCAGAAAGGGAATTTTATCCCTGGCCTGAAACTTGATTTATAGTTATTTTGTAAATTGCAGTAAGAGTGAAACTGCTTAAAGTGCAGACTGTGCAGTCACCTAAGGAATGAAAATATTATTAAATGCATAATGATGAGATTTTATCAATGGAATAAACAGCTTATGTCATTTTAAATGTATTTTTATGCTAAAAGTTCTTTCAAAATTAAAGTCTTGCATATGGTGCAAAAAAAATGAGTTTTTTTGCAGCAGATGCAAAAACCCTAATTTTTAAGATGGATAATAAAATCTCATGTGATCCTGCAAAATTTCAAAAGTGCCTAATACATTTTATACAAATTATTTTGTTTGAACCATGTCAGGTATCGCTACAAAGATCACCATAAATTAGACTTGCTCTAACTACAATCCTCATTTTCAGCAAAACAGGAGATGCTTTTTTTAGCTTTTAATAATTGATGTTCTTGTATTCTTTGTATTATTATTTGGATATCCACAAAGAGAGGGGAAATTAAACTTTTGTTCCTTTAAAATTGCAGACTTAATTGCCTTTTGAATCAGTTGAAGATCAGAAGATTCCTGTTTGAAATTATTCTTTCATGTTGGCCACTATACAGAAATCCAGGTTTAATTAAAAGTAAATTCTATTTTATCTTATCAAATGAATTATGTGGACGTGAAAGGCCAATTCATCATTTTGCACAGAAAATTCAGGATAACAATTAATCATTCTCATTTTGTGATAAAATAATCAGCTTGTGATCTTGAAGAAATACCAACAAAATACGTATATCTGTTAGTGACAGATATAAATAACTGCATATATATTCTGCAATTGTTGCGCATTCGCATTCGAGGTGTTGCTGAAGTAAACTTTGTACCTTTGGTGTACTTTGCTGAATTGTTTAACTTTTGCGAATCACTGACACTTTACATTAAAAACAATACTTGTAGCTTTGTATAGCAGTGGTGACCTGATTTCTAGGCATCCAGGCTAAAATCAGCGAGTTGAAAGTAACTGAGCGGCCAAAATATATTTTTTCTGTCTCTTTCTATCTTCTTTTTGAACATGAAAATATTTTTATTGCATTAAGTTTTAAATCTCATCAATTAATTTACCATGCACTGTTTTATTAATATAGTCTGGTTTCTTTAAATCTTTATTTTTACCAAAGTTTGGTTTGAGAAATAAATTTCAATAGTAGTCAAAACCAAAGCAAAAAATATATAATTGAGAAAACAATGTTTAACTTTGCTGCTTGGATTTTGTCCACCTGCATTCACACTGATAATAACCAACACTAAGATAAGATAAAAGCCAGCAGCTGGATGTTGACTATCTCAGGCGGAGCAACAGCTAGAATTAGATCGGTCTGACTTCTTAAAAACATTTCTAATCAAAAAGAAAAACTGAAAATGTTAGGTTGAAAACCGTAATTGAAAAGGAAATTGTCACCCTTCTGCTGCGGTAACAGGTTTGAACAAGTTCCTCCAGTCTTAAACACCCGTGCTTTGTGGAAAAGTATTTTGCTCGACCCTCTTCTCCTAAAAAAAAAAAAAACACTTGTAGGTGTGCCAGAGTCCTAATTCAAAACATTTAGCCGACAAGTTGTTCTTTGTTGACACCTGTCTCTGGTAATACTTTTACCACCAGCATCTTGTTTGTCAAGTTTGTGTGTCTGTGTGAGGACTTGGGCCACCAGAGATAAAACAGAATCAATCTGTGGTTGTTTTCCTTGTTATTCCAGTCACACAGCCCAGTGCTCTTATTGACATTTAGTAAAAATTCTAATCTGCTCATCTTTCCCATCATTGCTCTCTCCGTAATCAGCCCAGACATCAGATTAAATTGCCTTTCTTTTCTCTTTGTGTGTTTTTCTTGACTTCTCACAAGTATTTCTCTTGGCTTAAGCCTTAGAAAACTTTAGAGTGCTATAGTAGCTTTATGAGTTAGAAATGCCTCTGCTTTAAAGTGACATCAACTTAAGAACTCATACTTTTCTGATTTTGACAAAATCCTGTATAAAATATCAATCCTCACTTGGTGAATACATTTTAATATCTGAGTTTCTTTCTTTCTGTGTCTCATTCTCAAAAGGATCTTGACGCGTCTGCTGGAAGTGTCTGATGATCCTCAAGTTTTAGCCGTGGCAGCTCACGATATCGGAGAGTACGTGCGACATTATCCACGTGGGAAACGGTAAGAAATTTAGCAACTCATACTTTTAATAAACCAAAAAATTACATTTTCTTTCCGCAGACACTTCCAAATAGAGAATCTGATAATTATGTGGTTTTAATTTGCTAACGACAAATGGCAGCTTGTCTCTTGCTGTGCTAGAGACAAATGCAGAAGCACAGAAATATATACTGAAGTTACTGGATTTTTCAAAAATCTTCAGATAAAGCTTTTTTATAATAATCTGATCAATGATGATGTGATTTTTATTTATTTTTTCCGAAACTGTGCTTCAGGTGATGAGACAACATGTAAATACAGCAGGTAGTTTTCCCTGAACATTTCTTCTGACTCAGAGATTAAAGGAGGATTGCAGAAGTTAATGGCTTATACTTTTTTTTGTTGTTGATCCAACAAAGTTCTTACTCAAAATATGTTTTGCTTATACCAGTTTAAAAACAGTCATCAACAAACCTCATCTCCTATTCTGATGGACTTAAAACAAATCAGGGATTTTCATGTTGTAGTTTTTGCCCTCGAGGTGCTTTTGATAGATACCTCGCTATCCCCAGCCACCACTCATACATACACACACACACACACACACACACGCACACACACACACACACACACACACACACACACACACACACACACACACACACACACACACACCTATCCTCGCACTTCATGCTGTGAAAGTGCATCTCCAGGAGAAGATATCATGCTGAGAAGTGTTTGTGCGAAAAGCAGCCAGAAAAAACTCAACTCTGTTCTAAAATGTCAGCATGTCACCCTCAACATAGTTAAGTGTTCTTTGTTCACATGACCTTCTCATTTCTCCGTGTTTACGAAGGTTTCTCAAAATGTTACTTATTTATAGAATGATTTTAAGGCAGATTCTCGTACATTTATTTAGAGTTTATATTCTGAATTTCCTTTAGTCAGTAATAGGACAGGCCTGAGATACGTTTAAGCTGATAGGCAGCGGTACAGATGCAAACTCCTGTTACACAGGTGTCCTTGTTTCTCTTTGGTTAGATCATGTACTTTATCGTGAGAAGCATCATGCAGCACTGTTTCTCTTTTCATAAGCATTATGTCCTTTCACAAGGCCACTGACCCATTATAAGATACACAGAAAATTTCAGCTGGATTAGATTACATGATGGATCACTGAATGACCTGAAACATGGAAATAGCGGGCGCGTTGTGTTTATAAAGGCTCTCTCCCATTATCTCCCATCTCAGGGTGATTGAGCAGCTGGGTGGAAAACAGCTGGTGATGAATCACATGCACCATGAAGACCAACTAGTCCGTTACAACGCCCTGTTGGCCGTGCAGAAGCTGATGGTCCATAACTGGTATGAACAAATCCATCCCTTCATTGGTTTACAAATGTTTTTTTTTTTTTTTGTTTTTTTTTTTACGTTGACCTCAGTGAACCCTCAGATGTTATCTGAAGCAAACCTTCTGATGGCGAAGAGCCCATCAGCTGCAATCTGCATACAAATGACCGAAGCCCTGAGCTCACTCTCATAAATGATTTCATCTACGCAGCTTGATTAGACATTTGCTTAGGTTGAAGGTCGGTGGTGTGTCTGACATGATGTAAGATCGATGGAGATCTCTGCTGAGGAGAATCAGGAGGTCCAAAAAAATAAAATAACACAGATTTAAGTAATGGCTGTCGCACCTTGTTCAGACCTGAGAAACATTTCATCAGTTTTTCAAAGCATTAGGTCTGAGTCATCGTGTTCCTTTTTAAATAAGAGTGTTGGAGTATTTATTCAAAGTATTCTGTGGTTTTTCTTTAAAAACATCTGCGGAAGATAGTTTCAGTCAATATGTTTAAAACCACATTTAACAGTGAAATTGGCCGAAAATAAATGTCCAAGGCTTTTGTCTACATGAAAAAGAAAGCTGTCTGATGAAAACAGAATACATACTTGTAAAATTCTGACCTCATACTTTTTAAATGCTTTCTTTATCGACAGAAAAATCAATTAATAAATCATGATTTCTTTTTTCCAGATTTCTGACTTCTAGTTTTTATGCTTCGACCAACGATAGACGATTCAAATTTTGCTTTAAGAACTATAAAATGAGATTTAATTGTATTGAAAATATTTTTTTAGCCTCACAGTCAATTTTGTATGGCAGCAACAGATGCAATGTCACCTTGACAGAACAGTTGCTATAGGACAAGGTTTAATTTTAATTTCGTGGGCCGTTTGTGGCCACTAAAATTATTTTGTGTGGCCGTCATATTTGGAAATCATCCAAAACAACAAAACTCAGTCCACCCTTTCCCCCACTACAATCTTTGCCAACTTTATGCCTTTTTCTTAATAACACAAGCCTACAAAACCCTTTTTTAATGATCTAGATCTACAGTGATTTGCAGATGCTTTTTTACCTCAACAATTCAGTCCATTTAACAAAAACATAGCATGTGTAATTTTTTTTATTGAGCAGACAAAAAGTCCAAACAATTGGGGAAGGTTTAATAAAAAACAAAAAAAGAAGTAAACATATATATTTTTTGGCCCTCAAACACTTTTATTTTGATGATTTTAGTCCATATGGCAAAATGTTTTAACATTTTCCATGATAGATGGAGTTGCTCAACAACAGAGCAACTTTCCTGTACTTTATTCAACCTCACAGAATTTCTTGGCATGTCATAGAAAGCACAATTTCCATTTAATTCGCTTCATGGTAATTTTGAGGCGTATTTTTGTTGCAACAACTTCTTCCCATAAGACTTTTGGGTAACACTTTATTTGAAGGGGTGTGCATAAGACTGACATGACACTGTCATAAACATGACACAACATCTGTCATGAACATAAAGAAGTCTTTATGAATGTTTATGACAGTTGTCATGAAGTGTCATTCGGTAAATAATGACACTTTTAATGCAAAGTTGCTCTAAAAGTTGCATTAAAAGTGCCAACTTTGCATTAAATTATCATAATTTACAAAATCATGCAAATAAGAACAGCATGTGACATTGAAATATGAAACCTGTCTCCTTTTCATGCCTTTCTTTATTTCTATCAATACTGTTTGTATTATTAAAAGAAAGTCTGCCACTCTCAAAAATGCCAATGTAACAGAAAACTATATGAAAACCCTCTGAAGGTCATTTAGTATTTATTTATTTATTTTTACTTCTGAATAGTAAACTCTACAAAGACATTAGATTTGGTAACAAGGGAAGCATTCAAAAGGAATTCAATAAACTTTACATGGTATCTTCAAAAATTAATTAAACCTAAAGGAAAGATATAATTTGCCAAGAAGTGACAAGATGAAAGAAGAATAAAATAGTTTGAAGAAAAAAAAAAAAAAAACCCTTAACATCTTAGACCGCAATGCCAAAGTTTTGCATTTTGATCTGAGATTTTCCCTTCCGAGGTACTCTACTACATTAAATTTACATTTCTATCTCATAAAATATCTTGTAGAATGTTTCCATCAAAGGTCAACCAATACTGAAATATTTAGGATTACAGTTAAGGAATGTGTTTTATATTTGTCGGTTTGCTCCATCCCCAAACTTGTCTGTCACCACACACTGGCATGTTTCATTTTAAGGTCAAAATGAATCAGCACAAATGTTTGCTCCAGCTCTCTGCTGTCATAAATCCTAGCTGTTGATCACATGTCCAGATTTGTCACCAACTCCATTCCAAACTCTTTGTGATTTATTTTGCTTCTGCTGCACCACCTCTCCCTTTGTATTTTTATTTTCAAAACGCTCACTCACTGCCCGCTGCACTGCTCGAAAACAAGAAGGCGAGGGAAATGTTTTTTTTTGTCTGTGTGTGTATTTGTGTGCATCTGTTATCTAAAACACAGTCCTTTGAGCTTCTCTTTTTGCAGCTTACCCATCTAAGTCATGTCGCCTGCAAATAATGTAATCACAGAAATGTGGGTAGAAATTTATAAGCAGGGGCATAAAAGGCTTTCTGTCTTGTTTTGGTTTCAGAGAGGAAAGAAAAACGGATTTTTATAATCGAGGCTTTGGATCAAAGGAAGATGTGCTTCCCACCTTATAACCACTATCCTACACACCAAAACATGGACATATCTTTCACTTACACTTTATCTGTAATTACATCTTTCTAACAGAAAGAGATAAGTGTTGTCAGATTGGTCTTTACTTGTGCACGATTTTGAATTTCTTACGTAGCTTAAAATCGTCATGATCATGTTTGTCCATATTGTTCCCCGTGTCTGGCTCTTCAGTCTTATTTGATTTGTTTTCTCTCTCTAGTAAATGAATCTAATAGTGTAGTTATGCAAAGACGATGGCAATTTTAATTTTAAATGAAGAAAAAGGTGGAAAACAGTATGCCGCTGTTGGTGCACACCGAGTCTGGTTTGAAAACTCATGTAAAATTCAGCACAGTCCCTCATACCATGGCAAAGTTAATTACATCGCCTATGAAAATGGACATTTTGTTGCACAGAGCTTGTTTCCTCCCCTTTTGAAAGCGCCAGCGTGTTATTCGAAAGCCCAGCGTCGCATCGCATCCGACGACTTTCATCCGTTCTTCTACGTCGACTTCTTTATGAGATATTACTCACCCACGACTTCGCCTTGTGAGAGCTATTGAAAGGCTGACATACCGCGCTGACGCAGTAGTACAGCGATTTGTGTGTTCTCCTAATGAGTTTGAGACAACAATAACAAAGGAAAGATACTCATGCTCACGGTTTGTCTCTTGAGCTTGCTGTTTTTATTTATATTTGTAAGGACCTGTAAAGTCAGAGAGGTGTGTCACGTCTCAAGGTTCTCATCAAATGACCTGCTGCCTACACTGATTGACTCCATGAAAACAGAAATGAATGAGGAAGTCTTCAGCGGGAGGTTAATATATTTTTATTATTATTATTATTATTATTATTATTATTTTGTAAATAGCAAAGTTTCATTGGACCACAGTGTCGAGAGATTTTCAAAGCGCCTCACCCCAGTCGCTGTCACCTTGAGTGGGTTACCTCATTGTTTCCATGAGGAGTTCTTCACGTCCTTGCTTATCTGAGCCTCTTGCTGTCATGACAACAGTGAATATGTGCATGGTTATCTCCGTGCCCTTTTACACCGCTTTGAAAAGTCGCTTTCTTTAATGTATGTCCAGATCTTGAAAGAATGTCATCTTAGCCTGTCAGCTCTGTTTTGAACTGTTGTGAAGCCCGAAAGCTATTGACAGCCTCTGCGTCCTTGTCCTCAGCTGCCCTCCACCTTGTGTTGGTAATTAGACCGAAGTGCAGCGTTTTGTGGTGATATGTGTTGCATGTATTAGGGAGGCAGACAGTGAAAGAAATGCAGGAAGTCTAAATTAACCTTTGTTCTGGGTTTCAAGGATGCATGCGTTTAAAGTTAATCTCCCACTTTACAGTCTAGACAAGAATATGCAGACGATGTCAAAAATGGTAGGTGAAGGTTGCCAAGTAAAGTGGAAAACTTCTGTAAACGACGGAGTTTGCTTCCATTTTTCATAATTGGGCCAGTAAATTAAGAAAATATGCAGCATTGAGAATTAGCTTCCAGACTCTTCTGTGTAAAATATTTGGTATTTCAAGCATGACACTCTCTAAACCTGTGATATATTTAATCAGTTGGATAAACTAAGTGCTTTTTATTCCCACATTTGATATATTTTATAGAAGCTACAGGGGGGACGTTGTGTGTTAAGAAAGAAAAATGCCTGGGAGCTGTTAATTGATAGCAATTAAAATTACTATATAATTTTAACTACATGTACATATGTTCTCAATCAAGTAACACTACTTTTACATAAAGAAATTAATTTTGAGTGAAGGAATTTTAAAAGTGCTCAATTTTAAAAATTAATAGTTCACTACTGGATAGTTGATAAATAAGGATTTTATTTCTTTTTTTTAAATAAAATTCTACCTTTCCCCCCTAATCCTAGATTAAATAGTTTGTTATATATACAAACAGGCCATTTATTTGGGACGTTTCTGAGCCTTAATCTCAAAAGTAGGAACAGTTGTTCAAATGTTTGTGACATTGAAGCCAAATAGTTTAAATGGAGTTGAAATATTTCCTAGTTATCAGCCCATTAGGAATTGTTTCGCAGTCAGCTACGCTTGATAAGCTGCATCCTTTCAAGCAAGTTGATAAAAATATTTATCTGGCACGTTTTCATTAGCTGGTTCAGAGCAAATCCACCAGACTGCGAAGTTTATCAAAACATAGCAGCAAGGACTGGATTTATCGCTAAAGTTTAGAATAAAAACTGTTTTTTAAAGAAGCTTGGGTTAAAACTTCTCCTCAACCAGTTCTGAGGCTTATGGGGTGGTTACATTTTTTTAAAAAGCCCAGGTTTTTTTGTTTTGGAAAAATAGTCTTTTTCTGATAAAATAATTATTGGGAAAACTACAGTTGCTTAAGGCTTTCTTAAAGTATTAAAATGTGCTTGACTTGGCAGAAACCATTATTACAAAGAAGGCTTACAACAAATTACTATTATTACTATTAATCCCTTATTTGTACAGGAAAATCTCTCAAAACGTCTCATTTAAAGGAGAGACATGCATCAACAACAAATGACATAAAAACAATAAGAATACAGTCTGCTTAACACTACTAATAATCAATACTGTACATGATCAACAGAAGAGTTGAGAATTTTTCTGTCCTACTTTAATGTACGCATATTAAAATATATGGAAGGTCTCATTCACCCTTTAACTTTAACATGCGTGACATTTTTGCATGTTTCTCCTTCTCGAGTCATTCCACGGTGCTGCATCTGCTAAAGCATACGTCTGAACGCACCTCATCTTGATGAATCATTCTAATATCCCGGTTATTTCCATCCTCCTTTATTAACGCACTCAGTGCTCAGTAAACAAACCCCTGCTTATTGTTCGTTAACTTCAACAGTCTCTAAAACGCAAGCCTCCGACGAGGGATTTGAGCTGTGGAAGGAAATGTAGAGTTTCAGGTTTTCTGCAAACACTTTTTTTTTAATTACCTACATCCAACTTAGTGAAGCGTCTAACTTTGTTATTATTACTCATCCTTTTAATTGGGTTGTGTAGGACGGCAGGACTTAAAAATAAACAGCATTTTAACGGAAGTACGAGCTAAAAGATGCTTTGTTTCTGTCAGAAAAGATTTAGCTGTTTACCGAGATGGCTCCATACTGCTCTCCAGCCTCAGTGGCTCATATTTGATGTAATTATAGGAAAGTACCATTCAGTAAAAATAGAAATTTACTTCCTTTGAAAATTCAACGAGAGCTGCTACTCTGTAGAGAAAGATTGAGTAATTATAGTGTGAGTGGGGCATTTTTTTTATTTTTTTCTGAAGAGAAAGTACTCCATACTATTAGACGTTCTGGACAGCCTTTATTAGACTCTTGTAAGACCCTTGATGTTTCTGGTTCTAATAAGGTGAGTGTCATGATCTAAAGTGTTTCTGCCAAGGAGATGCCTGAGAAAAAGCTATGACCTTTCAATATACTGTCATTATATCTGAGCTGCACACAACGTCTGGCCCCAAATAAGAGGGAGAAGCTCCACTGAAACCTGCTGTCTTATTAAGGAATAATAAGTGCCGTAATTCCACCGAGGTAGTGAAGAGATTAAAACTGAAATGCGCTTAAATCAAGCAATAGTTGGACATTATTACTCTCACCAGTGGCTTTAGGGCTCATTAATCACAGATGCAAAGATAAGTTCAAAATGATGACAGGAGTTTTGACAGGAAATCTGTTTCTGGACAGCAGATTGTCTGACGAAGACCTGAAGAGTGTTCAGTTAATTGTTTTCCTTATGACTCCCCCCCCCCCCACCACCACCATGAGGGTTTTATGTTTATTCCCAGAGAAGCAATGTTTATAATAATCCTATATAAAAAATAAATTGAAGGGAATTAGAACTTGAAAGGATAATTTAAAATTGCATGTGGATGACAGGAATTAGTGGCTTGGACTGCAAATAATATCAGTATTTTCAGATGGAGATGACTCTTCCACTGTCATAACGGCGGCATATGAGCTGAAAGGAGTGAAAATCCTCCACTGGTATATAAGAGGTGGGATCTGTCCATCACAGCTCGCCCTACATAAACAGTCATTTAAAAAAAAAAATTAAATGTTCATTCATTTTACTAACTCAGTTCACTAAATGAAACACATCATGCAAATTAAATTGCACACAAACTTTGTTCAAGTCTTTATTTATGTTAATTATGATGATTTTCCACTAACATAATAGAAAAACACAACATTTAAGATTGACTCAACTCCTCACACTAATGAAGACACGGAAAACATACAGAAATGTAGGCGTAATAAAAATGGTTTATATTATATTATTTTCATAAAGGTCACTTCAATCTGACAAATGGGTCTTATCGGAACGTATATTCTTATTTATTGAATATGACTGCATATGAATAAGAGACCTACTGTCATTTCAACACAAGTAGAAAAAGAAATGAAAAGAAAGTTTATCATAAACTAACTATTATTACTTTTTACTTTTTTTGCGTAATGTCTGTGTGTAGTTCAAACCTTATTTATGTAATGTTAATTGATATAAAATAACGTTGCACAGTCATGGTAAAAAGGCATCTCTAAAACATTTTGTTTCCTGCATTTATCAGGACTTTTGTTTTTTCAGGCACAGCTTATTTTTCACCACCGTTTCCCTTTTGTCTTTGTCTTCTTAATAAATGACATGGTGGGATCTGGGCTTTGAGATTTCATGCACTTAGCGTTCGATCACAAGTACTACTGAGTGTCTGGAAAAGATAAGATAATTTCTGGTCTTATGTGTGAAAACCCAAAATTTGATAAGAGAATGGTGTTTTTTTTTTTTTAAACAAAATTCACTTTTCATATTTACATAAAAACTTTGTAGAATTATGAGGCAACAAGCCGGTCGACGCATCAAAAGCATTTACTTTTTACTGTTTTCTACAAAAAGTAACAATTTTGCTGAAATTTTCTGCTCTTACTGATTTGGAAGAGAACGATTTATAATAATTAATTGTTTTTCTTTTACAGGGAGTATCTCGGCAGACAGCTGCAGTCCTCTGACCAACAGCAGGCTCCGGCTGTGGCAGCTCGGAGCTGAACTCTTCTTCTTCTTCTGCGTTTGTGTGTTGTTGCGTGGATGAGTTTAGAACTGCACTGTAATCAGCTTTCCTGTAATAAAAGAGTTAAAAGCTCCACCTTTGTGCTTCCCTCGTCTGGCCGCGCCTCACCTGATCCTCCATGTGAACTGATTTAGCCGTTTGATGTTGTGACCGCAGCTTAGTGACGTGTCTGTGATGTACAAAACTGCAAGATATTTAAGTCTTACTTGTAAAACATTCGATGAATACCAATAAAGATGTTTACTTGATTTAGATGTGTTGTAACTTTGTGTTTAAAGTCATGAAACCTATTTAATAGACAGGAGAGACCCGACGTGTTTGGAAACTCATCTGTGAAGGCTGATCTTACGGTATGTTTGAAACTCGTAAAACAAGATTTTTATCTCAAATTTGCAACCCTTAAAGTTGGTTTAAATTAACAGGGTAGTCTAAAACAGCTTGGACATTACATGTGCCACTTCCAATTAATTTTCACCAGCAAATGTAACTCAACATTTTGGATATATGCACATGTATTTAATATATTAACTAGCAGTCATGAATCTTAAACAACTATCAAACCTTTTGCTTCCAAACTGTCGATCGAATAACTGACTTTGACAAGTCCCTTTGATTTTTGGTCCAACTTTCTCAAATAAAATGAGACTCGGGTCAGGCAGCCCTTTAAAGGACACCTTCTGGAAATGATGCTCTGTCCACTCATCACTTCCAACTCAATCTGATCTTTCAATGACGGGCTACACTTTAGTCACCTACAATAATAACATGACAGTGAGCTGCTTTCCAAAGCTGCCAGAGTTGCATGTTGGGATCTGAACTTCTTGAATTTCACTGTGTGAGGATTATTTTTATTAATCCCAAACTATATTTTAGTTAATCCAAGCTATTAATAAATGTCAAATGTGAATTTCTAAGAAATTAAGAGTGAAGTTTGGGCTTTTTTTTTTCTTTTTTTTAGGAGAATAAATGTGAACAGTTATTAGGCAGCTAATATTGTGCTACATTATTACTCAGCTAAATGAAAAACACATTTTCCCATCTCATCTCTATTTTCATCAGACACCTCACAACTTTCCAATTAATATTTCTGACATTTAAAAATAAAGAAAAATAGTGACCAATATAGCAACCTTTTTTTTCCCCTTTATTGATAATAAGCCTTCCTTTCATGGAGTCTGTTGGTTTGAAACTGCCTAAAAATGATGAAAGGTGAAAATACATAATTGCCTATAAACACAGTGATGTCCTATTTTTTTGCTGGAACGCCATCTGCGCTGCTCTCTTTTCAAAGTTTACCAGCAAAAGGTCAACATGTCACACCTCTGTCAGGTATTTGTTTTGGCCGTGACAAAACATTCAGTGCCATGAGCGTCTCAACTTAAAGACACCTTTAACTGCAGACTATTGAATTTAGGTGTTCAAAACACGTATTCGGTCCCTGGCTTATAAAGATCAGCACTGAGGCGCGGTGTCTGCTTCCACAAACATGTTGTCAAAGAACGGGTCTCTCTAAGGCGTTCAGTGATTTCCAGCAAGAAGGAGGAGGTGCATCGTGTGCAGAGGTCACCTACTTTCTGCAAAGTCAAATGTTCAAGAACAATGGGCAGAGATGCCATTAGTTCAAAAACAATATATAGAAAGAGCCTGATGGTATGATGTATTATTGCTAAGTTGCTACATCGACACCTTGGATCACAAACTGATCTGCAAAACGTCACTGGAGTGTAGAGAACTGGGTTCGTGTCCGCTGAATTCACAAATATTGCCCCTTAATGTGGAAATTGAGTGGAGGAGTCTGGGTTTGGGAGACGCCACGAGTGCATTGTGTCATAATGTCTGGTTCAGAGTGAGGATAGCATTGGGCTGTTTTTCTGTTAATTCTGAGGATTGCCTGCTTGCACTAAATTTATGATCAAAATATTAAAACAAAACAATAAATCTTTTCACACAGAAATGTGAGCTGAATGAAAAAGTTTTTTTTTGTT
Organism: Poecilia mexicana; assembly: GCF_051168715.1. Lineage (NCBI taxonomy): Eukaryota > Metazoa > Chordata > Actinopteri > Cyprinodontiformes > Poeciliidae > Poecilia > Poecilia mexicana. The sequence goes on along the minus strand of NW_028263386.1, from coordinate 10,726,781 downwards.
TTTTTTCCATAGATGCTTGAAGGTTGTGCTTTCAAAAAGTACTTGTGATTTTACAAGCTCATGGGGTTCTCATGGACTAAGTACCAAGCACGGAACTCTCATCTCGTTAAAGTAATAATCAAATGTGGAAAAAACCCTGACAAACTTGGTACCAATTTTATATTTCACAGCCTTCAGCACAAAACACACATCCCAGACAAAGTTACGTTGCATACATGTGAAAAGATTTGACATTCCATATAACATGCTGACTTTCTTCCCTGTAGACACGAGGAAAACCTTAACATCCCAAGCGTTTAGTATCTGTTGTGACATAATCCATTTGATGCGAACAACAGCCTCTTCCATCAGCTCTGAGATTATTTTGTGCTCCAACATCAGTTTCAAATGATGCGTTGAGCTGGCGTTTCCGTCACGATTTGAATTAAATCCTAAGCATTTACTCTCTTGTTATCTGAGTTTGATTGAACATAAACTTTGCACAGCTTCTGTGTAATTACGTTGGATCATTCACCTGAACGCAGCTGCGAGTTGCTTAGATGTGTTTACTTTTCTATGAAGGGAAATGTTACCGAAGGACTCGAGATTAGATTTAAATTAAGCTAAGGAAACAACACCCACAGCTGTTCTGCAACTCTAATAGTTCTGAGTGCTGAATTTCATGTTGCTTTCCTCTGTAATGAGTCCCTGAAGAAGAAAACAAAATCGCATCTGTGTTTTAACCAGCTGGAATAATCACTTTGGTGTCTTGACAGGGCGTTCCCATGATCATTTCAGAAAAAAAAGTAAAAACCAAACGCAAGAACTTACAGTGAATGTTTCATTTAGGTCCTACTGGGCCTGCAGAGAGACAGGTGAAACTAAAATGATATCTGATTCGCAGATTCTTTAAGATAAAAGAACAACAAGGACGCTCTAATTGTAACATGATTTGTTTTTGTAATATTTTGTGATAAATCATTTTGAGGTTTTACAAATGTGGTTATTTTCATGTTTCTAGTTTCGTTTTTTTAATTATTTGTAAACTTCCAGGATAATTCTGACTTGATCTATCTGAACAAAAAAAAAACAAACAAAAAAACATGCAAATTCAAATGTGTATATAAAGCTCTGGAAAATTTATAATTTTAAGAGACCACTTAAAATGATCAGGTTTATGTTTGAGAAAAATGAACATTGTTCTTTAATTCTATGAACTACTGACAGCATGTCTCTGAAATTCCAAGCAAAAATTTTGTTTTTATTTGCAGAAAAAGAGAAATTGTCAAAATGACAAAAAAAGAAGCAGTGCTTACAGATCTCAAATAATGCAAAGAAAAAAAAAAGTTCATATTTATTTAGAAACAACAATGCTAAAGTTTGAACTCGGGAAGAGTTCAGAAATCAACATTTGGTGGAACAACCATGAGGTTTTCAATGGGGTTCAGTGCAGAGGTCTCTTAGTTTTTTCCAGAGCTTAACATACCTTTGATATTTGCGTAAATGGCCGTTAGCACATTGCAGAGAAATTACAAACTTTACTTGCCATGAACAACTGACCTGCTTACAATTAGAAATGTGAGAGCAGCTTCTCAACCACAGCCAAGATTTAATATCAAACTGCTTTATCCGACCCATAGCTGGTTTCGATGTGTGTTTGGAGTGATTATCCAATTAGAAACACCTCATTGTGTCCATGTTGTGGCTAGCCGGTGTGAAGTTAAATTATTTTGAGATATTCCCCTTTTATTTTTTCCACCTACTTCGTACAATGAAAGACTGCTGACACTAAACAGCCCATGCTGCTTCCACCACCGTGCTTGAAAGTTGATGCAGCTCTCTCTCGAGTTTGCTTGTTTTGCAGCTCAGTTTTTGTCTCATCAGACAAAAGCTGAGTTCAAAAAAGTTCAGTTGATGTTGCAAGTGTCGATTTTGAAGGAGGATCTGTAATCGGCAAGACTGCAGCCTGTAAAGCTTCATCAATGCTTGGAAACCAATCTCCCATTTCTTCTAAAATGGTGGTAAAATATCCTACCAGAATCACGCCAGAAGCCTGATGACGAATGAAAAAAACTGGATGGTCAAGGTTCAACTTGCTAAAAGATATTTAACTAAATAATGGTGGGGGTGTATGTAAATTTAAATCTGTAAAACAAAAAAGACTTGGCTGCCTATTTTTTGTGTTTGATATTAATTTAACATGTTACCAAAAAAAAAAAAAAAAAAAAAAAAAAAACAACTGTTTTGAATAAATAGTTTTAAAACCCAAAATTAATTAGATTCATGGCCATCTACATTACAAACATGGATATCTTGGTAAGAAATTAAAATACAGATTGCCTAAGATTTTTGCTGAGGCCGTATTGAAAATATTGGACACGCTTGACAAATATTTTCTCATCTCAGTAAACAGAAATGCGCTACACATGAAGAAATTCTTTCATGCTGCTGTTTGGCTGCTGGAGTCGAATTGAAAACTTTTCACTCAAAAAAATAAAAAAATAAAAAAAATCAACAAACTGTAGTGCTTGCCCTGAGGTATGAAAACTTCTACAAACCTCTCTGTTAGTATTTACAACAGATACCGTCTGCTTCAGCTGATAGGCCAGGCGGGCACACATCCCTTCTGGCACCCAGAGGAAATCTACTTCCGTATGCCTTCAATGCTACGAAGTTAAACTCCACGAGGGAATGATTTTGTTTCCCCAGCTCTCTATGCTCTGCAGAAACCAAACTATACTCAATCAACATTTTTCAAATACACACAGCTGTTTAAACTTTCCGACAGATACCTTCTTATTCCCCTGCGCGCTTGGGTTTTTGGCCTTGGTAAACAAAGAGCGCCTATTCAACGCAAACGCCTACAATCTCTTGAGCATGTAACCGGTCCTTCGTGTTTGTTAGGAGGCATTCAAATCAGGCTCTTCTTCGGAAACTCTGACGTACTCGTCTCGTCCCTCGTGGTTTCGCGTCTGAAAGGTGCAGAGAACAGGGGATGAACGTAAAGTCAATATTTATGTAGAGGCTCAGTGCCTCTGGCTGCAGTAGCTTGGCCTTGCCTTGCTCTCCAAACACTGTTTACTGTGGCTGGCACATTGTGATCCCAGCACACGCTCACCTGCACCGTCCGAGTGAACTCTGAACCCTGAGACAAATGGTTCCTGCTCCCCACCGACTTTTTTTTATTTTTTTTTTATTATTATTATGCCGCACACATTTGTCCCTTAGGCTGTGTGTGTGTGGGGGGGGGATGTTTATGTGCTCAGTTGAACCAGCATCCTTCCTATCTTTCATTAGATTGGAGACTGTTCTGAATATTAGCAGGGATTTTTTTCTGGTTCACGCGTTCAGATTGCTCAGACTTGACATCCTCATCCATCTGGTTTAGCTGAAGAAACCTACTGTTGCCTCGGTCTATCGATCAAATCCCTTTGCTCTTGTATCTGTGGGTCAGACGCTGTCCGTTCCCATAGCGACAATCAAAACAAGACTCTGCCAACAGCCAGCCAGCACGAAGTTCCATTTAAGCCCCCGTCGAAAGAGAATCGCATGCACATGTGCCGTCCCTGCTTTGCTCCTCCGCCTGACAGTGACGCTGATGTCTGCCGCAGCAAAAATGCAGATTGCCTCCAAGTCCTGCTGCGAAATCAGTGGTGTTGTGTGAAAACTGGAATTACTCTATCTGAGAGGCGTCTTTCCGTATAGCTCACGGCCGAGTGACAGGTGCCCTTGCAATAACGCTCCTGCTGAGTTCTGTTTGCATGCTACCATAATGCAGGGAATTACTCCTACAGGAAACGGTCTGCGCCCAGCAAGCCACTGTTGATGCAGAACTGGTGAAAAATGAATAGTTCTGAGTGGATTGTTTAAAGATTACGAGCGCGCTCACATCCCTGTCGTTAGAAAGCAGTGATGCCGCTGCTTGTTTGTTTCATGCTGATTGGCTGCAGTGCTGTGTGTTTTGTTTTTAAGTGACATTGTTGAGCTGAAGTGAGTAGAACTCTTTTCTGGCCTTAAAGGGGTGGTATTTTATGTACTTTCCAGGCATATCTTATAGCACAGTCAAGTAGCTCTTAACCTTCAGTTGTCATAAAAATGCTGCATATAGTCAAACATAACTTAAAACAAATTTGACAACTTGAAGTTGGCCTCTGTCCCGGTCTGTGTCTTCAGCATGTTTTTTAAAACAGTGTTTCTCTTTTTGCCATTATAAACGTTCTTGGGGCTCAGTAGGTGTTTGCTGATTGCTGCTGCCACTAGTCTGGAGGAGCTGTGTGGGATAGGGATAGAAAATAGGGACGAATCAAAGCAACATTTCAATTTTTTTTTTTTTTTGATGATAGAATAACATTATAACATGGTATAAAGTTCAAAAAAGTCATTTTTATACAACACCTCAGCCGTCCCTCGCTCCTCCCCTTTAAGGTTGCCAAACCTATTTAACACCATGAGCAAACCTTTTTGTGGGTTAGTCAACTCAGAGAGCTTTCATCTTTGGAGACTTGTGAAACAGAATCATTTCTTCTTTTCTTTTTACGCCAGTTGCAAAAACAATTTCCGGTAACACTTTATTTGAAGGGGGTTGAATAAGACTGTCATGACACTGTCATAAACATGACATAACACCTGTCATGAACATGAATAAGCCTTCATGAATATTTATGACTGTTGTCATAAAGTGTCATTCGGTAAATTATGACACTTTTAATACAAAGTTGACATTATTCAAAATGTCTTTGTTATGACAACTTGACATTAACCAAGAAATCATTACTGTTCAAACTTTACCTTTAATAACATAAAGTTACCTAATTTTTAAAGTGCAATCAATAATTCTTTTATAACAAATTTACATCAGTAATGATTTCTTGGTTAATGTCAAGTTGTCATAACAAAGACATTTTGAATAATGTCAACTTTGTATTAAAAGTGTCATAATTTACCGAATGACGCTTTATGACAACAGTCATAAATATTCATGAAGGCTTATTGATGTTCATGACAGGTGTTATGTCATGTTTATGACAGTGTCATGACAGTCTTATTCAACCCCCTTCAAATAAAGTGTTACCCAATTTCCTTGCTAAGCTCTTTGCTTTTGGTGACTCAGTAAGACCAAACAAAGGCAGCTCGGTGGTACATCGGCTGGTTCTTCCAAACACCAAGTTACCAACTGCTTTGTTGGTTATACAAGATGCACACGTGTGCAGCGTCGTAAAAATCCACTTGCCTGCTGTGACGGAAGTTTTGAAATCCTACGTTTCTGAGAAAAACATCGTCCTTGTGTCGGGTAACATTCAGAGAGAAGCACCAGCCGTAGCTGCTCATACCATTTTTTTTCCCCATGAGGCAACAGTGCTTATAATTGCCCTACTATACGGCTCAGTGACCGCTCTTCTTCACAGAATACTTCAAACGCTAACAGCTTTCTGCTCATTCAGATTTAATATTACTACCTGGAAAGAGCTAATAAAATATGTATTTTCTCCTTATTTGTCACGCTAAATAAAACTTAAGAGAAAATGAGCTTATTTTAGGTCTGCTTCAATGTTCTCGTCTCTCTAGCTCAGAAAGAAAAACATTATCATTTTGCAGCCTTGCCACACTGCCTCTTGTGTTTTCGAGTAGGCTACTTGTTCTAAAAACACATCTTTTTTTTTTCTTTCTTTCAAATCCGCTGTGATCATTACACACTGAACCCACACGTACCGCTGGGAGACTCGTCCTCAGATGTTTCGGTGAATGCCGTGCTTACAAGTAATAGGGCCACGCTGACCACACAGCTGGCTGTAACCGTTCTACTGTTTTTACCCTCGCACGAGACATCGATTTGGTCCAGGACTCTGTATCATTTCATGTCAGGCTCTTCTTCCTATTGCTATACTCTAGACATTTGTGTCATTCAGCATGCAAATTGTTTCTGACTACTTGCATGCTGATTCAGAGAAGAACACGCATGAAGGATAGACGTGTCAAGACCAGGCCTGTAGCAATAAACAATAAATCAATTAATCGCATGATAAATTGAAATTATCGGCCTCATCTTAATTTATCAATTTATCGTCTCCTCCTGCCTTTTTCTCTTTCTATTGATGGCACTGGATGAAAAAAGGCTCGACTCCGGTGCTCTCCACTGACCTCTCCCTTCATTTCCTTAGGAGTGAATATCAGGTAGTCGGATGTGCTCATCTTCTCCTTCTGAACCTAATGATTATCGAAGGGCAATATAGTATACAGAGTTCATAATCAGTACTCTTTTGGTTGAATGTAGTTTTCATATCCACTTTGGTTTTATGTTTTGTTTTTATTCAAGTGCATTTTTTTTGTTAACAGAGTCCATTTTATTTTTTTTGTTTTTGATTGTTTTGTTTATTTTGTTTACCAGTTCCAGCGTTAAGTGTTCTTTTGAAAACAAAGTGTATTTATTTTTGGCAGGATGTGCCTGCATTATTATGCCATTACCGCTACATCATTTTAAAATGGTCCTCATACAATATTATCGTTTATCGCAATAACGGTTGAGACAATTAATCTCTCTGCAAAATTTGTTATCGTGACAGGCCTAGTCAAGACACAGAAAATGTCCTCCACCAATGTTTTCAAGGAGGTTTACATAAAAACGTGAACTGACCTGTGTGTACATCATGAACAACTCATTTATCAAGCGCTTGCTTTTGGCCCCATTTGTTTGCTCCTCCGGGCCTTCGGTGTGTTTGTCACAAACGGGTCGCCTGAGCAGCGTCCAGCGCTGCAGCTGAATCGTCCGGGACGAGGAAACAGTACGTGCCGATCACGACTTGGAAAAAAAAAAAAAAAAAACAGAGAATCACACAGAGCAGAGGTGACCGGCCATCTGGACGGCCTGGATGTGCAGGTGATGATCTCTGCGAGGCGGAACAGCGTCTGCATGCAAAGCTTCACCTGAGTGTCAGCTGGGGGACGGGCTGCTGCAGTGACTGCGTCGTTCATACCTTTATATCTGATGACATATTGAGTAGAGGATCATCACACCAGAAATAACACATTGGAAGGTGTGACTGGCTCAGTTTGTGTAAACATTAAATACAAGGAGGGGAACTGTAATATTTCTTGGTCTTTGTCTGGGAAAATTAACACTCATTTTAGAGCCACTTGTGTTACAGTAAAATAGTTTAGATCCAGTATTTTTGTGTTAAAAAGTTCCAGTCAAAGTCTAAAGCTGAATACGATTGGGGATGTGTGACGTAACATTACAGTGTATAACTTTTACAAAAAGGTGTTTTTTTTATATATCTGTTTAAACTGTCAACATGTCGTTGTAACAGTGAAGTAGATAATCTGATAATCAGATAATCTGTGAAAAATTTGACCTCCTCCACCTCTTCGCTGAGATACTATTGCCAAAGAAATGCACCGCTTCTGGTCGAAAACAGCCAGTCAGAGCCAGGAGGAGTATCTTAGTGCTGTCAATCAATCTTGTGTATGCGCTGGCGGAAAAACAACTAACCATTCCAGGAAAACTGTTTTTCCACCATCATCAGTAGCTACGCTAGCCTGTGCAGTCGTGGCAGGCTCTGCTGACAAGGAGAAGCATAGCAGAGAGTAAGGGGGAGGATGTGAGCGACATATACACAAGCATGATTGACAGTGCTGAGACCCTCCTCCTCGGTGTGATTGTTACTTATTGTGGTTTGTATCTCTCTAGTTAGCCCTGGGAACACTGGGAGAATGCAAACAGATTATCTGTCTTACATTATACTGTCATTATATGGTAACAGTTTTAACAAACATATTAAAAACCTTTAATTTTTAGCTTATGTTACACACTGTGGGTTTAAGCTTCTCTTCTCTGACTCTTGCCATCCAGTGTGACTGATGGACTTGAGATATTTTCAAAAGAAGAATGGGCAAAAATGGTGGTTTTACAAACTATCAATTCAACGGATTGAATGCAGCAGACTTTCTGATTTGACTATTTTAAAACATGCCTAACCCTAGTCCCCTTTTATCACTGCACAGACATGGATCGTCCACTGAGGATGCTGCTTTTTATGCCAAATACAAAGCAGTCATTAAGGAAAACCTGCAGCGATCTGAGAGTTCAACAATAATGATTCACCTGAGAGCCCAGACAAGACAACCCCACAGGCCCTCGGGTCTGTTATTGTCCTTGAGCTGGAGCGGCTTTGTGGAGCAGGTCACAGATTAACACCACCCTCACCCCCAACAAACACACACACGCACACCTCTTCCTTTACTCCGCTGTTCAGTTTGACAGGACTTAAAGAGATCCATCAGGAAGGAGGATAAATATTTATTACTGCAAGACTACAAAACCTTTAGCCGCAGGCTGAAAAAGTTTCAAAACCTTTTCCAAAAAAAAAAAAAAAAAAAAAAGGCTTATTCTCAGGAATTTTGGATTCTTCGTTTTCAAGAGGTGAAGCATTTAATTTAGTAATGATGGGTTTATAAGTGGAAAAATATAAACAAGCATGTTTATGAAACCTCTGTCTCCCCTTTCAAACGCTGAGTGATTATGCATCAGACAATTCTGAATATTATTTGTAAACATTAGTGAAAAAAAAACAGTTCTTGTAAATACACGGTCGTATCATGAAACACATTTTTTATGCTTATTTAAAGAAGTAATTTTCCAATCTTCCCTCAGCTTGAACATTTGCACTTAACAAAAAGGAGTGCATTAAAATGCACACCTCCATCCCCTGTGAGTGCCACATCTCTGAAGACATATAGAGGCTCCGCTAATGGTATAAAATAGTATACAATTTTGTTCTCTCAAATGGGTCCTGGGAAAGTGTTCTGAGCATTGTGCAGTTTTATAAAAATGGAGCCAGGATGAGATTTTATGTAAAGATTGTGTTATATTTACTCTAAGATGTATATGCAACAGAGTGTGCTGCAGAGGGACTGAATGGCTTTGAATAAAGTCGTTTTTTTTTTTTTTGTTTTTTTTCTGGCTAAAAATAGAGATAATGGCATAAAGGGACCATCTGTCTCCCTCACTGAAGTATAAACTATACAGGCCCTTATTCTGCATTACTCAACAGGGACTTTAGAATTGGAATCCTCTTGTTATGTAGTGATGAGGACAGACAGTCACACTCTCCTTTTGTTGCATAAATGTATACATTTTGTGTCATAAGTTTTGTGAAACTGCATACGTTGTTTGGGTATTATGTTTCATTTCTTAATTTCCCTAATGTAAGAATCAAAGGTTTTTATCAACCCAATGTGTTCAACCAACATGCTTTATATTTTAATAGTTAGTTGCTACTGAAGATAATCAAAGTTATCTTTGGTCAGATTATATAATGTTCTAGATTTCAATGTCAATGGTATTTTAGGTTTGTTTGTATCTGAAAACAGTCTAATGCCTTGCAAAGTTGTTCATACCGCTTTAACGTTTTCACAGTTTGTCAAGTTACAACCACAAACTTCAATATATATATTCACTGCTATTTGAAGTGATAGACCAACAGGAAGTGGTGTGTAATTCTGAAGTAATTACAAGTGAAAATCTGAAGTGGGTAATTACAGTTGCCAGAGTTTTGAGATACATCTTTATCAACTTTTCCCATCTAAAGATAAAAAAAGATCAATTTTTCTTAATAAATTAACTTGATTAAATGTTCAAGCAGCATTTTTAAAGTCTTACCACAGATTCTCAGTGCTTTAGCTTCTGCTCTACAACATGAATGTGCTTCTTTCTAAATTATTTTATCAGAGCCCTGGTTGGATGTCTGTGTTGTTGTCCAGTTGGAGGCTGAACCTCATGTTTTGATTGCTTTGCAGCATCTAACAGGTTTTTTTTTTCCAGGATCGCTCTGTACTTCCATTTATCCTTCTCTTTTTACTCTGTCTTGTTTCCCTGTCCACCATCGCTACGTGCTTGCTTAGAAGGAGGGCTCGCTAAAATGTCAGCGACTCGATGGAATCAGCTGGAGTTCTTTAAAGGGGGAGTACGACATGTCATCCAGGCACATGGTGTCATTTCATAGCACAATCAAGGAACTATGATACCTTCAGTTGTAGTCAAAATGATGTACATATCAAAAACAGCTTGAAAGACATTTGACTTGCATCATAGCCACATCTGATGCCTTGAATGTGGCCTCCATTTTTTGCCGTTTATAACCGTTACTATGGGAACATTGTAGTTTGCAAGCTCAGTAGATGCTTAGTTTCACCAGGTGTTTGCTAATTGATGCTGCCGCCAGGCTGGTGAGGGGCGGGAACAGCGTTTAACTTTGAACATTGTACATTGCACGCTCAAATGATTAGTCAAATGGCTCAGACATTCACAAATGAGTCAAAGCAGATATGTGTTTGTCTGACGATGGAATAACATCACAACATTAAATAAAACTCAAAAAAGTCAGTTATGCATAATACCCGCCAACGTTTGACCTCGTTGTATTATAACTGGATCAAACAGTGTGTACTTGGAGTTGAATGTGTCTACATGACTGAATTGTTTTGATCGCTTTTATTGTGTATTTCTGTAAAAAAAAAAAAAAAATGGTTGGAGCTGTTTATATTCCTCCGATGACATTTGTCGTGACCCGGAAAAATATAAAGAAAATTGAATGAATTGCTGAAGAAAAGCGTTTCCACACTATGATGCTGCTAAGTGTATAAGTGGGCGCACATTTCTGAGAGCACTGAGGTGAATCTGCCTATAGTGTGAAGCGCCTTGAGAGGTCCATATGAGTCAAAACCTGCTATGTAAATTCACTCCATTTTCCATTCAACAATGGCCTCCCTATTGCCACTTATGTGAAAACCAGAACTAAATATTAATAATAGATGTCCTGTCAAGGGTAATTTAAAAGTTTTCACTGCTTTTGGTTTCCTCCAGCTGTACAGAGATCAGTAGCTCTGAAAGTGTGTGGATCCACCACTTTTCACTCATTTTCCTCTCATTACTCTCATTTCCAGCATTCATCTGCTCTTAGATCAACAACGTCAGAACCAATAAAATTACCACTCAACTTATTATGGTTATTTTTGGCAACATCAATACCAAGCCAAGCTTTCTGCAGCAATTTTCCTCGCTTTTCTTTTCTTTCTTTTTTTTTGTTTTTGTTTTTTGACATGGGAAAACACAAATTGGTTATTTTGCTACAGTTAGTTGTTGCAACAAAGCCAAGATTGATAATTTTCTTAAAGTAATAAGCCTCGTTCAGTTTAGATGTTGAGGCATCCTGAATCAGGATCTTACTTCCTTGTTTTTAGTCGAATTGAAAGGACAGTACCCAAAGTTTTAAGCGTAACAATAAAAAAAGGGCTGTAAAAAAAAGCATCGCTACCCTTGACCTCTTTTCCGCAGGCAACATAAAAGCCTTTTGCCATCCTCCCTTTGAAATAAATAAAAAAAAAAAAATCATTGCTTCAAGTGCCAGAAGAGGCAGACCTGATTGTATCTGAATAAACAGACCTTTGGCACTGCAATATTAAGATTAAACGTAAACACTGCAACTGTTTCACCGAGTCCCTCGCACAATAGAGGAGGTGATTCACTCGCTCTCTCAGTTCAAGGTTCAAGTTGGACCTCTGAGATGTTTTTTTTTTTTTTTTTAGCAAATATTTGTTCTGACAAAAAGGGGCCGCCTCGCAAAGTCAAGCGAGGACGGTCTTGACAATGTGGGAACACAATGACGAAAAGCCTTTGTCACTCAAACAAACACCTGGCTGTGATGGGTCTCTAAGCAACTACTGCTAGTGCATGAGAGAAAGTGAAGGGAAACAGCACCAGCTTAATGACGCGCTGGTCGAAACCTGTCTCATATCTCCTGCAGGAGGGAGCAGAGGGGCTGCTCGAGTGGGGAAGCATGTGATTTAAGTCAAGAGGAGTTTTCTTCATCTAGATCCTCTGTGTCTTTTCATGTTGAGCCTTCAGAGCCGTGACGTTGTTGTGCGAGGGTGGCGTTACGGCGGAGAGAAAAATGGAACTGATAAAACAGGGACAATGATGGACATGAAAGGGGCTGTGTGCAACAACAACACCACACAGCTAAGAATCTTTGGTGAAACTGGGGCTCGTCTTTGTTCAGAGCAAAAATAACGCTGATATAAAAAAAAATAAAAAAAAATAAAAAAAAATGAGTCAGAAGGTGCTAAGGAGGTAATTAAGTCTTTTTCTTTTATTTTCTTTGAAGCCGTTCCAAATTCCTCCTTGTTTTCGTGTTTAATCTTGTTCGTAATACTTTATGAAATCCTTACCCTGTTGATGAAAACTGCAATCACACCTTTTAAGTGAGGTGCTTGTTTTGCACTGAAGTCATGCAATGTCTTGCCAAAGTATTCACACCACATACTTTTTACACATTTACTCACGTTGCAATCTCAGACACAGTGGGGATTTGCTTGAAAGAGCAGCACGAAGTGACGCGTTTTACAAAATAAAAGTGTGGAAAATGAGTTGTGCATCTGTATTCAGTGCCCTAAATTGACGCTTTGTTGAACCTTTCTGTGTCATTTTCTAACTAACCACAGATCCAAGACAAACATCCCTTGCAGCTTCTAACAAGTTTTCTCCTAAAACGGCCCTATATTGAGTGAAATTCATCTACCCAACTTCCTTTTCTCTGATAGATTAAAACATATCCACTGCATGATGCCAACACTATGGTTCACCAAGGAAATAACACATTCCGGGTGATGTGCAGAGTAAATTTTTAGCTGCAGGCCAAAACAAAAAAAATCACTTTGCTCTTATCTGACTGACCCCTGCTGAGGGACAGCTTTCCCACGTCACGATACTTCTCATACCAATCATACTTTGTTTTTCTTTTATTTTTAACATTTCCATGGTTAAAAAAAAGAGAAAAAAGTATGAAATGTTAGAAAATATGTTCTGCTAGACATTTTGGCAAATTTAATTTGCAAAAAAAAAAGTTTGAAAATTTTTGAGGATTAGGACAGCTCAGTTCACCATCTACACGCTGTGTCTGCGGGTTCATTAGTTACACAACAATCACTCAAATCTAAATAAAGTCTGGCAGAAGTTGACTGCATATGGTCTGAACCTATCTATCTGCTGGCTGTCATATGTGTTGGCTCAGTCTCTGATGTCACTGAATGAGCAGTGCGGGCTTCCAGTGCGCACCTCCGGGCGCGCAGCGGTGGCACAGCCTGTGAATTGTCCTCCTCCTGCACACTCTGCACAGAAACCTGCCCTTTCTGCTCATATTTTTCTGCATCCGATTTTTTGGTCGAGAGTCCTCATAGCTCCTCCTAATCAGCCTTAGTTTCTTTGAAAGGAGCTTTATTTTGAGGGGAAGGAAAGGACTAAAAAGAGGTAAGGTGGTTTTGCTCCTGTGTGAAGACGTCCTTGAGCGCGGGGCTTTTGCGCGTAGTTTTTCCTCACAACAAACTGAGACTTGTTTTAAATTGAAAATGCTACCTTCTTCCGCCCTAATTAGGCGATTCACTTGTTTCGGGTGGTGAGTTTGCGCCCAGCAGCAGCAGCAGAAAAAGAAGGAGAGCCAGTGTTCAGCACCATGGAGAGCGGCGTGGTGCACATTTTCAAAGAGGACCGCTGTCCCTTGGGCCAGCCGGGGCAGTGCGTCCCGAACTTCACCTGGCAGCCCGGCTTGTCGGACATCTTCAACTACACCCCCAACGGCACCTGGGACGCGGAACCTGAGCCGATGTCACCCATCATCCCCATCATAGTCGCCGTTTACTCGGTGGTGTTTGTGGTGGGCTTGGTGGGCAACTGTTTGGTGATGTATGTCATCATTAGGTGAGTTCGGGTGCTTGGTATACGTGTGTGTGTGCACGCGTGTGCGTATGCGTGTTTGTGTGTGTTTCTGTGACATGTCAGTAAGTGTCAGGCGCCCCACATAGCCAACATGCGCGCACAGAAGCGGCGCGTTATTGTGAGACTGCTGAGTATCTTTTCAGCGGCAGTCATGAATGCCTTCTGTTTAAGTTTAGCTCAGTACATCACGTAGCAAAAATAATTACTTTTCTTTATTTACATATATATTGGATTTTTGTCTGTTTGTCTCAGTGAAGTCTCCTTTGTGGGATTGTGGTTTTCGACCCTATAGAACAGGTAGCATGTGTTTTGCTTTTTATTCCGTTAATCTTTGAACTACCGTCCAAGCTATAAGGTTTTGTCGAAGCTGCACAGCTTATTTTTCATTATTAAATGTCTTCCGTTCAATTACACGTGAGGTCCTGCGAGAAGCCCAATGCAAAGCTTGGAATACTGATTCAGATATCAGGAAAAGAGGGATGAAAGGACCGATTTTTATTATCATTTTAATTAGGTGTCCACAAGTTTTACTTTGCGCCAGAATTTCTGCAGGAGAGCTGAACAATTTAATCTACAATGATGATCTCATCCCATTATTACAGTGATTGTTTTTTTTTACGTTAAAGGAAATGCGGGGTGCATAACTAACACATACTTCTTCTGTCTTACCCCTGCCAGCATGCCCAGGTGGGCCCTATATGGGAAAAAGGAGGGCAGACCAGATGGGTCCCTTATGGGTTTGTCCGCGGGTTCCACGGTGGCCCACGGTGGTGGCCCACATTGCCACCAAATGGGCCCTTCATGGTGGTGGGCCCACAAGGGTTTGCCCATTTAGGACCCATGTAGGGTCCACGTAGGCTCTGGCCCCACATGGGCAAACCCATATGGGACCCATATGTCTGCCCACCTTTCCCCCATATGGTGCCCACCTAGGCATGCTGGCAGGGACTTACCACAATATTTTGTCAAGAATCAGAACGTTGCATCAAACAAAGCACCAAATGCAGGCTATTAATTATGTTTAATAGGAATGTGTACAAACGAGTTTCATAGAAATGTACAAAGGCAAGAATAGAGTGAAAAAGTTATACAGTGTTGAATTTCCTGCTGAAACTTTCCTAAATAATTAAGTAAATCAATTAAATTATTTTTATAATAAAGAAATTGTTGTGTTTTGGGGGATTTTCCCTGTGGGATTTTTGTGAGTCAAAGTCATACCTAAAGACTAAAGACTTTGCACAACTATTCCACCACAAAAAAAAGAACAACTCAAATGACCCGTTTGAAGGCCTAAAATAATACAGCATCCATCATCATAACAGGGAAAACACCAAATTGTATATAAAAAACAAAATATTCTCATTATCAACTCTTTAATTATTTAAACTTTTTACAGTGTACAGTGTAAGTCAGCTACACCATAACTGCGCTTGTACCCCGTATTTGCATCCTCACCCCTTGCAGATACACCAAAATGAAAACAGCCACCAACATCTACATCTTCAACCTTGCGGTGGCCGACGCCCTGGTTACCACCACCATGCCCTTCCAGAGCACCGACTACCTGCTCAGTTCCTGGCCGTTTGGCGAGGTGGCATGCAAAGTCTTCATCTCCATCGACTACTACAACATGTTCACCAGTATCTTCACCCTGACGATGATGAGCGTGGACCGCTACATTGCTGTGTGTCACCCGGTCAAGGCTCTGGATTTCCGCACGCCAGTGAAGGCGAAGATCATCAATGTGATCATCTGGGTTCTGTCCTCGGCTGCTGGGATTCCTGCCATGGTCCTCGGCAACACCAACACCAACAATGGTACATCAGCCGCTGCTCTGTTCCCTAAAGTCTTCCTTCGTATTTTACTTCACTCAAGGATATTTGAGCCTAATTATTCTAGCTGACTGCTTCAGTTTCTTGAAAAAGATGTTCTTTAATTTTTATAAAAGTCTACAAAAGCTTCCAGACTTGACAGGGAAATTGTGAGATTTATTTTACAGGAAGCTATTAGATCACTGACTCATAATTTTCATCTGACCTCAAAACCTCACAGCGCTAAGTGATAAATGATTTTACATCTGGACTTTAAGAGTTTTTCAAAAGGATGTACACCCTTTGAACCTGTTCGCATCCTGCCATAAAGACTCGGGTGCTTTTTAAGAGATGCCTGCCACACTTTTTCATGTTTCATTTGTTAAAGTAAATCACAAAAATTAGGCATAAATATCTTTCGACTTCTACCCCATACTTTAAATGATAATAAAATACACAAAGGTTTGTGGTTGTATCATGACAAAATGTGAAAGGTTCAAACTTTTGCAAGGCATGGTATACCATTGAGGTACCATGTACTTTCAGTCTGTGGATGCAGACGAGACGTTTGCAGGATGTAGGCTGAGCATTAATGCATTCATGTAGGGAATCTACAATCAAAAGATAAGAAGTTCAAATTTTTAAACTTTTAAACATATTTGTAATTGTTGACCACTGATTTTTTTTTTTAACTTTTTTTTTTTATAGAAGACCAAGATTTGGAATCTCTTAAAGCAGAATACTCTTGCTCATTTTGTGCATTTGTAACTGACTCCTTACATGTTCTCTTCTAATTCTTCTGTAACTTTTCCACAACTAACAGGAACCACAGAATGTGCTTTACAGTTCCCTGATCCCTACACCTACTGGGACACCCTGATGAAGATATGCGTTTTCATCTTCGCCTTTGTGGCGCCCCTCATCATCATCACCGTCTGCTACACCCTGATGGTGCTGCGGCTGAAGAGCGTGCGCCTCCTGTCCGGCTCGCGCGAGAAAGACCGCAACCTTCGACGGATCACCCGTCTGGTTCTGGTGGTGGTCGCGGTGTTTGTGGTGTGCTGGACCCCCATCCACATCTTCATCCTGGTCAAAGCGTTGTCAGCCAGCGTGCCCGAGACCACCGCTGTCATGGCCGCCTACTTCTTCTGCGTGGCGCTGGGCTACACCAACAGCAGCCTCAACCCCATCCTTTATGCGTTCCTGGACGAGAACTTTAAGAGGTGCTTCAGAGACTTCTGCTGCCCCGGGGGACGGGGTCACGCCGACTGTCACGGGGTGAGCAGAGTGAGGAGCACGCTTCGGGACCACACCTGCGCCACCGAAGGGAGGGGTGACGGGAGACAAGCCAGGCCCGTATGACTAGCCATGAACATGTCCTCCAGGCCGTACCAGAGCTGGGAGGACTCCATTGATTTGTGTTTGACTCAAATCACTACCACAATCTGAGAAGTAGTATCAGTATTGGTTAATAAATCCCATGAAAAGACCAAAACCAAGAATGATTTGACCTCACTTCATCTCTAAAATATTGCATTTCTTTCTTAAGTTGGTTTTAGGAAGGAGACTGAATGACAACAACGTCTCTGCATGTTTTTTTTTTGTTTTGTTTTTGTTTGTTTTTTTTCCAACAGACTAGGTATCCATTCAATTTATATCAAAATGCAATATTTTGATCCTCCCATGAAGGCAGAATCTGAACTTTTGGAAGCAACCTCAACCTGCAAATCCAACATGTCTGAAAATCACAGTCTATTAATTAGCTTTTAAAAAAAATCCAATCAACTTAGCAACAAGGGACTGTAGTATTTAAACTCTGGTAGTGAAATTATTACTACGTTACACAAAATCATCAAAACTTATCTTGCATTGTGTATGTCTGAGTTTAAACAGCTCATTGAACTTAGCCTGATCACTGAGCAAAATCCACCTGGTTTTCTGTTTGCAAGTTAAGGGTGATGGCAGCTTCTCTGTGGCGTTACGCTTTCAGAGTGGCAAAATCGGGAATATTAGGGAAGATATTGGGACAGTCACAAGGTTAAGAGAAACCAAAAAAGATTATTGCCAATGTTAACAAATTTAAACTGCTATTTAAATGTTATGGAAAGACTCCACAATGAGGTTATGTAATCAGCCTACCTTTTACTTGACTCAACTAATAATTATTTGTCTGTTGGAGACTCTTACAATATACCTATAAAGCATCAAATTTTTATCCCAAGATGGTCAAGCAATTAATAAGTATGAAAGAAACAAGCCAGTAACTACATGTTTTACACCCTTCATCCCAATATGCATGCCCTGTACAAAACAGGGGCACTTGGAAAATCGTTACTCACTTCCCAGACATGCAGAACTCAGTTTTTCACTTAACTATTTTTGCTAACAAATGTGGCAAAAAAAAAAAAAGAAACCGACAGAAGTTTAATATTCACAAGGAGGAACGTGAAGAATAATTTTAATGTTTACTGGTTCGTTTTAAAAATACAAGCATCCCAAGAAACTGTGATGTGTATTCACTGGTCGCCCAGTGGGCGTGAATGTATGGAGCGCCACGCAAGAGTCCAATGATGGGGCTTTTGTGTGCACAATCAACACCCACACACATTTAATAAAAACGTTTTTGGATGGCAGTCCATTGTAGTGGCCACTTTAAGTGAAGGCCTAATACAGGTTCCACCTTTTAAAGCAAAATAATTGTGGCTCTTAAAAAAAGATCTTTTGCTTCAGTAAGGTTTTGGTCTTTCTATGTGATTTTTTTTTAGGTTTAGCAAACACATAGTAACGTTTTTAAAATTAAACTTAGTGAGTCGGTGCGGTACAAAGATGCCTTTGGGATAATACAATTAGAATGTGTTTATTTACTAATTGATGTTTTCCCTGTTTATGGAAGCTGAAGGTAGAACTGAGTGTGAAGGTGATTCGGACCTGTGCAGTATTTCTCACATGCTGTTGGAAGATCTCCACTATTTGCTGTGGCAACAAGCTCATTTTTTTGTTCATCTGACCTGCATGCTCCTTGAGTGGTTGTCACAGTACAGTAAATAATTCAGTTCTGATGTGCAAAAAAGATCAACTGCAGACAGAGAATAAAAAATATGTTCCCTGATTATTTTAGGAAAGGCATTCATTGTAAGCATTTTTTTTTTCAGCTTGTTATCAATAGTCTTTAATTGGTGTTTTTGTGATTTGCAGTACAACATATTTGCAAACTCCTTTTTGGCGATAAACCTTTGTGAAATATTCAGTATCTGCTCAGGGATCATTCTCTGTGAAACACAAATGAAGTGAGATGTTTTCACCTCGACCAGACAGTTAACTCCAAAGAGGGTTGGTTGTGAAAAATATCTGCGTTCTTTTTTTTTTTTTTTTTTTTTTCTTTTTAGAGATGACGTTTGCATCATAATGAACTATTTCTGCTCTGAGACTGTAGCCCACCACTGAGCATTTTCACCTGTGATTCAGTTTTAGTCAAAGTGAAGATAACACATGCTGTGAATGCTGTGTGGACATTTCATCTCCTTAACGGTGAGAGGGCTTCAAGGCTAAAACCAATATGAAAATAGCATATATGTAAAATAAAATACATCCGCGCGTGTTTAATGAGCATAAAGTTATCTTACGGGGTGTAAATTTCTGCTTAGCACTTAATCTTTATGGCTTGGTATTTTGTGCACCTGTGAATGTGTGATAAATCCTATTATGTGATAGTGGAGGGATAATTTAAATATCAATATGCAGACTTCGTTTTAACCACACACATGGGCGGTGTTCTAGCAGGAAACCTTAATAACCACCAACCTCTGAATTTACACAAGCACAGTACGTTTTTGGATCGTGTTCATAAAATATATTTAATGTCACAAAGTTTGGCTGAAATATGTATCTTGCTTTTTTTTCTTGCAAAAGAATCCTTCCTGAGACTTTACTGCCTTGCTTTTTTCTTGAATACCGTAAATCAGTGGTCAGTCTGACTGAATTGACTTGTGTATGTTCTAAAAATTAGCTTCAAAGTTATATTACTGAAGTAGTGCTATTAGGAAGTTGTTATTGTGCCTTGTTTTTGTGCCTTCATTCTTCTAATAATTTTATTTTTACTCACATTTATGATAGCATCTTGTCAGACTATCAGTCTTACAGTTGATATCCCAACTATGTTAGTCAGTGTTGTCTCTCATATTATGTTTCCTTTACATTTTAAAACTTTATTGGTAACACTTTATTTGAAGGGGGGTGAATAACACTGACATGACACTGTCATAAACATGACATAACACCTGTCATGAACATCAATAAGCCTTCATGAATATTTATGACTGTTGTCATAAAGCGTCATTCGGTAAATCATGACACTTTTAATACAAAGTTGACATTATTCAAAATGTCTTTGTTATGACAACTTGACATTAACCAGGAAACCATTACTGTTTAAACTTTACCTTTAATAACATAAAGTTACCTCATTTTTAAAGTGCAATCAGTAATACTTTTATAACAAATTTATGTCAGTAATGATTTCTTGGTTAATGTCAAGTTGTCATAAAGACATTTTGAATAATTTCAACTTTGTATTAAAAGTGTCATAATTTACCGAATGATGCTTTATGAGAACAGTAATAAATATTTATGAAGGCTTATTCATGTTAATGAAAGTGTCATGTCAGTCTTATTCAAACCTCTTCAAATAAAGTGTTACAACTTTATTCATGAACAAAAAACCTTTTTAATTTGAGCTCAGCTCTGGGAGTCAAGCATGCACATGCCCCTTGTGTCACATCTGATATTTCAGTGTATATTAGCTTTGGGTGTCAAATGACGCTTTGTAAATGCAGTATTAAGTCAGAATAAATAAGTAAAAAAGTTGGAAATTTGTTTTTTTTTTTCCTTTTTTTTGGCAGTGTGGCTGTATTTTTTTTTTAAATGCAGTTGTTAGTCACATCCGTGTGGGTTCCAAATCACCCATGAAATTATTTCTCACCTTACCATGACTCCTTTTTTTTTTTTTTTTGCATTACTCAATTCAGCTCACATACAATGGCAGCGTTTCCATGGTGAGAATTCCAACTGAAAGACGGTGGCGGTCCAAGGCTTTTTCCGTTAATTGTAAGGGACTTTGCGCTCTGACCTTGCAGAGGAATTTGAAAAGAGAAAAAAAAAATTGTCCCAATCTGAGAAAATCAAGGTTATGTTAAATCAATGACGAGAGAAGTTATTCTGAAGGCGTGACAGCTGTGCAACACATGTAAAGGTCCAGAGAAATTAGTTTAAGACTGTTTTTTTTCCCACAATTGAGTCATTATTGCCAAAGAGCCAACCCACATTTTTTTCAGTTTCTTTTAAGCCATTTAAATTTTAATCTATCTTTGATATCAGTCACAACAGCAAGATCTGAGTGAGTCGTAGCAAGTCATCACAATTAAAGGGCAAGAAGAAATTATCATTTAAATCAGTTCAAGCATGCTATAATTCAAATAAACAATTTCTAATTGGAATTACTTTTAATGGTTGCAAGGTTTTAAAGTGATCAAAGATGTTATGTCTTTGTTCTGTTTTCTTTCAATTCTGTCTATATGACACAGACTTATGTAGATAGTTTGAATGAAGAGCAAAGCATAAGTGTGTGCCATGTAGATTTTGCTGGAAGACCCAAATGCAGGGAGGAAGTAGGCAGTCTGAACTGTTGCAAAAGAAATTATAATTCATCTTTAAATTGAAAAAAATAAATACATAAATAAATAAATCACAGTAAATGGGAAGAAACATGAAAAATCAATAAGTGGAACCATGGAGGTCAAGAAAAAGAGGTCAGGCAACAGGAGTGATTGGTGCCAAGCAGAGGCCTATAAATAAATATTCCTTGAGTTGCAAAGAGGAAACTCTCTTGCTCATTATAGAAAATTTTAAAATCTAACTAGACAACTACTGGGAAGGAGAGAGTCCAGCACCTCTCCAGGAGTTTGGTTCCAGAGCCCAACACGAACGTAGAGGTGAGACCAACTTATGCATTTCTTGCTGGTACCACTTAACCTCCCACCACAG
Organism: Poecilia mexicana; assembly: GCF_051168715.1. Lineage (NCBI taxonomy): Eukaryota > Metazoa > Chordata > Actinopteri > Cyprinodontiformes > Poeciliidae > Poecilia > Poecilia mexicana. The sequence goes on along the minus strand of NW_028263386.1, from coordinate 10,705,187 downwards.
ACCAAGCACCTCACCTGAAAGAACAGTGACAGAGCACATTCCTAAAGCCAGATTATGTCAACAGGAAGTAGCTCGTCAAGGGCCTGGCCCTCACCTACTGCCCAGCGGATTGTGATGTTCCTCTCTAATGGTCATGGGCACGAATAGAGGGTGCTTCTTCTAGCTCATCAGAATCCCCTCATCCCTCATTCAAAGACCAATTTGCCCTGGGGAAACCCTACCAGGAGCTGAAGCTCCAGAGAAAATTCCCCTCCGGAGCATAGGGATGTGCTTACCCTGGTGTGGTGATTCAACAGAAAGTCATACAATTAAAAAAATAAATAAATAAATAACACTATCAAAGTAAATCTACAAACCACTGCTTTTGTTTTCCTGTTAAATTATCATCTTCTGTGCCATCATAGCACTTAAATCATAAGTGTTGTTCATTTTACATAAGAGAAAATACCCTGAAGGCAAATAAAAATTCACATTGTGTAAAATTGCTAAGTCTTGCTCTGACTCTCATATAGTTTGTTCTCTCACTGTTAGGACCAACCAGTGAAGGTGCTCAAGCTGTTGAATGCAGGTTGTTGTTCTAAGCCACCTGTTTGGATAATTAAAAACCTCCACGTCTCCCTTATCACAAATGCTATTGATATGCTTTAGGGCAACTGATGTTCTGGGTGAGAACTTTCTCCTTCCATTACATTGATAAAGTCTCATTTCACAGAAATATATCTGATATGAAAAGTCATATGTATCCCGTGTTGCATACTGTCATCACCTTGCTTCTTGTGGTAACATTGAAGCTTTTAAACTGACAGTTGGTTTGCATCTCATTTTCTTTTCCATCAAGGCTGTGATACAAAAGCATGAGCGACGCAGCTAAATGAGCCAGGACTCCAGGCTTGTCAAAAACTTTTTTTTTCATGATTGACAGTTTGTTTCATTGATTGGGTCATTCCTTCAGGGTTTTGTTCACAAAAGATTTTTTTTTTTAAATAGCTAGCCGACTAAGTGGCTGTACTCAAAAGGGAGCAGATCATAACACAATGTACATGTGAAACAACTGAATAAGCGCCAAAACTCTTAACGCTTTTTAAATATCATTTGTCAAATATTTTCTCAAGAGAAAAAAGAAATTCACTCTGCAAAGAACACTTCTGAAACCTTTGAGATCTTTGGGATTACTGCAGCTGAGTGGTAGACACCATCACTCGGAAGCAAAGCTTGGGGGCTAAGAGCTGCACCCCTGCAGAGTTTTTCTTTCACTTCAACAATTTCTCAAATCCATGTTTCCTGGAGCAGCTTACAGCCCTATTGGTGCAATGATTATACAGATTCAGAAACGGAGACATTTAAATCAATCTGTCCTTGGGTGAATTGATGAAACTGTCAGCTCCAATCACAAAAGATTACAGCATTTGCTTCATTCTTTTTCCTCCTCTCGGCATACGTCTGTCAAGGTGCATGTGAATTAGCTCTTACATATAGCGGGCTGTGCAACAGATTCTTGTTCGTGTTAGGAATCCGACAAGCCTCACTTTTCAAAGAGAAAACTGTTCCACATGAGGTGCATGCCAAAGAGGTCACTGATTAAAACATACATTGTGAATGTGTTTCTCAGAAGGATGTTTTGTGCTCCAAAAGAGCAGGAAATAAGATTTATGGGTGATTGGCGTTAATTGTTTGTTTATAAATGCCTCTTAAATGTCTTTTTAAATCTAGAGCGCAGTTTGCATGTTATGAACTTGATCTTACAATATTAACATTTGCTTTTGTCATGTCAGTCAAAAGCAAATATGCTTCTGAATGTTGAATAGTCATTCCCTATAAAACCAATAGTCTTCATTTCATTGCTTGATTTATACCTTACAGAAATGTTGAACTAGTGCTGTATTTTGTCCATTATGCAATGACTGGAAAAGCTCATAGACTTGGTTGCAAGTGTGTGAAGACAATATTTGATTTTGTGTCATATTTGAATTATTTTTGGCACGGTTAAAGCCTTTTTCAAACAAAATGTGTCTCCACGAGTGCCGCTCTTTAGACCTGTGTGTTAGTCTTGAAAATGTGGAGATTGAGTTGACGTCTGCATGAAGGCAATCAAAACAAACAAAAAAAATGCATCAGAATTATTGTTTTGTGACAGTGAATTGTCATAAAACATGAAAAAGTCATTTGACTATTTTGTTTATTTTGATAACATTGCCATTCATAACGTTTGGTTTTTGATAAATGAGCTATCCATTTTTTACACGCTTTTTGCAAATTATCAACCATGTTTTGCAGCTTGTACTAATTGTTTTGAAAAATGCACTAGCAATTGTACAAATGTCTAAAAGTGATGTGAGGAATGTATAAAAACGATTGAGAAAAACTGTAACAGTTAATATTGATACAAATATTTAAAAATAGTTAATTACAATGGTACTAAAGAATGTTATTGATAGATGGATGGAGCAATCTTGATTAAAGTCTACATTTTATGCCTGCCCCCTCTGCAGAGGAGAACTAACAAAGACTGATGATGGATGATGTCTGTTGGGACAAAAGGGTTTCTCTGAAATCTGCAGTACCTCAGCTCACCGCTGGGCGGCAACATGTAGTCCAGTCTCTCATTGGTCACAATCACCGCACTAACCAATCACGACGTTTTTGCGTGTGGACCGTTATTTCCGGTCGGCTCCAATGCAGGAATCTTTTCCCTTTTGATACTTATTATTTATTTTAAAGAAAACTAAAAACCTCGAGGTAATTGAAGACTTTGAAAAATGAATAGAATATTCGGACGCGGAAAGCCCAAAGCGCCTCCTCCGAACCTGTCGGACTGCATTAGCACTGTGAGTATTGTCAGCATCAGAGGTATTGTTGTTGTTTATGACTGCTTTATGTGGCCAACGACGGTGTTACTTAGCTAACACGGCCACAGAAATGCTGTCAATACTGGGCTAATTACCTCACAGGTTACTGTTAATTATTCCCGCTGACATATAACACAAACAAAGCATCTGCTCTTTTACACCCGAACTTGCTGTGTCGGATATGGACGAATGGATGTGTTTGGTAGCCTCAATTATTTGAAAAGCCTGTACATCACTGTTACCTCTAATGCACACACACTCACAAAGGCAGGTCATTTTAAACACAGGATGCTGGAAATCATTACCTTCAATTGATCCCATCCTCTTTTAGGTAGATGCCAGGTCAGAGTCCATTGAAAAGAAAATAGGCAGGCTCGATGCCGAGCTGCTGAAGTACAAAGATCAGCTGAAAAAGATGAGAGATGGGCCCTCAAAGGTATGGGAAGGATGTGCTGAAATTATTCTTCTGAATGAAGGAAAACGATTGTTGATGTTTGTATTTAATCCTGAATGCAGAATATGGTGAAGCAGAAGGCCATGAGAGTCCTAAAGCAGAAGAGAATGTGAGTATACTCAGACTGACACATTGGATCTACTTCTCTGATGCAAATGAATATTTACAACAACTTCATTGACTATATTTAAGGTTCTCAAAATGTTGTACCTGGGAATCATAGGATAGTCATAAGAAACTCTTATAATTTGTGAGGTGAAAACAAATGACAGATTAAAGTGAGTTAGGAACAAGAGCTAGCCGCTGTTTAAAGGTGGGTTTTGACAACAGGAGGCATTCTTTTTCCATTTAACCATTTCCAGGTTAAACTATCTGGTTAAAACCAAGTTACTAAGCCAGTTTGCTTCAGAAAAAGGTCCTGGTAGGTAGGTAGTAGTACTCAGGAACTCTAGGATGGAGTTCTGCGGCAGCAGACGGCCTTTAGGATTGGCCAGCTTTTCATCATTTTAACCTTCAGAATTCAGTCATTTCAGCTTAAACTTGTCTACAATTTGTGCTTTTTGTAATCTTGAGTAATGTTCAGTTTTAAGTCAGACTGCTTAACCAGTAATCCCCCCAACACACCAAATAAACTGCTTACACGCCTGCTGTTCTTTGCACAGATCTCCATATTCTTGTACATATTACATATTTGTACCAAAAAGAAAAACACAATTTCTACACCTGCATCTACAGGGTCTACATTTACTTTTTATTCAAGTGCTAGCACACTGCAATTTCCCCCATTGGAGGGCAATTAAAGGATTGTTTTATTTTATTATATTCCAAACAAATTATTATTATTTTTTAATTCCAAATAGGCGTATAATATTATTATATTTTTCCTTAGGGCATGTTGCTCAGGCTTTAAAAATTTAACTAATTTCACATTTATTTATGCAGGTTACCCTCACTGAGATTCACAACCTCAGTTTGAAGAGGCACTTTTTAATAAATCTACACGTCAACTTATATAACACCAACGAGAAGACGAGTAGCAAAAGCAACAACAGACGTCCATTGAACCTCGTCTTTAAATTGCTGTTTAAAATGTTACATTTTCAAAGTGTTGCTGTAGGGAGTTTCAGTATTTGAGAAGCTGCTTTTGCTTAAATCTGAATGTGACAGATGAAATGGATAAAAAGTCCTTAGGAGAACAAATTGCGACTGTTTGCGGGATGTAAAACTTGACAAGTAGGATGTTTACAGTACAAGTTTATTTAAATGTGAAAACATGGTCAGGGGATGGATGCAATGTCTGAAACTTTTCTACTGTTTTTTTTCTCTCAGGTATGAAGGTCAAAGGGAGCAGCTGGCCCAGCAGTCATTCAATATGGAGCAAGCTAACTACACAATCCAGACTTTGAAGGACACAAAAACTACAGTAAGCGACTAAAATCTTGTATATATATATTTTAAAAAAACTATCAGGATTAGGGAAGTCCAGATCTGATATTACATGAAAGGTACAATAAAAAATGAAAATACAGGCCTTGATTACACCTAAAAACATTTAATTACTACTACATTGTGTCTCACTTAACTGTTACCAGTGACATAAAAGATCCTATCTCTGGTTTAATTGATCAACAGATAGTCGAACAAATCTTTAAAAGAAAAAGGAAAAAAAAAATGTTGTCCTGCGCTATAAAGTTTGTGCTCTTGTTTTGGACGTTGTAAAATTTAACAACTGGTGTTTCAGCTGCTTTCTGCTCAGTGTAATCGCTACCTTGGTTGTCATCCATGCTGCAGGATCTAAACATATTGGTTTAATTTTCTTTTGATTTTACAAATGTTAGTTTTTCATCTTTTTTTTGGCAGCAGTCCTTTGGAAATTGCTCACCAAATTGCTTTAAATCCCATTGTATTTAAAACAAGTTGGGCTAGATTAAGAATTAGAGAAATATTTGGAGGTGAGTTCAGTGAATGATAAAACATCAAAGAAGTGGCTCACATTGAAAACATATGAAGACATCAGAAATGAAAGTGTCTTGACAGAGAGCCACCTTTGTGACTTTAAAACACCAGAGCAGAACCTGCAACTAAATATCCAGGCATCTAATCCAGTTTTGTTCTACAGTCCAACGATCACAGGACACAGATTTGTCTTGACCCGTCTTCTTCTCGACAAGTCCGATTATAGTGGCAGCGACTAAATATACATTCTCCTGCCTGTTTTCTCTCCCCAGGTGGAGGCGATGAAGATCGGTGCAAAGGAAATGAAAAAAGCTTACAAGGACGTCAAGCTTGATCAGATTGATGTATGTTTGGGACACCCTCTTTTTCTCCTGTCCTTTGATTGATTCTGTTACACAGAAGGCTGCCAACTACCAGATGGAACATTATTATCTTTAATACACCAGCAAATAATTTGGGGATTTTTAGGAAGCAGTAATAAGAAAACTAGCAGGCTGGCATGGTTAAATGAACAAGAGGAAGGTCATTTTTACGTTACCACACTAAATTGTGGGTCAGCAAATTGAAAAGGAATGAAGATTTCATTCATTTCATTCAGAGCTTAACCTCTGATTCGAAATGTTTGAAAAATGTACTGTTTAATTTTATGACATTATGGGAAAACAGTGTTGATATGACAAATGAAAATACTTTGTACGCCCTTGTTTTGCCAGTATATGATTTTACCATCCTGCTCATAAACATAACACAAGCCTGTGTTCACATCTTCACCACAAGTCTGTGTCTTCCTGCCCTACTTTTTTCTCCAAAGTGCTGTGCGCTTTTTAAAGAAAGCAACAGAGTGCTAAGAAACAGAAAACCCAGCTGGCAGAACAGATCCTGCTTGAAACAAGTTATCAGAAAGCAGATGGGAAAACACACAGCTGGAGAGCTCAGCACTTTAAAAAGATGGGAGCAGCGGTCAAAGTGGAAATTATTTTTTACAACTTTATGACTGTCATTTTTTTCTCAGAATGGTTTGAAATTATTCGCAGTACTTCTTTTTACTTAAAAACACAAAAGTGTGTTAAATGTAATTAAGAATTTCAGCAGCACGCAGTGATGCACGGAAAGCTAAGTAAAACTTTAAGAGCAGGTGAAATTTTAATGGACGGGGTGTTGCATTAAAAACAGGGATAGAGCTAATTGGAAGTCGCTTCTGTTTCTCATATAACTTTAACTTATTGTTTGTTTCATGTGAAATGTGTTTCTTCGGACTCGCAGGATTTACAAGACCAGCTGGAAGACATGATGGAGGAAGCCAGTGAGGTGCAGGAGTCCCTGAGCCGCAGCTACTGCACCCCAGACATCGACGAGGAGGATCTCGAAGCAGGTTGGGCGTAAAAACGTTAAAGGTTTTCTTCATATTTTGGGCGAATGGGTATTTCACAATGACTGATCACAGTTAATGAGATTGAAAGCATCAACAGCAGATTTCTAATTACGTCGCAACAAGCGATGAGAGAAAACAATATCCTGTAAATCAGTCATGTCTGCCGGCCTCACTGACAGCAAAAGAAATGAGGCGCGCTAAGCGGGACGGGCTGCGTTGAAAATGAACCGATGAAATGACTTGTGAATTGGACTGGAAATGATGATTACGGCTTCCTTAGTTTTCCAAGAATAAGCATGGATTTGGAACTGTTTCAGAGCTGGACGCCCTGGGGGATGAGCTGCTGCTGGACGATGACACCTCCTATTTGGACGAAGCGTCGGCCGCTCCGTCTATCCCAGAAGGAATTCCCAGCGACAGCAAGACAAACAAGGTAGCGGTCCAGACATCACCTCTACCGGCGGATCCAGTGTGACGTTTAAGCCTCACAGTGCAGTATCCTCTCCACTTTTTGAACCTTTCTGCTTTTTTTTTTTTTTTTATCACATTACAGCCACAAATTTCAATGTTACTTTAATGGATTTTATGTTTTAAACTAACACAAAGTATATGCTAAAGTGGGAGGAAAAAGATGTATGCTTTATATATATATTTTTTTTTTTCTAGTAGAAATATGAGTAAGTTTTCCCACAAATCCACACAGTGGTCTGCTTACATTATTTTGTCCAGGATATAAATGTAGTAGTTGAGGTGTGTACTCTTTTTTTTTTTTTTTAATGTCTCAGTTTAGTAAGATGTGTCTTTTAGGCAATTTTCTGTAAAATAAATGAATTATACTCTTATAGAAAACTCTCTGTTTCTCTTTCAGGATGGGGTTTTGGTGGATGAGTTTGGCCTTCCTCAGATTCCTGCCTCGTAAACAAAGATGACGTGAAGACGACTGCACTTCAACTGAAAACACTTTTCTATGTAGAGTAACGTTTATACATGCAAACCCGTTGGATCTGAACACACTACTGCTTTGAAGCTGCCCTGGTGTTGGATTGTGTACGGTTACTACTACCATGTTAGCATGTGGCCTTTTAAAAAAAAACGTTCGACCTGTTGTCCTCACCGACGTTTTTGGTTTTGTTCATGACTTTTGTTATTAACTTATTTGCATATTTATTAGCTTTGTGTTTCGGTCAAGTCCTTACTGTTTTGTTTGAGTTCTGCAAGGTGGAGCTGATTCCCTCGCTCTACTTGTTTAAAATATCTGCAGGGGTACTTGAAACGTGCAAAATAAATGATGTCTTTTATCTTAGCATTTTCTTTGTAATTTATTGATAATAACGGTTTTGTTTTTTTTCTCTGTAGGTGTTCGTCTCTTCTTTATTAGGTACAGTCTTCCTGCTGAACTACCCTTCAACTTATTTACCAAGTAATACAATGTAGAAATACAATGAAAAATTAAAAATAAGTGTTGAAACCAATGTTAAGATAGCATTCATAAATATGCTTTTGCACTAATATGATCAGCATATGATTACTGATCATGTCCTGCAAAACCTGTCTCCTTCTTTTGAATAATTTTGCGACCTATAGCTATACCGCATGAATGCATTCTGTTTGTGCAAGCTACTGCAAAACCTTTGGAAAGAATATTTGGACTTCTCAAGGGAAAAAAAAAAAAAAGATACACTTTTGTAGAAGCACTGTTACATCCTGGAACATTTTATTCTAGTGTTGGAGATTACAAAATCAATGGAAAGCTAATGACAAAGCAAACTTTTGGAGGAAAAAAATTTAAGCATTTATTATGTTCTGTAAAGGTTTCTTCTTTTGCAGAAGATTGCAGAATGTTTTAATTTGATTCATATTTTGCAGAGATCCAGAGTTACTTTTACATAATCTGCAAAAAATACATATAAATAGCTCAAACTAAATAAATATGTAATATGCCTTTTGCAAGGCTCAGTATTTTAGGTTAAAAAACAAAATGTTTAGAGCAGTCTGCTTAAAAACACCACAGAGGAAAAAGAACAAAGGGTAGTAAAACAACCATTTTGTGACTGCTCAGTTTTGACAATTTATCAATATCTAAATTTGACATTTAATAGTTTTTCTCAGCCTTTGATCAAGTAGTAGAGTATTTAATGGCAAAGTTGTTCCAACCAAATTTTGATTTAATTCCCTGAAAAGTGCGACTCTGGTGGGACTCGAACCCACAACCTTTGAATCTCTTCACTAGAGCTTTGCTAGAAGTCCAATGCGCTATCCATTGCGCCACAGAGCCAGTTAGAGAAAGCTCGTCAGATCTCCCGGGTGATCGCACATGTCATAGTTTTGGCATATTTATAAATATATCTGACAAGAATAAAACCTTATGATTATTATTTTTCTAAGAGTTAGTTTAACAATGCATGTACTTTTATACAGAAATATTTTTATAAAGATATATGATTAAATAAATAAGTGTTTCCGGTATTCACCGGAAATGTTCGCAGTTAGCTACAGTTAGCTGCATTAGCATTGTATGTAAGGACGGAAGCTGGAACGCAACAATGTCAGCGCAAACAATTACTGTGACTGTGGCATACGGTAAAACTCTTCTACATTATAACGTTAAGTTTGTCATTGAATGATTGTTTGTTTTTTAAGTGTAGTTGGGTGCCAGGTGATGCTAAGCTGTTGTATCTCATTACAATTCATATTTGAATGGGGTTATCACATTTCAAACATTTGAAATCGTAAAGAAGACAGATCCAGTAAATTGGTTAGTTTCAACTAAATTAATTACAGCTAGGGCTTGATTGAAATCGGTGTTTCATATTTATTTTTGTTCTGAACTGCATTATTATTTTAACAGTTATGTATGTTTTAAATAACTCCCTATTAATCTGACATGTTTTGAATACATTTTGTCACGTGATGCTGTACAAAACAATCTTAATCGAGCATCATAGACGTGATTTATTTATTTTTTTCGCTGATGTTTATGCTAGCAGTGTTATTTAAAAAGTAAAGGGGATAACACCATGCAATTTCGAAGGATTTGAGTTCAGCAAAATATGCTTTCTACCTCATGTTTGCTATAATTTATCCATCTTTCTCAGGCTAGCATTTAAAACAATCACACAATGAAGGAATGCATTTTTAAATACTAGTGTAGCTTATCCTCATTGCTAAGAAAAATCTAAATTAAAAATAACACGTAAAAATAATGTTTTTAAATAGTAACTTTTTGTACTATTATTATTAATTTGTAATTACTTAAAGTCTCTCATGAATCAAAAATAATCAAAAACAAAACAAAGTTATTTATTATGATTGACAACAATAACTTCCAATTCAAAATCTCAACTTACTGATGAAACAATGATCACACTTTTAGGTAGTGGTGCCAATATTTTCTTAAATTCAGTTTTATTTTCCTTTTCAGGATCAACTAAACACAGCATCACACTAACAAGTCAAGAGGATGGAACAGGACCCACTGTTAAAGACTTATCAGACGCTCTTAATGAAGCTACTGGTGTCCCACCGGCCTCACAGAAGCTCATTTTCAAAGGTAAGATGTTATTGAACTCACAAGTGAACTTGAATTTTCTGTTTGATCTCTAACACCAAATCTTGCAGGAAAGTCTCTGAAGGACATGGAAGTGAGTCTCTCCAGCTGTGGAGTGAAAGAGGGCTGCAAACTCATGATGATTGGAAAGCGGGTGAGGACTTTGCGTGCGCCATGTCTAGTGTCTGATGCTGTGTAAATACAGAGATACTCACTGTTATCTGCAAACAGAACAGCCCAGAGGAAGAGGCAGAACTAAAGAAGCTGAAAGAAATTGAAAAGTCTGTGGAGCAGACAGCTAAAAAGCTGGAGATGGTAGACGGGGAATTAACTGGATTAAAGAACGTAAGCAATCAGTTACAGCATGGTAACTATTGTTTATTAGTCGTTGTTGTTCATGACGTGTCTTTCAGTCTGTTGTCAACATCAATAGTTCTTTGCTCTTTCTTTCTTCAGGGCTTTCTTGCAAAAGACCTCCAGGCTGAAGCGCTCAGTAAACTAGATCACAGAGTAAAAATAGCAGCTGAGCAGTTCATGAAAATCCTGGAGCAGATAGATGCCATGGTAATCTGTTCTGCTATTTTGTATTCATGTGGTGGTTTTTTAGTGTTATTATTTTGACTTGTCTGACCTAACATTACCATCTTCTCTTTTAAGGCCATCCCAGAAAATTTTACCGACTGCAGAACAAAGAAGAAGAGTCTTGTGAAAACAGTGCAGGTTAGTCTATATGCATTTTTTTTTCCTAAAAGGTACATTCATGTTTTATTGAAAACTGTCTTGATTAAACCAATAACTACAAATCATTGTATATTTCTAGGATTTTCTGGCTCAGTGCGACAGGATCGAGGCTTGTATATCAGACCACCTATCAAAGATCCAGTCTAAAAACCTGGCTCTGGCAGAGTAATCAACTCTCCTATGTTGTGTGCTTTAAGTTGCTCTATGAGCAAAGCAAAGGTCTCAGAGTGCTTCAAGTAAGAAGCAGATCCTACTTTATTTATTGTGAAGAGGGTGCTGTAGGGACAAACAATCAATCATTTGAAAACATGGGCTGTTGGTTATCAAGATCGGTGTCTGAATACATACTGGATCTCCGCAGTGTGCATACTTTCTACCATAACGCTCCAGTCTTTTTTTTTTTTAAGGTTTTATTGGCTCTAGTGGCCTTTATTTGATAGTAAATTGACAGGAAAGAGGATAATGAGAAAAGGGGAAGACATGCACCAAAGGTCACCAGGCCGGGAATCGAACCTGCAACGGCCACGTCGAGGACTAAGGCCTCCATATGTGGGTTGTGCTTAACCCCTGCGCCACCACAGTACCCTGACAGTCCAGTCTTGTTCAAGATCAAGGTCGATTCTACAGGGGTTTGCACTCATTCTGTAACAGCAAAGCCATCTGTGGTTTATATCCATTTTTCAAGCGTTAGATGTTTACTTGAGGTCAGGGACACATTTATGTTGAGTTCCTTCATCCTCTGTCCCTACTACTTCTTGAAATCAAGAGGGCAAAAAGTAGTCTTGGGCTCAAATATTTTTTTCAGAATCAACTTTCCAAAGTTCTCAGCCCTGTTTTGTCAAATTTTTAAAATTCTTTCGTATAAGTTTTAGCAATTGAACATAGAATATTTTCCATTTTGTCTTTTTACGCCATTGGTCCAGACTTGAAAGATACCAAAATGAATGTGTCTACTTTTTCAGATTGTGTAGGAACCTAATCATCGCAGTAGGAAATGTTAAGAACACTGAACCTGGATGCAGCTGTCATTAATGTAGTTGTATTGAATATTGTCGAAGTTGGGTGCTTACATGTTAAATACTCCAATCGTCACGTAAATGAGATGTGTCGTCATTGGACACAAGAACAGACAAATGAAGGCAAATGATCCCAGGTCTTATCATGGCTGGTACTTTTAAAGTTAGAGAAATTTTCTCAGAAACCTTCCTATATCTGCAGGTTAGTTATGTCCATTCACTCTAATGTAGGTGCATATATAAAGTAATCTCTGTATGCATGGAAGTGTTGTTTTTTTTGTTAGTACAAAAAGGAGAATACTTAAATTTGGACTTTTTAAAGCAATTGTTACTAAACTTTTAGAACTTTTCTTAAGTATACAAACTTATTTGGGGTTTCGACTGTAGGTTTTAAACATGTAAGCCTGCTGCTTGATGCACCAAAAAGGAAAACATTGAAACTACAACCACTGTCAACAACACTGCCCACTATGGACAGGATTACTTCTACATTTGTACATGCATTGTTATTCCACATAAAGAAATCCCGAGTCACCTGCAGTTCCGGTCAAATTTATTGTCTCCTTTTGTAGAATGGAAAGACAAGTCGTAAGCATCTGCCTTTGTTTTGAAATAAAATGTTTTGAAAAATCATCAGAGATTCCGTCACTGGTCCCAGAACACAATTTAATGTCAAAACATTCCTACGAAAAACACAAGTTATTTAGTCTTAAGTAAACACCTCGTGTCAGTTTGTTTCCAGCTTTCTCCGTGAGGGTCCTTTCCTACATAATTGGACCCTGAAATGTTGTCAAAGATGTGCAAAATGAGCTCTGAAATAAAGATTAGAAGGGGACCCAGAGGTCCAGGAAGCAGCTTAAACAAATGACCCTCAACAGGCTATTCCACAGAGAAGATTTTTCATGAGCCAAACTAAGGATATAGCTGATGTAAATAAAATATTAACCCGTTTCAAAATGCAAATGGAGTACAGCATGAACCTCAACAGGGCACATCCCCCGTCACTAATCGTCCTTGTCCTTGGCGCCATGTTTTAAAATACGTGTGAAAGCTACATAGTTGAAGTTGCCCTTCTTGTCAATCGGCGCCTCGCGGAAGAGCTCGTCCACTTCTTCGTCGGTGAACCTGTCGCCCATGGTGGTGAGCAGCTCCCGCAGGTACTCCTCCTGGATCACACCTGAGAGGAGAAAAAGGCTTGAAATGCTATTGATTCCCTCGCCTTGTAGACAGGGAAGCGAAAATGCGGCTCGGTGAAAGTTCCATCATACCTGTGCCCTCTTCATCGAAGCAGGCGAACGCGTTGCGGATCACGTCCTCTGGGTCAGTGCCGTTCAGCTTTTCTCCAAACATGGTCAGAAACATGGTGAAGTTAATCGGGCCGGGGGCTTCATTCATCATGGCCTCCAGGTACTCATCAGTAGGATTTTTACCTGGAAAATGCCAAACAAAACAAAAGGTTATTGTTGCTCTGCTTGAGTCCCATATTTAAACTTTAATGGCTTTACAAGATGAAATAGTACATCATGTTTTTAAATCCTTTTTTTTTTATTATTCTCATGTTGGAAAATGCCTTTATAAAGAGTTTTATTGTTGATCAACTGAACATGAATATCTGTGATTACACATATCACCTAATGAGGCGAGCATGTCGTGGAGATCTTCTTTGTCAATAAATCCGTCTCTGTTTTGGTCGATCATGTTAAAAGCCTCTTTGAACTCCTGGATCTGAGACTGATCAAACATGGCAAACACATTGGAGGTGGCCCGCTGGGGACGCTTCTTGGTGTTCTTCCCCTTGGCCCTTTTACTCGACATGTTGCTGTCTGGTGGCTCCCCCTCTACCTGTAATGGAAACGACGCTGAAGCTGTCAGCCTGGGCTGGGCAACAATACGAGATTATTTAGCTCAATTAGCTACCTCTAGATGACAAATACTATGGGATTATTATTTATGAAGTAATAAGTCACAAAAAGTTTTGCTTTGTAAAAATACTTTTTACAGAGCTGACAAGCTGGACTTTATAGTAATTGCAAGAATCCACACCTTTTCCAGACTTCTTAGTCCACGTTTTGTCTTTTTCAAAGTATAACGCAAAGGTTCAAAATGGATGGAAGAACATAGAAAAACAAAATGACAAGATGGGTAAACAGAAAAAAAAATGGACAGATACATGGGCAAACCAAAGGAGTAGATTGATGGATGGGTGATGGACAGCTGAACAGATGAATGGTGACTGAGAGAAGGATGGTCAGATCTGGAAAACTACGGACAGTTGGATAAGAAAAAAGTTTGGAAACGTTTCATATTCTGTTTACTTTATCGAGATCTCGCTGAAAGCATATAGGGTGTTGTTTACTTGACTGTTACAATTTCCCATCAAAACTATAAGACCCTACATCCTGTTTTAATTAATTTCAGGGTGAAACTGGAGGTGAAGGTAACCGTTAAACCGCATTCAAAGGACGTAGGAAATTTAATAACCAATTTGAAATACATTATCTTGCAGAACCTCTTCATAACCACATATTGACGTAAAAGTTTTTGCAAAAATGTTTCTATTTTTTCAGATATAATATAAACAAATTTATGTAAGTTATTTGTGTTGTTATTAAAGATCAGAACATATTATGCTAGCGCTACTGTGCCAAACCTAAAATATATCACATAAACCAAGTCTTTAATTCTGGAGTTACATATACTGACACTTCTCTGCAATAATCCATGTACAACCCAGTACGTTTTCCGTATATAACACAATTTAATCAAAACATGTTATTAGCCATCTCCTCTGACCTACATAACAGTTAGCTTCAGAATAGCAGCTATAACGAATTCAAAGAGGAAAATATACTGCTTGTTCTCAAATCCAATATGTTTCGTGAGCGTTCTTTGGACGGAAAATGATTGACCCACCTTAGAAGAAATGTAAAATGTGTAGAAAAATAGCTGTACACAAAGCTATCAGCACATCCCACAGTCAGAGCGGAGCAGAGCTGGAAAGAACCAACTATCTATCTGGAATGTTCCATTCATTCCGAATCGTCCCTATTACTTTCGGTTAACATCAGAAAATAAAAATGTAACAAATAAATGATTATCTATAGTGGTAGAAGGGAATGCCTTTTCTGAAGTTAACAAAGTAGAGCCATGATAAAGTGTTTCGTCATTTTCCCTAAAAATAATGTTTAGCATTACTATTTTCCACCACTAGGTGGCAGCAATGATATGTGTTTCTAGTAAACTTGTTTTAAGCAGTCATACATTTTAGAGATCTTCACACATCCAAGTCAAAGTAGAAATATACATTTTTGTGATCCAAATGTATGATTCAACATAGCTTAACGTTTACTAACAGTAAGCATGATAAACATGACCAAAAAGGTAGTCATAGATTAAGACCAGTGAACAAATGGTCTTGTGTCTATCATTGGAATGTGATTGTGAAGTTTCACATGATTGTGCTTCAGGCACAGCACTGGAGGTGTTTTAAACATGTCTCTGAAGTACAGTGGAACAGCTGAGGGGCAGGCACTGAGGCTCCTGTGGCCCTTCTCATGGTCTAAATTTAAAGCTGCCCTCACCTTAAAAGGTCCTGACGGTGTCTTGCGCTTTCTGCCGAGTGGCAGCCTTATTTTTGCCCAGTGGACTGCTGTCCTGTCCACTGACCCTCACCCTACTGCTTTTGCTGGATCTGAGCTTGCTTGTTTGGAATAAAACACCTTTTCTTCTTGTTGTGGACTGGTAAATTGCTGTTGGTGGTAAGTAAAGGCTTGTATCTTCTTTTTAAGTTCCATCAACTTCATTAAATTATAGTTTGTCTTGTTTGTGTCTGTAAATTTCCAACACTTGCAATAGGCCTTGTTTTTGTGTCATGAGTTTTCCATTTTATATTAATAACAGGTTAATTGATCTTTAAGAACATGTTAATTGACTTTTTTAAAATTATGCCCTCTCTTACAAAGTCTTGTTTGTTTAGAATCATATTTCGAATTGCATGTCTTTGATTCACAATAACATAATTATAACCTAAGCTGCTGTTCTGCTTATAGTTCAGTTTAAACAGGTATCACTGTGAACAAACCTTACATGCATTTTTTTTCAATCCGTCAAGCCATCCATTAGTTACTTATTCGTTACTAACCAGTTATTGTGACCATGAAACAAAGGAGCCTGGGATCATTTGTCTCCAGTTTGTTCTCGCTTATCCTGAAACTCTGCACTAAGAAACACTGTACAAAATACTTTCCTGACAATGTTATTACTTGTGTCTCTAGTGGTATTTTGCAGGGGGGGTTTTGGACATTGTTGTAGCTCACTTTATGTTTGTGTGTCTTATACTGTGCGTAATGTTATGCTGTCATATTTGACAGCTTGTCCTAACGGATTTGATTCATTCTTCACACTTTTTATGGCGTTATGCCTAACTTTGAGCATTTTTTCTCAGAATGTTTGCATATTATCTTTCTTACTTTCTTTTTTTCAGCTTATCTTTTTTGATAGTTTACTCAGCAGGAACAACCACTTGCTAGACCGGTGGGTACCCCTACCTACTAAATGGCACATGGGCCTGAACTCTGTAAAGCTATTCGGTAATCTGTCCATGATTTCATTATGCACTTTACCAAGACCTCTTGGTAAAAATGTATACATTACATCAAACATGATAACTGAATAGCTTATAACCATAAAGGAGAGAAATATCACAGTATTTGTGTTATTTATCTTCCTCTTCTGGAGGTTTTCTGAATTAAACTACCACAAAATAAAAATAGTGAATGTTGAAAACTTCTGCTGCAGTTCATTTATAACCTGCTGCTTCATTTAACACAGTAGAGGTAGATCCTGGGCAGAGCTAACCCTTCAGCTGTTAAAACATAACCATTCATAACCCCGACTTAGAGAAAGAAAACATATATTTTTTATCAGTCACTAATTCCCTAAACCATCCTTCCTAATTCCTAATGATCATGCTCTGCTTTTCCCTAACCTCCAGCTCAGAAATCAGATTATCGTAATAACAGTGAGATTGATTTGCAGAGCGGGTAAAGTAGAGGGCAGCCATTGTAAGTTGGCAGAGCGGCCCCTCGGGATGTCAGGATCAGTGCCAGTGACTCAGAAGCAGCAGCAGAAGCTGCAGCTGCATCAACAGCTGGAGGAGAAGCAGCACTATGAGAGCAGCTATTACCTGAGCACCAGGTCGTCTGTTAGCAAGCAGGCCTTCTCAACTCGCAAGACCAGCAGCCATCGGTAAGAGGCCCAAAGTGATATAGTCTCTAAATAACAGCTAGTTTGAGGTGCAGAAAGAACAAGTCATTTTTTCTAACTCCGAGTTCTTTCTTATTTTTTTTTTTTTTTTTTTTAAACAGTGTTTTCCTCCTTAAAGACAGGTCAGAATATTATTTTAGGTTTAAGCAAATTGTTTGTTTTTTTTTTAGCAGGATTCACTATTTCAACATTTACAATCCAAAGGTATGAAGACATATTGTTGAGAGTTGTTTTTCCATATATCATCATATCTAAAAACTCGTTATTCATTCTTTTAGTTGGGCTAGTTGCAATTCTGTCATCGTCATAGTTTTGAAACTCTCGTCTTAACAACTCAAAAAAGTTATGTTCATGTTGTTTACTAAACTTCAAGACCTAAATTGGATTACCGTAGTTTACTGTGTTGTAATTAAGTTTCTATTCAGATTAAAAAGCATCTTTCGATGTTTTTTAAGACGTTTCTTTGTCTTTTGAGAAAAAGCCAAAGGTTTTAAAAGGCCAACTTGAAAATGCTCGACACTCCAAACATGATCGCTGTTGTTATCAGTACTGCAGTTCTCAGATACGCTGGAAACATTATCTCATCTTTCAGGCAACATAATAATTGTTTTAATTCTAGGCATTTTAAGACATTAAGGCTTCATTATGCAAAGTCAATGGATTTCAATTGCCAAACCACATTACCAGAGATTGGTACGCCCATCCATCCATCTGGCCGTCCATTTTCTTACACCCTTGTCCCTAGTGGGGTCAGGAGGGTGCTGGTGCCTGTCACCCTGTCCAGGGTGGTACATTGGTACAGGAGATTGGTACATTGGTACATATAATGACACCATTGTGCCACAAGCACTCACCTTGTAACACAGGGGAAGATTTTGTTTGTTGTCTGTTTTAAGCTTAGTGGGGCTCATGTACATGTCGGACATGTTGCTTTCTAAACGAGGTCAGGGAAAGAATTTCAGCTGTAGCCGAGAGCTGCCAGCTATATTCATAGACAGCCGAGCTATTTCTGAACACTTCGACATGAAGCGCTGCCTTCAGGCCAACTGTAAATACGCTGTATGAAAGACTGGAAATTTTCCCAAACCCCCATTAAAGGTTAGCTCTGTTGTAAATAATACCACTGCAGCTGTACGGTACCGGCTGTATGTGCACTTGTGCTTCTAGAACTATATTCTGTTTCAAATTTTCTTTAGGGCGAAAATATTTCTCCCTATAGAATTAATGTGACTGAGTGGAACATAATTTCTTCTTAGACTTTAAGAACTGAAACTCTCATTTAAAGCTAAAAACTTTTGATGCCCCTGACTGCCCATTCAGAGCACCTGGTGAGTCAGCAGTGGAAATAACTTCTTAACGCACTCACTTCAGATGTTTTCCTGCGACTTGCATCCAGCATACTGCGTGACCATGATCCCGTAAGTCCGAAACAGATATCCAACTCTGCATTGAGCCACCTAGAGAGAGAGGAAGGCATATTTTAAGTGAAAGCAAGGCTTTAAAGTGGACCTTTACACCACGCTTCATATCCGCTAGTTTTTGTTCCATTTATAAACCCCGCGAAGAAAAAGAAAGTCTGAGAGGTAAATGAGTCAGAGAGTAGTATCGAGTCAGGGTCTGGAGGGTGGAAGTAAATGCAACATCTTTTCTGAGTAGGACTGGAGAATTGGTTTTAGATGGCTTTATGTAACAAACATGTTTATTTAAGGAGGTATACATAAGGCCAATGAGCAAGTGGAGTTATTTCAGAGATGCACTGCAGCTTTTCTCTCTCTCTCTCTCTCTCTCTCTCTCTCTCTCTTTTCTTTTTTGGATGATTGTGTTTATTTATTTATTTATTTTTTTACAAACAAATGTGTCAGCTGGCAGTTTAAAAAGTGGAACTTACATCACAGTCAGTGGTGGCTCTTTCACAAATGTTGCCCTGGGCAGGTCGCTCCTTTAGTCCCCCAACCCCCCACAAAACCAAACACATAATTTATTACCTGACAATTCATTCTTGTCAAGGAAAAAGTATTTATTAGACGTTAGAAACATTAAGAATGAACAAGTATTCCTAGTATTGCTTTATATAGACAGATAAATATATTAACTAGACGGATTTCAACAATACATTTTGGAAAACTGAATGTCTTCTGTTACACACAGAGTTTTGGGGATTTTTAAAGCATCTACAAAGCTTAATTCAGATATGTGCAGATTCTTTATATCATACTTTTCAAACTTGTTCAGATGCAAAAGTCCTTTTTGTCTTATGGTGTCCCCACTCATGGTGTGCAGCCCTGAACAGAACGCCACGTTCCTCATATCAAAACCAATCAGAGCTTTTGAAAAAAAATTCTAGCAGTACTTCATAAGTTGATTTAACATTTCAGTTCTTTTTTTGGTAAACTATCAACTTTCTCTTCAAGTCTTTCATAAAGAGACAAGAATATATTTCAGTATTTGTTGTGAAATGTAATATTTCTCACTTAGATTTTTTTTTAATCAATCTACGACTGTTGACTGCCTTACTTCTGTCTAATGGTGAATAATTTATACTTTCCAAACAGCTTGGCTTAGGGATTTAGCTAAATGAATGTGCAGGATTTTATTAGGATAATTTCTGCAAATACTTTTTTTTTTCTTTTTTTACAAACGTTTCCATCCTGTGTGTTTGCAACCAGTGTGGGACAGACACAAAATACACAACCGTAGATCTTGTTTTTGGACATTGATATAGGTCAATTGAATCATAAAAAAACACAGCAGCAAGCTTTGAATTCAAAGAAAATGTCTTGTCCTTTATTTGAAGTCAGACTTCTCCACCTTTATACAGCAGCTTATTGACAAACTGATTTTAATTTGGATGTCATCTCCTGCCTCTAAGCCTGAAGACCTCTGTGAAGACAGACAAGGGGCAGCAGGTGGTTAAACTGAGCCCGCTACCCAAAAGAGCCAAACGTACCTACCTGGCCATGGACAAGGACAAAGAAGTAATAGGCTACGTCATTCCTGTGTTTAGAGCAAAGTGAGTACAAGGAATCCGGTGTTGATTTTCTTAAACACCAAATGCATTTTGAAGTAATTTTTTTTGCTTTCACATCCTGGTGGTTTTGGTTTTCTTTAGCCATGACGTCGTTCGGGGACTGATGGAGGCTCAGGAGGATGATGTTACAGAGGAGGGCATTAACTATGTGGCAATGAGGAACCTGTTTGTCAGGGAGGCCAGGGACGCCATGGAGGTAAAGGTTGAGAAGAAAACAAGATCAAAGCATGTGAGGGAATCGGCGGAGCGCATGGAATTTGACAGAGCGGTAAGTCCTGTTTGTTCTGTTTTCAATTAACTGGGACTCACAAAGC
The DNA here is from genome assembly GCF_051168715.1 of Poecilia mexicana. Classification (NCBI taxonomy): domain Eukaryota; kingdom Metazoa; phylum Chordata; class Actinopteri; order Cyprinodontiformes; family Poeciliidae; genus Poecilia; species Poecilia mexicana. The sequence continues at coordinate 10,684,648 of NW_028263386.1, read as the reverse complement.
CAATTCTTACTTACTCTTTCCGTCCCAACATGGGATCCCCATCGTGGTGAAGTTGGAGGAGTGGTCAGAGTTTCGTAAGAAAATGCACCCAGATAGGCTGACGCACCCTCCAGAGTTTATTGTCAAGCCCCGTGGACAGACTGTGTGGGAGGGCAAAACAGTCAGGCTGCACTGCACCGTGGCCGGATGGCCAAAACCAAGGATTGCCTGGTAAGTTACAGTTCAAGTTTAATAACATTATTATTACAAGAGGCTGATAACAACAATCAGCTATCATGTGGAAATTCAAAGGAAACAATTGCCTTTTTATTCCTCAAGAACCACAGCATAAAAACTGTACACATAAATTTCATGTCAGAAAGATAAACTACTAAAGTTCATGAAAATCTTAATGCTGCTTTGAAGGTATAAGAACAATGTGCTGATCGACGCCAAGGCCCATCCTGAGAAGTACACAGCCGAAAGCACTTACAACATGCACTCCCTGGAGATCAAGAAGTAGGTAATCATTCACCTCACACTCTGCATTGCTTCAGCTCCAATCAATCACCCGTTATGCAAATAATCCACATGTTCAACCTCCTGCTTTGTCAAATGTAAACAGACTGCTCATTTCTTACATTTTATTTTTAGTTGCGATTTCTTGGACACTGCTCAGTATTATGCCTCCGCTCTCAATGTGAAAGGGGAAGCTTCCTCTGCAGCTACTGTTGTTGTCAAAAGTAGGTAGCTGTTTTCTTTTACATGTAGTTCTACCTTTCTTAGCTGCAGCTAATGACTCCTGGAATTAAAGATATAAGATGAAATCTATAATTGCGTCATTTGCTACAGTTCCAAGCATCATCACCAGATTGGGGCTATGAGTGCCACAATAACCCTGTTCTCCATTTTTTTTTTGTGTGGCAGATGGATGTGCCTTATTTCAACAAAGCAATTAGAGCATGAAGTTATTTGGGACCAAATAACATATTAGACTCTCATAAGCAAAGATCCTAATAAAATAGTATCAGTAGTTTTGTCACAAATGGCAAAATAAACAATAACACACCCTGTTTTTGTACAGCCTAGCATTAGCACTGTAGCAGTTAGTCAACTGTAGCACTGTTTCTGTTATTCATTGTGTCTAAATGCAAACCCATACTTTTTGTCATATTTGTATATGACAACCTATTTTGTAGTTACCTACCTATTATGTAAGTAGATAATAATAGGCAGATAAAACAAAGTGTAATACTTTGTCTTGCTAATGATGCCATAAAAATATGTGCTTCCACCATGAAGATCTCTGAGTAACAACATATGCTTATGGTTTGGCTATTCAAACACAATTGAGCAAATACATAAGCTTGAAAGTTCTTGTAGCTAAGCTTACTTATATGTGGACATCCTCACCTGAAGTGCTGGAAGCTAATTTGCTGCATGGACAGCCAGTTATAAGAGCATTTTTCTCAGAAATCAAATATTGTTAAATGGCCAGTTGTCAAAAAAACAATGAGAGTCTAAATTAATTTTTGTGAGTTTAGTTTGTTATAATATACTGCAAGAATTGTTGTCACACAAAATTATAGATCTGAATTTCTTCACAGGGTTCCAAGATACGGAAGAAGGTCCATTTGATCCCAAACCACGTAAGACATTTTTATATGTAATATTTGCCCGTTTGCTTTAAAAAAAAAGACTTTAAATTATCATTTTTACTGTAAAATGCGTACAATGATAACAAGCTTCTACATGTATGTGTCTTCAGCTCTATAGAGTATAATTTGTATTTTACAATCATTGACCACTAATAGTGGAAGAAAACATAGGACATAATTTTAAAAAAATAATATTTGATAGTATCTATTCTCTGTTTTCAGATGGTTTTTGCCCTGAGCATGGGGTTACTTTTCATACAAGCATTATTGACAAATTTGAAGTGGCCTTCGGTCGTGAGGGGGAAACACTGAGTCTGGGCTGCACTGTCATCATTTTTCCCACTGTGAAAAAGTACCAGCCTGAAGTTGTGTGGTACAGAAACTGTAAGTTAGAAAATTAAATGCAAGTAACTTTTTGTCTTTGTTGTAAAGCAAAGCGTAATAGTCCTTTACTTTTGCTTTTTACTTGTCAGCTGTGCCTTTGAAGCCCTCCAAGTGGGTCCACACACACTGGTCCGGAGAACGCGCCACTCTCACTCTTACCCACCTTAACAAGGAAGATGAGGGCATGTACACCTTGCGCGTCAACACAAAATCCGGCTTTGACTCCTACTCAGCCTATGTGTTTGTCAGAGGTAAAGTGCCCAAATTTATTGCCTGGAAATGTTATGGCAAAATAAAAGTTCGGCCTTTGAACGGAGATAATTTTGTGAGGGTTGCTAACATAAGAAACGACTGTCACACTCAGACTCAAGCAATAGAGATGTGGCAGAACAAGTTGGTTTCTTTCTGGTCATTCTTGTCACTAAGTCAGTTTAATTACAGAAAGTGTAGATACAATGAGCGATCCCTGATAATTTTCGAAACTTCTCACATAGTTTAGTTTTTTGAATACTTTCTTAGACCATAATGCGTTGCATCTCAGCTAGTTACAGTGAAGCCATACTAACTGTAAGTCAGGCAATGAAACCTGAGTGCATACTGAAGATCCACCTAATTTAGAAACACCACAAGTACGAGTGGATCCGTTGACATGGTTGTGCGTTTCTCGCTTTACCAGATGCTGATGTGGAGCTGGAGGGGGTTCCGGTGGCCCCCCTGGATGTGCGTTGTCACGATGCCAACAAGGACTATGTGGTGGTAACCTGGAAACAGCCAGCAGTGGAGGGCAGCAGCCCCATCCTCGGATACTACATCGACAGGTTGCTTAGCTTCAGTGTATTTTACTGGAAATATATGGGGAAAAACAGACTCAATAATTAAAATTAATTCTGCATTTAGAACACACAAGAAACTTGGTCATACTTTTTGTATTTATATTGAAATAAACACAAAGTATTATATTGGCATTTGTCCAAATTTCTTTGATTTATAACTGTTTACTTCTTCCAGTTGTTCTGTTATCATAGCAATGTAAAAAAAATATCTGACTCCACACATTTAAATGTTTCCAATTATGACTGAAATTTAAATATCAAAAACACCTGAAATGGAACAGTGGGGCACCTTCCTAGGACTAACATGCCAACCAAAGCTGCTCTAAAGGAGGATCAATGACTCATCTGGAGGTCAAAAAAAAGAACTACAACTAAAGAAATGCAATTCTCTTTTGCCTTAGTTAATTTTAATGTTATTGATTAAATTATAATGAAGAGTACTGGATAAAAATGGTATCTATTGGTGAGCTCCTAGACAAAAAAACACAGTGCTGACAGTGGTCAGTCCGTCCATCCATCCATCCATCCATCCATCCATCCATCCATCCATCCATCCATCCATCCATCCATCCATCCATCCATCCATCCATCCATCCATCCACTCCCTATTCACATTGAATAGCTCCTACCGGAGTATCCCCAGCCGCTGCCTTAAAGGGTTACACAACCAGTCTTTGGGTTTATTTTTCTACGTAGAAACAGATTTTTTTGGGTCTCCTATTTTCCACTAATAAATTAACTAATTATTCAAAATTTGCTTTTTGTGCTTGTTCCAGTTATCTTTGTCTGATATTGAAACGTGTTCCAGATTTTAAATATTTAAGTGTGACAAAAAAAAAAAAAGGAAATCCAAAGAAATCTGTAAAGGGGTAAATACTTTTTCAGAGCACTGTAAGCCAGCAGGTTGTTTTTTTAGAAAAAGCTATTTCAACAACTGACATGTATATATGTTGGTGTTTTGTGTTGGAAGGTGTGAAGTGGGCACTCATCACTGGGCTCAGTGTAATGATGCTGCAGTCAAGTACGCCCGGTTCCCTGTTACAGGGCTGGTGGAGGGGCGCTCTTATGTCTTCAGAGTGCGTGCCTTTAACAGCGTGGGAATCAGTCGTCCATCCCGCATCTCTGATCCTGTGGTTGCCATGGATCCTTCAGACCGAGCTCGACTCAGAGGTTTGGAGACAAAACAGAAACCTGCTGAGACCCTTCTCTATGTAAATTGCTGATGATTGTCCTCTCCACAACAGCCGGACCACTGGCACCTTGGACTGGGGTGATCAAGTTCACAGAAGAGGAACCCACTGGTATAACAATTCATGTGATATTTTTCCTCATAAACTTGAGTAAATCTATAAAACTAAAAAGTCTAAAAGAAAATAAATTTTTTTACATTGCTGCTATTGTTGAAACATCAACTAAGACGCTTGCTATTTTCATTTTAACTGTTGTCAAACCAGTTACCAAACCTAAATCTAGATTACCATTTTGGAGAAAAACCATGAGTGTATTTTTTTGTTTCCCACACAGTGGGTGTGATTCCTGGAGAACCTACGGATGTTGTGGTCACTGAGGCCACCAAGAGTTATGTGGTGCTTGCCTGGAAGCCCCCAGAGCAACGGGGTCATGAGGGAGTCATGTATTACATTGAGAAAGTAAGAACATTTTTCATATAGTTGCTTGTTCTTTATGCTAGTCTTGTTTGTCACTTCATTTTGATTTCTAATAATCTTTCCTGCAATGGTTTTTTTTATTATCTTTCCACAGTCTGCATATTGTCAGGCTTCCACTTGATTATTTCAGACATTCTTGCTGCTTTCATTCATTTGTCCTCTATATGGGAATGACATCACACCCGAGTTGAGATTTAGTTTGAAGTCGATTCACCCGAGGGATTTGGTGTGTCATTTGTCAAGTAGTAATTTGCTATTACCAGACAAATTACTACTTGCAATACAAGCCGATAACAAAATAATTGCATTTATTCAAATACAAAAGGTATATCACAAACCCTATCTATCTATCTATCTATCTATCTATCTATCTATCTATCTATCTATCTATCTATCTATCTGTCTATCTATCTATCTATCTATCTATCTATCTATCTATCTATCTATCTATCTATCTATCTATCTATCTATCTATCTATCTATCTATCTATCTATCTATCTATCTATCTATCTATCTATCTATCTATCTATCTATCTATCTATCTGTACTGTTACATTGTTGTCAAAGAAAACCAATTTGAACACATATCTAAGTTCATTTAGCATATGAAGCAAACGCCTCAAGAGGCGAGACATTGTTTTCCCCTTAGTCAGCCAGCAAAGATTACGTGTGAAAGGTTTTTACCCTGGGATAATTGGCGAATATCTCAAGGACTTAAATGGTTAGAGGCACATTATACACCGGATAGGCCACTGGTCTTTCACAGTGAAATAACTTGCAACAGAATGTGACTGAATATAACTTATAATTAGCTTTTTATAAGCATCTGCACTCGCTTCAAACTTCAACTTTAAAAGTTTCCCTGCTCTCTGTTGTTCTCAGTGTATTCAAGGGACAGACACCTGGCAGAGGGTGAACACTGGGATGCCAGTGAAGTCCCCTCGCTTTGCGATCTTTGACCTGGCAGAGGGCAAATCGTACAACTTCCGTGTGCGATGCTGCAACTCCGCTGGCGTGGGCGAGCCCTCCGTACCCACCGGAGAAACCATAGTCAGTGACAAACTTGGTGAGCTGACAAAGCTTGCAGCCGCATTACAACAGACTCTGCATACAGAGAACCCTGCTGCATTATTTAACAGGATAATATCTCTAGTTTATACCAGTGCTGTTCCTTATCCAAGTGTTTCATCTTTATAGAGTTTCGATAAGTGACATCCTTTACAATATGCAGTTTGTGTCTTTATTTCCCTGCAGATCTTCCCTCTGCCCCAGGCAATCCAGTGGCCACCAGGAACACAGACACCTCAGTGGTTGTCACCTGGGGGGCATCTAAGGATGTAAAACACTTGGTTGGCTATTACATTGAATCTAGTGTGACGGGAACTGATGTGTGGATGCCTTGCAACAATAAACCTGTCAAGCAGACCAGGTGGGAAATGCTTGTTTTTTCCTCAAAGCCATGAAAATTAGAATTGGTCTTGGGATATGTCCTTCAGTTGCTTTCATAGTTTTGGACAATCAATGTTAAGTGTGTATCCGCTGCAAAAGAACTACCCAGAATTTGCACACGACCTTACGGCTGAATCTTAATAGATATTCTTCCCCCAGAGGGGAAATGCCCCTTGGCGGCTAGCAGAATATATCAATAAAATATACCTGATTGAAATGCATTCCTTTCAGGTTCGTGTGCCACGGCCTCACCACAGGGTCCAACTACGTGTTCAGAGTAAAGGCGGTGAACGCTGCTGGATACAGCCAGAACTCCTCCAATTCTGATGCCGTGCTTGTACAGGCTGCTATCTGTGAGTGCAACTTTTTTACAAACGATTTCTCCATTGTTCGCATACCCCTGTCATATTCGGCCCACGCTTTGACCCGCTATCCTGCCTGCCTGCCGGGACGGGTTTAAATAATTACTGACTCATTTAAATATTTAAGAGAGAAATCCTGCTGAAGAACTCCCTTAAAGGATGTATTTTTACTTTTACCACCACTTCACAATATAACTCCCCTGAGCTGCAAACAGAAATACATTTACTGAATACTAATACAGCATGTGTCTGCATGAGGAAAAAGTCATTACTAACTTGAAGTGCAGCCATTTTCCGCCCATTTTTAGGCAAAGACATTAGCTAATGTTTTAAGATGCTTTACTACATGTCAGTATTGATTTCTTTTTAACTGGATTTTGCTGGAGTTTTGTTCTGCTGTTTGATAAGTCTTCAGGGGAGCCTGTTGGTGCATGACCAAGCTGCAGGCTAAAGCAGTGTGTTTTGAAACAGCATGTTCCTGTGGAGAGTCTCGCCTGGCTCCAGTAATTTTCTTAGAATGACACTTGCCGACTTTCTGCCATTTGAGAGTAAGTATTTTACCCAGTTAAGCAACTCTCAAAACAGCGTGTTGCATCTGTGTGTGAAGCTCACAAGCAATAGCTTTTGTACTTTTTGTGTGTCCAGAAAGTATTTGCCTCTTCACTGGTGTCTTATGATTTAAGATGACCTAAAAAGTGCAACAATAAATATCACAAAGGCTTAGGCAATTAAAAAGTTTGTTGATTCATCGCTTTTTAAAATAAATAACCAAATAAATAAAAAGGTATCTCTAATCACTTTTGTCTCACCTCCATTGCCGACGGCAGCTGTACCTGCAAGCCCCACCAATGTGACCCTACTGGAGGCGGTGAAGGACTACATGGTCCTGGGTTGGACTGCACCCACTGACAACGGAGGAGCCGACATTAGAGGATACTTTGTGGATTACAGAACAGTGAAGGGGAACATTTATGGAAAATGGCACGAACTGAACCTAAAGGCCTTAACTACAACTTCCTATAAGGTAAGTTCATGCTGAAAATGTCAAGCGGTTGATTTATTGTCTTGTTGTCCACAAGTGCAAACATCTTCATCACTGACTTGATTAGTATAAAAGAGTGGCTTTGCTTAATCTGGTAATCTGCATCTTGATCTGCTCTGTTGCTTTAGGCCGAGAACCTGAAGGAAAATGTCTTCTATCAGTTCCAAGTCCGTGCAATGAACATGGCAGGTGTGAGTAAACCCTCTCTGCCCACTGGAAGTTTGGAGTGCAAGGAATGGACCATTACTATTCCAGGTACAAGATTGTAGTTTGATAAGGCAAGAAAAAAAAGGGAAAAAAAGATGATTGATTGCTTAACCTTTAATCTGATTCAGTGAAAATGTATCAGTCATTTTGAGGAGTAATCTAACATCTAATCTGATTTAAGATGATTGGATTTAGTTCCTTCTCTTGCCTCATGCTAAATACCTTAGAACAGGAAGTTGAATGTTGGAAAACAACCTGGGATTGGAACAGGGCTTACTTCCACCCTCAATATGATTACCTTTATAATCATACTCCTGAGATCATATGAAGCATAGATATGATTACCCCAATCCCTCCAACTTTGCAGTTTAAACAAAGACGATTGGACCATGAGACTTTAGTTATTGTTAGAGGGCAAGAAAAACTGGGAAATTAACCATGAATTTTCCAACTGGTGAAAGATAAGTTCCTGAGACTAAACTGTTACTAGTATGAGAAATTATCACCTAATATTCCTCAGTCTTTTAAGAAATTTCTACTTGAAATGAAATGAATGAAAACATTCTCCTGTTGAAGGAAAATTCTTCAAGCGATACAACTTTGTTTTTGGATCTTCCAAGGACCCCCTGTTGGTCTCCATGTGATGGAGGTTCGTGACACCTCTGTTGTGGTCTTGTGGGAACCTCCTGTGTTTGATGGACGCAGCCCCGTCAACGGCTACTACCTGGACATCAAGGAGGCGTCTGCAGGCGAGGAAGGCTGGAAGGCTGTGCATGAGAAGACCAACAAGGGAAAGTTCATGAAGGTAAATAAGACAAACATAGTTAGATGAGGGAATGAAACATGCTATTTTTAAGTGCCTCCTTTCCGACTCGTTTTGTTGCTAAATTAGGTGACTGGGCTGACGGCAGGAACATCCTACGTCTTCCGTGTGCGTGCTCAGAATCTTGTCGGAGTTGGGAAACCCTCCCAAAACTTGGGTCCAATTCTGGCCCAGACTCGCCCTGGTGAGTGCGATTAATATTTAAGTCACACATTTAGTCTCACTTGATTCTCGCACATGTCAAGTTAGGAATATAGAGAAAAAACATATTGCTTGGTACAAATGCAAGCTTTGACATTGCAGTTACATACATTTTGATGATCAGTTGCTGAACTGACTATTTTGTTTGGTCTTATTTCTTTTAGGCACCAAGGAAATTTACGTGGATGTTGATGACAACGGTGTCATTTCTATGATTTTTGAATGCTCTGAGATGAAAGAAGGCTCACAGTTTGTTTGGTTCAAGAACTACCAGGAAATCACAGACACATCTCGTCTCACTATTGCCACCCAGGGCGGCAAGTATGTCCCCATTGTGATTGAGTCCAACACATCACTCCAGCAAGAAGCTTATATATGCTTATTTTGGCATGAATATCAGAATAATTTTAAGCTTTTGCTGCATGCATTTCAAATTTTCTTTATTTTGACTTGAAAATAAGAATTTATTGAAACAGCTGTCTCTAATCCTCATAGTTTTCTTCTCAACTGCACCCTGTACACATGCTTGTTGTAGCTATGAATAGGTTTCTTGTATAATTCTGGCTTGGTTTTTGACTTCTTGGGAGGACTAGTAGAGCCCGCTTACATTTGTTTGTTGCTTGTTGATGGCTCATGAGAGTCTGAGGTCAAGAAGAATGCGACTTGCAAAGAGACGAGAAATCAAAAAGTAACTGATATATGTACATATTTGACCCTCGCAAAATGTTGCCCACACTTTTTGCTTTTAAAACCACTGGAGCTGTATTTGGGATTCTTAATCCATTCCTAAGAGAAACTTATGGCATACATAATTCTTATGTACATTATGAATGTATGTGAACTTTTCACTGTGTTTCTCCTACTTATCCGACTGATCAGCCTAAATGAGTAAAGCTCCTTTGTTTATCTCACTTTCCATGGTTGTTGCCTTGTGTTTAGATCCAGAGCTATCTTTAACAGTCTCTCTATGGAGGATCTGGGCACCTTCTCCTGTATGGTCACCAACACCGAAGGCATCTCCTCCAGCTACACTCTCACTGAGGAGGGTGAGTCAGCCCACCGTCTTGGCAATGCATACTTGTCTGTCCTACCCTGCTTGAACAGCTGCTTGATATTATTTTCATACACCAGAGTGTGTGTGGCTGACTGAATGGATATTATTCAACTTTTTTTTTTCCTGTCTTACTTTTTTCCTGTTTGACAGCCCTCCTGCGTCTCCTGGATCTTAGCCATGAACACAAGTTTCCTGGTGAATATTAAATCTTAGCTCAAATATCACAAATGCAACTATTTATTGTTTATGAAGATATGAATTGGCAAAAACAATTTATAGAGACAGTCTAAGATATAACACCGCACAAGTCATGTCATTCCTTAAGCGCTTGGTTGTATTAAATGCTCGATTGCTTGTTCAATGTTTCAGTTATTCCCTTCAAGAATGAAATGGCCATGGAGCTGCTTGAGAAAGGCTGCGTGCGGTTCTGGGCTCAGATGGAGAAATTCACTTCTGCCTGCCAAGTGGAGTATGTTTTCAATGATGTCATCATTGAGCAAGGAAAGGTGGGCATAAATGGAACAATAAATGCACATATTTTGTTCTAGCGAGCATTTGTGCTGAAATATGTGCATTTTTGTGTTTCCCTGTCTGCAGAAATACACGATGAAGTTCGACAAGTCCAGCGGCCTTATCGAGCTATTTATGGACTCTCTGGAAGTCACTGATGAAGGAACGTTTACCTTTAACCTGGTGGATGGCAAGGCTAAGGGCACTACAAGTCTAGTGCTGATTGGAGATGGTAAGATTTCAAATACACAGTAGACATCTGCAAATCCAGATGGTTTGTAACGACAGACGAATAAGGTACTCTGCAGGTAAAGCACGTGTCCACTGGGGGGCAGCAGATCATTCTTTATATTTTTGTGTCGGTGATATTTTTTAAAATCATAGATTTTTAAAAAATTTATGATTTTTTAAAAATGGTCTATGTACACTGTTTTATCCAGAATTTAGGGAGCTACAAAGGAAATCAGAGTTTGAGAGAGCAGAATGGGTCAGGAAACAAGGTAAGGAGTAATGCTTTATCTCTAACACGTTAGGATTTTTGCTTATTGGTATTTTTCTTTAACTATTTTCTGTTTTTAATAAACAGGTCCTCACTTTGTTGAGTACCTTGGCTTTACTGTCACCCAAGAATGTGATGTGCTGCTAAAATGCAAGGTGAAGCAAAAAAAACTTTAACAATTTAAAGCTACTAATATTATCCTTTTAATTCATGTACCCTTGTTGATCACCTCCTTTTGTTTTTACAGATAGGAAATACCAAACCAGCGACTGAGATCATATGGTCTAAGGACAGCATTGAGATTGCAGAGGATGATGAGGATGCTGCGAAAATCGAGAAAAAGGACTGCGACCTGACCTTTAATATAGGAAAGGTCAGTCTGACGGTGTACCTTGTGAGGAATTGAGTGTTTATGAGCTAAGAGCTAAAATCGTAGTGATCCAGCTCTGCTTTCATTTTAGAGCTTTACAAAATGTGCTGCTAGTCATACACCTCTGACACAGAATAAAAGATCATTTTATGTTTTTATAAATATATATTTGTACTATATATTCTCGTAAGCCCTGCTAGACTCAGAACAGCAAATATTTCTACTCAGAAATCTGAAGAAACATTAAATTGTCACATTTTGTTTTCTGACAAATTCTATCTTTTTCAGCCCAGATAGTTCCAGTCAGAGTTTTATTTACCGATTCATTTCAAACAGAAGTAATTTGGATTTTACTGAAGCTTTTGAACAGTACAGTATTTATCTGGGGTGGAGAGATTACACAATGTTCAAATCTAAAAATATTTCAAAGGAAAAACTGGATAAACTGATTTGAATCTTTTGCAGTTTTCTTTGATTCACAAACTGAAAATTATATATACAGGCTTAAATATGAACATACACCCCTATTACTGGTTGAATATTTTAATTTTCTTGTTATTCTCTACTTGTTTGGTGGCAGCAAGTTTCTGGCACAATTTTCTATGGATATTTGTCATTTCTCCAGAAGGCATTTAGATTCTCCGTACAAGCAGATACAATTTTCAGTGATGTTTGAATGTGTTAATTTGGGAAGAGGCAGTGGGTTGTCTATGCATTAGCACTAAAAACAAACCTATGGTGATGTAAACTGGTCACTTTTGACACCTTCCACTTCATGACAGGTTTTAGTTCAGCAGACTACAGGTTTCTTTTGAATATGCTAACCAATTTATGTTCATCTCAGGGTTATAATTAGGAGGTAGACAAAATAATGGTGAATAGATTTCATGACAAAATAAAAAGTAGACTTATATTCTGGGGGGTAAAACACAGGCTGAGACCAACTGGAAGCCAAATTGGGAGAAAAATTGGCTTATAGTAGAAAAAGTGGTTGAAAACGAAGAGATTAAATTCTAGGACAATGACTACTGTTGCGAGGAACAGATGAGCAAAATAAAATGAATGTGCCAGAGTTACTGACGGAGAATGGCAACAATTACTGGGGAGGGAACACATGGTAAAATAACAGAATCGGGAATTAACCTTTTATTAAACACAATAAAACACTAAATAAACTCAGAGCTCAGAACAACTTACAAGGTCTAACGATTATGATAGAGAAACACAATTTTTTGTGTTCAACAATGATGTTGAGCTCAACCTTAAAGTGAAATGTGTAAGACGGGCTGATGTCAAGCTTCTATAACATTGTCTTTAAAGATCCCTGTTCAAGCATGTTAAAACTTGTGGCCTATGCTTTTCTTGCTTGCTACAAGAAACCATACAATTAATAATAAAAGTGGTCAATTATTCAGCCAATTTTATGCCAAATACTTGGTAATGACAAAAAAAAAAGAAACATGAATTCAAAGTGCAGCTTAAGAAATTTTAAACCAAATAAACTGGAGATGAAACTTGCTTAGAAACAGTAAACTAAGTGTCACTGGAGGTTTATCTATATATTTTAGACTGTAAGTATAATTTTGTTCCTCTATGAATTACAGAAAATCTATATTAATTTGTGGATCTTTAAAAAAAATTTAATATATATATATTCCCTAAATAAACCACCATGAAAAAAGAACAGTTCAAATGCATCATTAAAATCCAAAAATGAAAAAAGAAAAAAAAAAATCTGATTTATCCAATTTTCTGACTGGAACTATATATTGAGCCTACAGCATGTGGTCTATCTGTGTGTTTCATCCATTCATTCATTTCATCTCTAACTCTCAATTCAGTGTAACTCCTCTGGTCACTTTAATTAAAGAACAGGCACTGCTTTGGTCAGACTCGTGATTTTTTTTGTTTCATCATTAGGACTGAAAGTGCCAGAGAAGTTATATTGATTGATCTGTCATCATGGTCGTTCAAACGTCACTCGACACCAAAGGGTTGGTGTTTGTGCATAAGTTCCGGTCAGTCACATTTGCATTGACTGGCTCATCTGTCTAATTCACAGTGGGTTATTAAGCAAGAGCAAAAGCAAGGAAGGAAAAAACCATCTGCAAAGGACGCTCTCCTGCCACCAAGGCCTAAAGTCTGGACATAATCTATCTGTCATAAGTTTCACCTAATGTCTCCATGTGTCCTCGTCGTCTTACCTTTTCCATGTTTTCCT